>NC_070606.1:56701785-57003571 GCF_027172205.1 Podarcis raffonei
GCTCGGAAACGTACTGAGAGCCAATGCAGATCTCTCAGAACCGGTGTTATGTGGTCCCGGCGGCCACTCCCAGTCACCAGTCTAGCTGCCGCATTCTGGATTAATTGCAGTTTCCGGGTCACCTTCAAAGGTAGCCCCACGTAGAGCGTAGATCTTATTAACATCAGATAAAACAACCATTATCTTGGAAGGTGAGCTGTAAATAACTAATAAATAAATGAAATGCAACTAGCGGCTCACGTTTGAATCTGTTGCCTTTTTTGTGCCTTCCTTATTTTTTTTCAGATAAAGTTGATGACCCTATGTGTGAAGTTCTGATTTCAAGGATGCTGGAACTCCCCCATCTATACAGAGATATTTATGATCAGCCATTCCAGTTGCAAGAAGAGGCACAAAGGTCAGTGAGAGCTCTAGATAGGAGATGCTGGTGATTCAGGAGTGTAGGCCTTGCATCAAGAGTAGGATATAAAATAGAGTTACTGGTTTTCTATGAAAACTGAATTTGTATGGTGGGGCAAGTTCAAAGGCAGGAACAAAAAGAAGACGGAAGGATGATACGTCTAGAATAGGTAGAGCCATAGAATGAGACAGCCAGATTCATGTATGGAAGAATCCCCCACTTATGTGGGGATTCCATTCTAAGCTGCCATGTGCGTCACTGGGATGCGCACAAGTGGGGCTTGCACCATTCTGTCCCTGCCCACTTTCAGCTCTGTTGTCAGTGTGTGCATTAGCAGGAGTGCCCGTGCTAATCACACACAAGTGGAGAGATGGCTGTAGTAACCCTAGTGTCACACCACAGCACAGAATAGATGCCACACAGTAAGATCTAGTGCAAACACCACTCCAAACACTTGCACAGTGATCATGCATACATGTCATCCAGATCGTAAAGCTTTGTGTGGATCATAGAAGCCAATTACATTTCTGATTTCTGTGAAATTTCTCCTAAACCAGCTCGTAAGTCTGGGCTATTGTAGGTTTCATCTTATAGTGACAGTGTGTTCAGCACTGCTGAAGATTTAGTTAGGTGCCATTTAAACTAGTTAAGTATCTAGTTGTAGGAGGCCTTTTAATTTGGTTAATATTTTCGCTCTCCATTTTAAATTTATTTTCTGCTGATAGCCAAGGTGCAGCATACATGTTGGGCTCCATCACTGAACTGAGCAAAAAAATAAGAGACTTCCTATTGAAGAACAAGATCCAGAGTTTCTATCAGCAGGAGCTGGAAACTGTGGAGGCTTTAGTATCCCTGGTCAAGGAGGATGGACCAAGAACTGCTGAGCAAGTGAGTAAAGGTGACTTTGTAGGGAGCTGACTGCATTTGTGGCATAGCTTAGGTCAATCAAGAATGTTTAATGATAATATTGAACTAAACACTGGACTGTGTAATAGCTGCTACTTTGAAAAAACAAAACCTCCTGCAGTTAATGGCATGGTAGCCTAATAGTATGTTAGTTTGTGTACTGTTTTTGATGGTAATAAAAGACACATCAAAACGAAAAAGCTACAAAGCAAACTAAAGTTTGAGACTTGCCACTGCTATTAACTTACTACTTTCATAACTGTGTAGGTAGCTATAATGGAGCTTGGGAGGTCTCTTGAAGATAATGGATCAGTTGAGTGACAGGACTGGATGGTTCTGAACTTAATCAAGGGTAAGATAAATGAGGCCCAACATATTAAAAAGGTTGGCCCTTCTGTAGAAAATTATAAAGAGTATGCTGACATCTGCTATGTATTACACTTTCTACTTGTTAGACATTTCAGCCTGTTCAGAGCAAACTGGGTCTGGGTTTTTTTTAGGAGATTCCAAGTCCCAAACTCTAATTGGAATCAGAGTTATACATAAAGCAAGTGCTTGTTTGAGATTTGGACTGTTTTTCAATAGCAAAACATTTCTGTCTGTCTCTGTGCTTCTGGTTAAATAGGAATTTGTTTATAAAAGATTCTTAGCATGCAGAGAATAGGGTAATGAGCCAGATGCCCACCTGGTGCAAATTTGCATAACTTCAGTGCTTATAAAGTTATGTATAGCTACATTAGCTGAGAATCTGGGCTGAATATATATAATTTTAAAATCCTTTCTTTAGCATTACAATTAAAACTGGATATCAGTATGGAAATCTGTCTCTCTTTAACTTCAGCCTTTGCCTTTCCCCCCCCACTTTCAGTACAATGGAAATTGAGGTGATTTCCCCCCCTAGCTTCCCTTTTGTGTTTAGCTATGTATTTAGTTAAGGATGTGCTTTAAATTCCCAGCACTATAGGAGGATATTTTAATCCTTCCAAAACTGTACAGTAACAACAAACCTACCTCCCATTCATAGTGGGTTCTGTGGCCTCCTTCCTGGTGGTTGCTTCCTGGCAACCACCTGTTTTCATAAAAGTAACGCTTGTCATTGAATTTTAATAAAGCAATAGGCCTGGATTTGAACAAGAACCCTGCTGGTCTGTGGCAAAGGAATATAATACAAAAAGTGCCAAACAGCAGAGAAAGAATTGGCTTCTCAAGCCAGCTGCCATAATAAGCAATTCTGGTAAAAGCTGAAGGCTGTTCCAAATTATTCTGCTCAGTAGGCTCTGGGTTACTATGGTCACACAAGGCAATTCCATTGCTTCAACTGCATCCAGTCCCCTTCGACTTCCCCCAACTCAGTATATGAAGTAATCATAACAGAGTTAGTAATAATCTATGTCTCCATCCTCCAAATCCATACCGATTTGTGAACATTTACCTTCATTTTATGTTTGTCTTCAACATAGTGGTTGTGTACTTCTTATCTACAGGACAGAACTTCAGTGTATTCATAAATATTTATCTGCACCCCCTGGGATGCTGCAGGCTTGGATGCTTGGAAAAATAGCTCCAGCTTGAAGACGTTTTCAGTTCTGTCATTTCCTGAAGTGTATGTCTTTTTTAGTTCTGTCATTTCCTGAATAGAAGTGCATAACCACTTTCTTATCATATTCTATGTGCAATTTCCTGAGATGAGCAGCAGTGGCATTCTGCAGAGTTCTGTTATGTATTTCCATTCTACTGGGTATCAAATTGCTAGCTGCAGCATATCTTCTGACTTTATCATCTGTAATTTTGACCTTTTCAAAACTGTAATTTTGACCTTTCACTTTATGTATTCCCTATTATGTTTGTCATTTCAAAGACTGCATGGACACACACTTAGCATGAAGTCTTTTCATGCTTTTGCCCGTTATCCTGTGCTCAGATATTTTTACAGTCATTACATTTCTTATTACTATTTTTCTTTTGTCAATGGGACCCTGAATTACCCCAAGCCTTAAGTTGGGGACTGTCTCAAACAAAATGCATTTTAACCTGTGTTCCAGTATATATGCACTTACTTTGATATTTTTTTATTTAACTACAGAGTACTGTACATGCTTCTGAGTAAACAAGCATAGAATCACACTATTAGATTGCCAGATTAACATATTTCCTCCTCTACGTTTGTCAAGAGGCATAAAGTGGTACAACACATTGCTAGCGAATAGAATAAGGCTACAGAGGAAGGACCAAATGAAAACTTTAAATTCTGATAATCATTAGGTCAGGTAATAGTCTACATAGTTTCTTCTTTGAGTTTTTGAAATTGGTCTGTTTCTGTCCTCTAAAAACTTTAAGTTCAGTTCATGTAGAGGCAGAACTTCTGTCTTTGCCTTGATCTCTTTCATCCTCTGAACTGCATTTGTTGCTGATAGTCTACCTCTTTCAGCCTCTTTGTTACTCCTTAGATAAGCTTCATGTACCTGAAATAGACTAAGCTGGACTCCTGTTGAGTTTCAAATCCAGCAGACTGGAGTCACACTAATGCAGCAGATTTATCCCTATTTTTTGCATGTCTACTTTCTTTATATAGTATCAGCTGGGAGACAGCATGCACTCTTGCATGCTAGCACTAACTCACATTAAAGCAGATTTATGGGGGGTGGGGGCAGGAAGAAATGCTTCACAACTCCTAGCACTTTCCAGTATGTCCCAGCAGTACCCAGCTTCAAAGCTAAGCAAACTTAACCAACTAATGATTTGCTGCACAATTTCTCAGATTTTCAACACATATATCAAAATGATTTGACCAAAATATTTTGTAAGTAATGTGTTGCACTTGTAAAACCTATTGTGTTGACCTATTGCACAGGCAAGGAGGGGATTTGTTTTGTGTTTTGTTAACATGGCATTCTCTCTGGTTAATACACATTTGGAATTCTGTAACTATTTTTAATTAGCCACCTTTTAAGAAATGAATTAAAAACTCAGAGGTCAGAGAGGGTTTTGGTTTGTTGTTGTTGTTTGTTTGTTTTTTTTAAAAGGAAAAACCATTGAATAAGCCTGAGTCATTTTATTCTCAAGAAAAGATGAATGAAGTGAAGGTTTGGCTTAACTGCAATCTTAAATGCAATCTTCAAATGTTCAGAAAAGCAATTATTCTGTACTGCCACAGATGAGGAAGCGAGCTTTAAATCACAGGAAAGCAGGCTTTAGAATAGAATAGAGAAACTTCCTTGCTAAGCAAGCAGATGGGCATTGTATTGAGTTGCTTGGAGAAGCTGCAGAATCCTGTTCATAGAAAGAATTAGAAGTGCTTGTCAACAAACAGGGGAATAAACTGGTATTTCTCTTACAGGCTGATTGCTCAGGAGTTTCCATGCTCATCAACATTAATTTTGAAGATTAGCAATGCACATCTGAGCTTTCAGCTCTGCATTCTGGCACTTAGTTGCACCAGAGGGGAATTGATGTAGTGTCATAAAGCAAATTGCACTGAAGATAAATGGGTCTCCAAAGATCCTGGACCATTCTAGTGAAGGGAAAGAGCAGTGGTAAAGGTAGTAGAGCTTTGGAGAATCTGAGGAGGAGTGACTGGGGACTGTTGGTAATAAAGTTTATGTAACACATGCATCAGGTTTTCCCTCATGATGGAACCCAGTGGCACTTAATGTGTGCATTACATTTATTGGCCTTATGAACATTTATGGTTAAGAATTTCAATGATCCCTGATCAAAAGCCACAGCCCACAAACGATGTGAAGAGCAAAAGATAGGATCTGTGAACAATCTGTGCTGAAAAGAATTTAGAGCAGCAGCAGATGCTTCTGTACAAGGTAGGAAATGGCAAAGGTTCACTAGCCATCTCTGTGCCTCTAAAGCAAAATACAGTATTAGAGGAAACAAGTTGGACTCCTGCACCTAGGGAGGGGGAGGAGGTATGTTGCAAAATTTGGTCTTCCCAGCAAGTAAACTCATCATGCACTATAGTTTGGTCCAAAGTATCTTCCTGGATTTTATGCAGAGTACAATAGAGGTGCACTTTAAAGATGAAAAAAAATGAAACAGAAAACACCTCTATGGCCATAGATAGGCTTCCTTTGTTTTACAATTTCTTTTGTATATGACCTATCTGAATTTCCTTCACCCATCCTTGCTGCAGGTTTACTTCCTGATGCTTTTCCCCTGATCAGATCTCTTTGTAGATCACTGCATATAACAAAGAGGGATGGAAGGGATATAGACTATTCTGAGATCTTTAGTTAATTGTAAGTAAACATAAAGGAGGACAGACTCCCTTTATATAAGATATATTTGGAGTCCAGAGGCACCCCCTCCCCATATCTGAAGCAGGATACTCCAAACTCAACATATTGGTAGACTTAACAAAATAGGAAAACTTAATCTATAGTCATCCAAATGATAGTGCTTTGGGCTGAGGTGCAAGCAAGCACAGGAGTGCCAGTGCTGCCTGTAAGGCAAGGAGTAAGGTTAATAAAACATAGGTTTTCTTCGGTAGCTCATTGCTTGTACTTTTCAAGCTGACATCCATTTCTTCTGCTTTTTCTGTCAGTTTTAAGAAGTTTGCCATTAGCAATTCTCTTTCAGGAGCTATCCAAGCTGAGCCTTCTGTCAGCTCACGCAGAGTGTGTTCTTAATTAGGCCTTATCTTCAGACAGGATTGATGCTCTAGACCAAAGCAAGTAATTATCAGACTCTGCTCCTTCCACTTGCAGATCCTTTAGTTCATTTCCCTTTTCTTATTAAAAATGGATCGGTGTGTCATGAGGTAATTACTTTGGCAGCAGCTCCTTTCAGTAGCTGAGAGTAAGGTTTGTTTCAGCCATTTTAATCTCAACAGTTTTCTGCTGCTGTTTGAAGGAAAGGACTTCTCTTTTATTCCTTCTGCAGACCCAAATAACCTAAAAGTGCATTTGACTTCCATGCTTCTCCTTCCCTCTTTATCCAAATATGCCCCTCTTTTTTGTCTTTTTCCTGTTCAGACAGATTCCAAAGCTGGTCCCTGCTCCAAACTGATTAGAGACTCCTTCACGGAAGCAATAAAGGTGTTGCAAAAAAAGGGAGTTCTTTTCCAGAAATCAAAAAATCCCACGGATATGTATTTTGTAAGTATCTCTTTATATGAATGGTGGTCTGCAGGTAAAGCATGTCCTGTCACATTTATATAAGCTTAATATGTGAAGCATGCCACTAGCATGCTTAACTCTACATACAAATGGGCTGGTCTGTTATGGCAAATGGGGCACTGCCCCACCAAACTCTGTGTCCCCTCAGCCAGACCCACCTGTCAGCCTTCTTACTTTGACATCCAGTCTGAGGATGCTGCTGTCTGTCACCTTTCTGACTTTTTTAGTCTCAGAGTTGTCTTTATAGAACTCACGGAAAAGGATGAGGACAAATCTATAATTGATTGGATCTGCCTGTCATTGGCTCTAGATCTGCTCACTGTTGACCTTCCTGTATACTACCTTACCAGTTCCAATGGGCATCAGCCACCACTTCAAATGGGCCAGTGATAGGTGTTTTATGATGGTCAGATGCAGGCGGAATGCTTATTTACATAAGAATATAAGAAGAGCCCTGCTGGATCAGGCCAAAGGTCCATCTGGTCCAGCATCCTGTTCTCATAGTGGCCAACCAGATGCTTATGGGAAGCACACAATCAGGACCTGAGTTCAGCAGTGCTTTTCCCATGTGTTTTCTGGAAGCTGAGATTAAATCCAGACACAGGGTGGAATTCAATGTTGTGCTCTTCCAATCATTCCACATATACAAACATTCTAGCTGAACAGAACCCCCCTCCCACTGCGTGCTGTTCTGTGGGTTTTCCTGACACCCCTCAAGCCAGTTTCAGGGGGAGCCCTCTTGTATAAGTGGAAGTTCTTGCACAGGGCTTCCACTGACAGGGCTGGTTAGGTGACTCCCACTCACAGACTATCCAGTGGCCCTGAAATGTTTCTTTCTGTTATGAAAATGCAGTGGTCTCTAATTGTAGGCCAGGCTCTCATCTTTGATACATAAATGTGCATTGCTTTGATTTTAAGAATCACTCCTGCATCCTCTAGGTGACTGAGCAAGATAAAGAATTGCACAAAGTGACCCTTGAAGTCCTCGGAGCTGATTGTAAGAGGCCAAAATGTAAGTATGAACAGTTAGATAACCACAAACACAGGCCTGTACAAGTAAGGAATAATTGTATTTGAGTAAGAGAACTTAATTTAATAACAAGAAATTATTATTATTGTTATTATTACTATTACTATTACTACCGCAGTTTGGGCACTTTGGGGCCCAAAGGCTCACAGCATACCAGTACAATAGAAGGACAAGGAGAAAGCCTTCCCACACTAGAGAATTCAAGCGTGCTCTCACAAACCCTGTATTCCCTTATGGGAAGAAACCTGAACAAAGAAGTACTAAAGGAGATTAATCCAGCTAGAATAATTAAGGGTCTCTCATCACTACCACCATCCCATTCTAACTATTCTGAAATGTACCCAGTTAGATATGTATTTGCAAAATAACTGCCACAGGAAAGTGGAACTGACTACTGTTGGTTCCAGCACAGAACGGATAACTTGTAATGTTCTAACCCCCCTTCCTGGTTTCTGTAATGAAATAAGATTCATGCTTTTGGTTCATGCCAGTTCTCATTCAGCATAGTGAACCTTTTGGAAACAATCTGCCAGTTTTGTGGAAATACCTTCAGGTATCGCACCTGCAGAAAGAAATACGGCATTGGCAATGGTGGTGGTGTGCTTCTGAGCCAGCACACAGGCAAGTTATCTCAAAGCTTTTATCCAAAGTCTGCCACCTGCCCATGGGGGCAGCTTCACTCTTGCTACTGAAATCCAGTCTCCCATCTGTATGAATAATAGAACAATTGCCCACCCATTTACCATTTCACTTCTGCTTTACATCTGTAGATGCTGAAAAGGGCTGCCATCTCAATTACATCCTCAATTGTATTCAGCAGCGCTACAGCCCTTTTGTTTCCAAAGATGTGATCCATTGCCTACTGGACTGGATGGAGACCAACAGTGACGTGGTCACTACCATGGAAGGATACTATACTGTCTTTTAAGACGAGATGCTGTGGACTTCTAGAGCCAAACTGTATACAGTGGGCATGAGTCATAAGAATACTTCAATGCCAAAAACTTGGCTGGAATTCCTAGAAGATGCTGTATCATCAAATTCCTATTCATTTAGTTTCTCTCCATGTTTCAGAAGTGCTCAGTCTGCCTCTGGTATTCCAGGTACTAAACACAGGGACCTCTTTAAACAGTTATGTTGTGAATGCCCTCTTGTGGCTGGATGGAAGACAAAACAAACTTTGCATTCATACCTTATAGTCTAATAAACAGGAGCTGCCTAAAAAGGTGAGCAGTCTGAATTGAAGGAAATACTTGAGAAACAGGCATCAGAATAAATTAACCATACCCTTCTCTCCAATAATACACCCCCTTCCACACTCCTAGTCTAGTATACATAATTTGTGGTACATTGATTTAGGTCATCTCTTGAGATACAACAAGTGCTGTGGATTCTGAATCCTTGTTTTAATCAGATTTGTTACTACTCCCAGTTTACTTTTAACCTGGATTCCATGATTATCTCAATAATTACTAAAGGCTATGCAATGCTTTAATTTAGGGTGGTATCTGCAGGATCCCCTCCTGCAGAACACAGCAGTTGGTTGCGTAAGTCGTGGACAAGGTGATCTTTTAACAATCTGACAGTGCACTGGCATTAAAAATCAAAGCAGTTTTTCCTTCCGTAATATTGAAATGTGCACATGCATCCATGCCTCTTGCAAACCGAGGCAGGTATTAAATAATACTCATTAGTAGATGGAGTGACAATCTTGTTTCCTCAAGACTGAAGGAGGGAAAATTCCAGAGGGCACTTCTACTTTGATTTGAGCACTATTTCTGGAACTGTCACAGAGATGAATTATACCTGACTGCAGTGAGTTACAGAAATTATATATACGTATATTATATCTTGGTTATGCATGTTATAACTTTGTTTTATATTATTCTAAATCGCCATAAAACTACTCAACAGTAAAGTATTTCTTGGTCCCAGTAAGACTACATTCATTTTTAAAATAAAGATACTTTGTTGAAAACAGACCCTAGGCCCTGTCTTTCTTCCTGCCCTATTCCATAATGCTGTTGGAATGCCTCTTGATCTACAAATGCCCTTGTTTAGCGCATGCATCCTTTTGGCAGGCTTCCAGCAGATAAGAGCCCTTTTCCAAGTGGTACTGTCTGGCAAGAGTCTCTCATTTGCTCTGGTGCGCTGTGGTTTTGGCATAAGAAGTCTTTGTGTGTCATTCCAGCCACCACATAGACTGCTTTATAAATGCATAACTGTCACGTCCACAAATGTGAAGCAAATTCAGATCTGTTGCCAGATACATCACCAAGGGAGGGGGGAGGACACTGCTTTTGTATAAAATTTGAATTTGGTAACTTAGATGTATAGGTGAAAATCTATAAATAATTACTGTATTTAAACAGAAATATTACAATCTGCCTAAAATTTAGAAATAATTACTATATTAGGGAAAGACAACAGCTGACTTGTATGCCTGCTGACCATGTGCTGCTAAATGTGAATGCACAACTTCAAGGCAACTTGTAAATGAAGGAGGGGAAGGCACAAAATCAGATGGGGGTGGAAAGAATCCCAGCTTAAAACAAGATCTTGTTTCTTCCTTCCAGCTCCCAAACCCCAGGACTGTTGTACCGAAACCCCAGGGTGTCAGCCCCCTGGACTCTAATTGGGTGCCAAATCACCAGTGTGAAAGCCAGCCTTGCATGGTAGAACTGCCACCATACCCCTGTTGGTCCCCCAACCCAGGCCAGGGGAAACTCAAGCTTTTTCTGGACTTCTCTGGAATTCTCAAAGACAGGAGTCAACCTACTTTTCTGCTTTTTGAACCCCAAGTCTACAAATTACTTAGCAGGGGATTTTTATTTTTTTGCTGTAAAATTTTAAAGATCTGCCCTATCCTCTCACCCACATTATCTTGATGCCAGAAGAAATGTCTTTTTACATCTTAGCAATGGAATGTTTTCTTGATGCCCTGTATTTTAAAGTGTCCTTCTAGGGGAACAAATGGGAGTCTCGTGGAATGAAATAGATGTATTATCTCATGGCTCCACTAACATAATATCCGTAGGGTAGACCTCAGATCTCCTAGCTCAGAACTTCCAAGTTCTGATTTGTTCGTCTTGTACTATTGTCTCAGGAAGCATGGCAGAACAGGACATGCTAGTATGTGTCTAGCCACAGGGTGGTGCTGTTGAAGCAAACTTGAGCATGAGCTGGAACTTGCAACTGTGTCCCTCAAATACTGTACACACATTTATTGAATGGATTAACAAGCTATTAACATTGGATTTGGCCCATGATAATAACAATAATTTTAAAAAACCCAGAGTGGGCACTGCTTGGAGAAGTGATCAAGAAACCAAGCTATGAAATTCAAGGAGGACTAGAAAGAACTAGTAAAGTCACTGTTACTAAAGCATATTCAAACAAACATAAGAAGAGCCTGCTGGATCAGGCCAATGGCACATCTAACCCAGCATCCTATTCTCACAGTGGCCAACCAGATGCCCGTGGGAAACCCACAAGCAGCACCCAAGCACAAGAGCATGCTCCTCTCCTGCAGTTTCCAGCAACTTTTATTCAGAATTTTATTTTATTCAGAGCATAGCCATCACAGCTAGTAACCATTCATAGCTTTATCCTCCATGAATTTGTCCAAAACTTAAAGCCAGCCAAGTTAGTGGCCATTACTGCCTCCTGTGGGAGTGCGTTTAAATATGTGCAGTGTTGTATTAAGTTGCACTTAAGTTGTATTAAGGCAAGCAGATAAGCCAGGTTCAGAAGCCCGGCTTAGGTTAGTCTCTGAGGCAGGTACAATGTGACTCGAGTTTCAAGCAATGGCATGCAAAAACATGGAGGAAAGGTGTATTATGCCATTTCTCTTCAGGTAGTTTGGACACCTCAAGAACAGGACGTGACGCTCAAGGACACTTCTTTTTTGCTTTTGCAACACTAGACTACTACAACACCTCTGAGCCCAGATGCTAAGCCAGCACGACCTCTGCATGCAGGATGTATTCAAATTACGTAGCATATTTTTCAGAATGCTTCACAAAGGCTTGGGGTTTTATTCACTTAGTTGAAATTTTGAGTCACTTTATCTTATGAAGCTCAGCACTTGTTGGAATATCTTAATCATGCAGAAACCATTACTATGGGACAAGTGTGTTCTTGCTGTCCTTATATGGCATACTGTAGAGTTAGTGCAGGAATGGGGACTGGGCATGACAAATACCTCCTTATGGCAGTGATCTCTTGATTGGGGCACCCAGTATTAGTGAATCAGAATTTTTCCTAGTCTTTGAGCTTCTTTCAACTAAATCAAGATTCTTGCATGTCTAGCATTGTGATTGTGGCAGTTATAGATAACACAGCAGCGGAATAAGAGGGAAGAAGGAAATGGGAAATTGTGATTTCTACAGAAGGCATCTCATGCCAAGGTAGAAAGCATTCTACCAAGGTTATGGAAAATGCTATCTCTTATTGCATAGCAGAGTCTAACCCCCAGTTGTGTATTATCAAATGAATGGGATTAGAGCCTTTTTGTCATAGTGAGTCAGAGTTTCATTTCCCGGCCAGAGTGCATTTTAAATAATGATCTATGAACATATACACCTTGGCAAGGTACTTGACATGTTCCAGTTCCATTAATGGGTTTAGCAAAAGAAAAAGTTGCTGGCCTCATATGGAAATGATCTGACCATCATTGGCTGGTTTGTATAAAGACACAAACAGACATGAGTTTGAAAATCATTGGTTGACAGGTGCTGTTATCCTGAACGTGTTGTATTGTGCCTGGTTTTGCTGATACAGTGTGTGTTTATCTGTCCCTTTCACTCCCTCTGCACAATAAGGAGGTTTCAAAATGTCTGGACAAAAATAGCCACTTTGAAAGTAGCACAGTGAAGGCCTGGTTGTCCTTGTTTGTTTTCTTTCAGCTATTTCCTGATCAAGTTCTCAATTTACAAGTCAAGAAGTTTTAGGCTGCCAGCATTGCAAAGACCACCTGAAATATAGAAAGAAGGGGGCACAGGCACACAATAGATGCTTGTGATCAGAATGGAGCTGGGATAAACCGGCACTTTCCCTCCCATGGGTTGCCCTCATTTACAAATGTGTTGTTTTTCTTCCCTTACAATAATATAAGCAGTTTCCTCCTGCAGTGAGCAGTTGAGATCTACCTTAGCGTTTACAATTGGAACATGGTGGCTAGCCTTCCTTTCTAAAGCTTTGTGCATTGGATCTCTTTACCGGTTTTCAGTTCACTCATCAATAAGCTCTACCAATATGTTCAAAGATGGTGGGGTAAAGTGCATTATTACCCTTAATGTATCTTTTAAAAGGAAGCAAGGGACATTTTCTTGATATTGCTCTCTCTACATGAAATTAATAGGATAAGAGGAATAAGCCACAGGCATCATCCTCCCAGCATGCAAAGATGTCCACACACTAGAGGAACTTTGAAAAAGGGGATAGAGATGCTCATCTTACTGAGCTTCACAATAACTTTGTAAGGATAGCAAAAAAAATTTAATATTCCCATTTGTTGTTATTCCTCTATTTTACAGATGAATCTGATCCATCTGATTCAATTTTCAAAGAGATGAGATCTCACTGCAGTCAAAGTAAGCTCTAGCCTAGGCTTCCCTTCAAAGCAAATCCTGGGTTTACCTTAGACCCAAGGTTCATATGGGTGTCTTGTTTTTGTTTTGTTAATCTAAGGTAGCCATCTCTTTCTCTGTTCTCATTGGGGGTGGTCAAATTCTTAGGTCTGGTTTGGATATCTGGGGTTTCCTCTTGATCCATTGTGATTTTAAAATAATGTTATAGGAACATGATTTTTTGATATTTTTTTTGCAGGGGGGCTGAACATTGTGTAACTGTGAAATTAACCTAATTGGTTAAAACAAGGCATCAAGGGAAACACTATGAATTATTTTCAGAATCTGAGGTAGATACGCATTCCTATGTTTTCATGTGATGCTTCTCTCTATCAACTGATCACCTATCTGAGCCCACTGACACATGAGTTATTGTGATGCACTAACCAATGAGAAGGAACCTCACCTATCCTAAGCATCCTGTGAATATCACATAAAACCTAGTGTGAAAATCTATTGTATATGTCCCAGGGTGATCCATAAGACAGCAGCAGCCTCCAGTTTTAGTACAAAGCATTTGCCTCAACCATTACATTTTTTAAATGTATACTGTAGCGGTTTGTGACTAGTGCTGTGCTTAACATCTGCCTTCCAATTTTCTACCTTTTTATCCAGACATATTGCAATTTCTGTACCCTTTTTATGAGTGCAGGGTGTTACATTGTTGCAAGGTGACTCAGGGTGTGTTTTTCTTTCCAGTAAACTCTTATCCGACACACTGCAGCCTCCCTGGATGCCCATAGTTCCTGATGGGGGGGGGGATGCATAGGAGGGTGTCTTCCCCTGGGCTTGAACTGAAGCTTGGGCATCTGGGAAGTCTATAGAGTGCGGACCACTGATTATTTTGTTGAATTAAAGAAAGGACAATCACAAATATCCCTTGACCACCTCAAAAGCATAGAGGTAAAAAACTTGCACCCTACCCACGAGAATTCCACAAGCTTTCTCTCCCCTTAGATACCTTTCAAACACAATTTCTTTTCTAACTGATGAAGAAAAATGTGGGAGAAAATTTTGGTATGACCCCCCCTTTATTTGCACAACTCTCTGTAGTGCTTTTCACCGAAAGCATTCCAAAGGAGCCATCTACATAAAAATCACTGTCTTGAAGTCTGTTTATGCAGGGCTTGAATATAGACCATGTAATCATTTTCTCCCCGCAGAAATTATTCCATGTGTGATTATCACTGTTGCTAGTTGTATATCCTTGTTTGTAATTTGCCATAGTAATTCGGCTGTTGGCAGTGATACTTGCGACATATTTCCTATGTAGGGTGGGATTCCACCCTATTGCTAATTGCAATGCCATTTTCTGCAAGGCACTTGCACCCAACAGTGTATGTTACTGATGCCGTCATCCCATGAAGTAAGGACTGCTCATGCCATTATTTGATTTAATGTTGTTGTGGTTTGCTTTTTTATTGCTTTGTTTATATTTCATGTTAAATCTTTTCTTGGGTTACAAAAGTACATACATGGTCTCTGTTTTCAGATCATAAAGTCCTTTCTACAGATCAGTTATATTCAGTGTGAGACATGGATGTTTAATACAGTATAAGGGTTTATTTTTCATGTTGTCCCCCATTCTGGGATTGATTTAATGAAGAGTGGGTTTAAAGTCACCTAATTAAATAAAATTACATTTGCACTCAGGGAAATGGCTCCCTAAAGTAAGTCTTGAATTTCCGTATATTCCAAAAGATATTGTAATATTTTAATTTATATGCGTGACTCCTTCCAGAAACCATGAATGGCAAGATTCCAGAATACAGTGGAGTTCTGTGGCAGTCATTGGGCATGTCTAATTAGCAGCAACTGGAACGCTTTACTTATTTGCACACACAGTATCCTCACTGATATGTATCACAGAAGTGCCAAGTGCCCATAAAAGGTAAATATAAAGTTGATAGTGAATGGAGTGGAGTTCGACATCACAGTACCCAATAGATGCAACCTGACCTGTTATTTGGGTGCTCCTGATAGAATTAGCATGATTGTAGAGCTTGCTCCTGTGAATCATGCACCTTGAGCATCATTACTCTTATTTGTCTTTTGTTCCAGGCTAAACATGCCCATCTCCTCCTCAGACACCAAGTCCCTCACCATCTTTGACACCCTTCTCTGGAAATGGCCTAGTTTGTTGGTATCCTCCTTAAACTGGACACAGTTGAGGTGAGGTATGACCAAAGCAGAATAGAGTGGTGCCATTGCTTTTCACGCTTTTGTTGACACAGCTTAAATTGTAGTCAACTTTTTAGCTGTTGCCAAGGACGTTAGGTCTTTAAAAGGATTCAAAGCACAGGTCCATGACATAGATTTGCACAAAAGTTTTATTTCCTAAGTTATATACATGTATGTAATTTTAGGTCTACTTTCAGAGGGAAGGGAAAGGGCAGAAGACCTGAAGTGTGCAAAATACCCAGGGCTCAGCTCCCCCAGATCACCTCCTAACAATGCCCTAAACTCTTACATAGCATTGCTAGCTCATGTAGAGACAGTAGCTTACTAAAAGCCCTTGTTCCTTTTTTCTGAACTTGCTGCTGTGAAGCCAAGTGTCACCAGTCTTACACTTGTGCACCTGATTATTTTGGTAATTTCTACCTTTTGGAGCTAAAATGGTAAATTTATTTTTCTGCTGTTGCAAGTTAATTTCGCCTGCTCAGCATGATATGCAAGAGTTGGCCATCTTTTTGTCATGCAGACAACATATTATTCCTTAGCACTTCAGTCCTAGTAACATTGTGCCCTGCTTGAGATTTTTCTGTTCTCTTGCATGCACAACTCATTATCGACGTCTGAGCTACAGTGGCAGCTGTTCCATTAGGATGAATGTGGCACTGCCCCACCAGCCTAAGTCTGCCCTCAGCCAGCACTCCCCTACCCATCTGCCTGCCTTCTAACTTAACAACCAGTCTAGAGGGTGGCATTGCCTGTCAGCTTCCTCCTCCTTGGTCTAGTGTTGCCCTTGCAGAACTCAACAGGGAGGAGGATAAGATTGAAATTAGATATCACTACCTCCATTGGCTCTGGCTCCACCTACTGCTGGTCTCCCTACTTTCTGCCCTACCAGCCCCACTGGGCACCAGCCACCAACGATGATAAAGACAATAAGATTGATTTGGGTGTGGGTGCAGAACTAACACATGCTATGCCTTCTGAAAAAAACAAGCAAAACATGAAAATCCTAAAGTAGCCTTTTTTTCTGTTCTCAACTACAAGACACCGCAGCACTGAAAGTTACTTTGGCTATGTTGCAGCCAGCCTGCTACTGAATAGCTAGCAGGTTGATACCAGAATAAAGAGTATATGGCAATTAGAAATGAATCCCCTGTGGTTCTTCAGAGGGCTGTCTCATTCTGTTGGGCAGCCTCATCTGAAATCCACAAGGAATACATATTGAGATTCCAGTTGCTTTATACAAGGGGTGTTGTTGTTTAGTCGTTTAGTCGCGTCCGACTCTTTGTGACCCCATGGACCAGAGCATGCCAGGCACTCCTGTCTTCCACTGCCTCCCGCAGCTTGATCAAACTCATGTTCGTAGCTTCGAGAACACTGTCCAACCATCTCATCCTCTGTCGTCCCCTTCTCCTTGTGCCCTCAATCTTTCCCAACATCAGGGTCTTTTCCAGGGAGTCTTTTCTTCTCATGATGTGGCCAAAGTATTGGAGCCTCAGCTTCGGGATCTTTCCTTCCAGTGAGCACTTAGGGCTGTTATCCTTAAGAATGGATAGGTTTGATCTTTTGCAGTCCATGGGACTCTCAAGAGTCTCCTCCAGCACCATAATTCAAAAGCATCAATTCTTCAGCAATCAGCCTTCTTTATGGTCCAGCTCTCACTTCCATACATCACTACTGGGAAAACCATAGCTTTAACTATACGGACCTTTGTAGGCAAGGTGATGTCTTTGCTTTTTAAGATGCTGTCTAGGTTTGCCATTGCTTTTCTCCCAAGAAGCAGGCGTCTTTTAATTTCGTGACTGCTGTCACCATCTGCAGTGATCATGGAACCCAAGAAATTAAAATCTCTCACTGCCTCCATTTCTTCCATTTCTATTTGCCAGGAGGTGATGGGACCAGTGGCCATGATCTTACTTTTTTTGATGTTGAGTTTCAGACCATATTTATACAAGGGGTAGAGGGGGGCAAATCAAGCAATGAGCAAGTTAAATAGTCCATGTTAGGAATGTGAATTAACATGCAAGTAAAGGTGGAGTTTCAAAGGCAGTAGGATGCCACCTTGTAGGTCTCCTTCCAGCAACACCTGCAGCTAAGCTGGTGCCAAACATATTGCTCTGCTTCCCTTTGGACCACATTAGCGAGACTGAGACAGGGGTCTTGTCATTTGAACAGCCCAGGACCTCCATACACACTGCCCAGCCTTGCACCCCAGGGAGGTCACATCGGTGCTGCTAACTTTGACTTCACCCCTGGACGCTCCCGGGACAGTTGGATGCCAGCAACAAGGGAGGGGGGATTGGGGGGGCAGTGGCAATACAGGCCCAACTGCAGACCCCTATTAGGGCTGCTAACCTAACCACCTCTAATAGGAGTAGTCCCCAAAGAATTCAGTCGGGTTTACTCCCAGGTAAATGAGAGTTGATTGCACCCTAATCTCTCTTCCGCTCGCCTGCCTCCAGCCCAAGAACAGCAGTCCCTAAAGGGAGCCGGTTGTTCCGTCTTCTTAAAGAGATCTGTTTCTCGAGTAGATCTCCTCTGCCTTTCTTTTCTCTCCCGTCCCCGGGGAACTTCTCTCCACCCCGCAGCGGCTCGCAAAGACGTTATTTCTGAAGGGGGCGGAGCCGCCCGGGCCAAGCTTCCTCGGCCGCCCAGCGCCCCCTCGGGGCTTGGGCGTGGAGAGGTGATCGCCCACTCCCCTTTCGGATCTCCTGTCCGGGGGAAGACCCGGCCCCCTCCTCCCCTCCGCGGGCGGCAAGCAGAGCCCAGCCCTCCTGCCTCCCGACCGGCCGCCCCCTCCTCCTCCTCCTCCAGCCCCTCGCCTTGTTCGGCGCGGAGTGCAGATCGCGGCAGCAGGAGGCGAAGCCGAGAAGGCAGGGGAAGGGAGCTTCGCGCCCAGCCGCTCGCTCGCTCGCTCGCCTCTCTGCCCCAGCCGGCCCGCCGCCTTCTGCCTGCCTCCTCCTTCCTTCCTTCCCCCGGGGCGGCTGCAGCAGAAGCAGCAGCAGCAGCTGCACCAAGGAGCGTTGCCAAGGATCCGCCGCTGTTGGGCACGAAGCGGGGGCCGAAGAGAACTGCGCAGCGGCGACTCGGGTGTAGGGACGAGGGAAAAGGAGGCAGGCAGGCATATAGACACACGAGCACGCGGGACACCGCGCCGGGGATCCGTGCAGGGACTGAAAAACTTGATCTGCCTTTAGGAGGGGGAAGGGGGGGACTGAATAGAGACTCCCTCCCATCCATATAAACGCAGCCTTGGACCAGAAGGAATCCCCTTAGTCCCACCAGAATATAAGAGCCGAGCTCTTTTGAAAGTGGCCGAAGACCATTTCTGCCCTTTCCTCCCTCCCAGGGCCAAGGGGAGGATCGTGAGCGGTGTGACCAGGCTCTCCAAGATTGGTGCAGTTCCCAGTATATATATATCTAAAGACATCTCCTTCTGTTGAAGCTTGGGGAAGTTTTGCTTCTCTTCTGGTGCCAGCAACGAAGAAAAGAAAAAAGGGGAGAGAGAGAGAGAAGGGAAGGCACCAGCTTCCTAGGAAATCCTTCTTGAGCGCCAAGGAGCCATCCTGAAAGAATAAGCACGCTCATCATAATACAAGGATACATCTGGACTCTGTTTGCATTTCCTGGTTTTCCTGGGGACGAAGATGCTGTCCTACAGCGTGCTGGATGCTAATGTGGTGGACGTGGAAAAAAGGCGAAACCCATCCAAGCATTATGTGAGTACATAGATGGGGGCTGAATAATGCTTGCATGGGAGGGGGGTGCCATTAATGTCCAGTTGTGGCAAGGCAAGGCTGCATGTCCTGGCAATGGGTGTCCTCCTTGAAGCATTTTACAAGGCTGGCTGTTTGGGTTTGCAAAGAGCCAGAGAAATGATTTGGAAAGTGAAGTGGGTGGGATAGGGTTTCTGAGTGTGTGCTGTGCCCCACTGGTGAACTTTATGAAGCACCTTTACCACCAAGGAAGAAGGTGAGCATAGGGGGTTTTGCAAGCATTTCAGTTTGGCGCAATCGTGTCTCTCGGGTGCAGTGTTGTGTAACATAGCCTATATAAGAAGGACACTCGTTTGGAACAGGCTGCACCTTCCCAGGTGGTCTGAAAAGCACACAGGATGAGTATATGGGTGTTGTTTTGTTTTTAAAGAGCTCTTCTCATTCAATTTAAAATCAGTTTTGCAGGCTGTTTTAAATAATCCTGCTGCAAAGTTTGTCTGCCACATCCTTGCTTGTTTTTGATGAGCATTGGTAGCATGCTAGGATTTGGGTGGAGTGTTTGGTGCAGGACAGACATGAACTAGACTAGATGATGCTTAGCTCCTCTCCAGCCCTGAGTCTATAATGGCAGTCCCAGTTTATTCATGCACAAGAATGTTGCCCTCTGGTCAAATTGGCTGACCATTTTTTGCCCTTTCTGTGGAGCAGGAGGCACATGTTGTGTTATTTTGAGCCATCTGGGCTTGTCTGACCCAACTTATTATTTTGACCTGGATGCACATTTGGCAGGGGTGTCCCTCAGTTCCTCATAAACATTCAGTTCTGCTATTCTGGAAGACTGCTTACATTCTCCTGCCCCTGACCCGAGCCTTAGAGGGCTTTTGCACATTGGAGCAAAAGGTAGACTTGAACTTTCCTATCTTCCCATTAATGTAGGGACGTCCACATGATGCCCTCCCCATTCCAGTGTTGCCCTGAACCTTCCATCCTTTTAATACAGGTGTTTTTTTAAACCCTTGGAAAGTCTGAAATGATCAGGATGGAGAAACACCTGCATGTAGTGAGGAGAGGTCCAGGAAAACATTGGGATGGGGATGAAGTCTTGTGGGTGCACCTATGTGAATGGGGAGACTGGTAGCTGCAAATCCAAGCCCGCAGAAAGACAGTGGTTAGGGCATTTCTTCCCAGAGCATTTTGGAATAGCTGTTTAAGGACCTTGAATTTTTCCTAGGTGGGTGTCCCATTTTCTCTGTTATGCTTTATTGGCAAAATTTGTTGCTTGACTTTCTCATTAGAGATCCAAGGCAGTGACCGTACATGAACCCTCAGTTTCTTCTCTTTAGCTGAGCCAGCTCAATCAATGTGCAGTGCTGGTTGTGCTCCTGTGCAGTGCAGGCCAGGACAGGGACATAGTCACTGCAGGACAAACCTCAGTGAAAAGATCCAAAGAGGATGAAAATGTTAGTCACTACGACATGGAGTCCCATGTCTGAGGGCTATATATGCTTTCAGATCTATTGGCCCCAATATTTGAAAGTACCAAGGGTGGTAAATCTGTTATCCTATCCTTGCCAGTAGGTAAGGACTATATATTTTAGGTTAATTCGCATAGGGTGATATTCTGCTAATCAGTGCAAGGATATATGGGCAGTAGGACTTTCATATTTTCCCAACCCTGTGCTCTCCCAACAGCCTCCCAAAATCTCCTCCAGAGGGTTGGGGGAAGAGATTTAGGAGACATGCAAGGGGGGGGGGGAGATGCAAGCAGAAATAATTTCATGGATGAAACAATTGCCTTAATGCCATGTTGCACTCCACCTATAATATTTTCATGGAACTCCAAACTCTGTTTTGGATGTGGGTGAAATGTTTTGCTGGAGCTGTATACTATTTTGCTGGTGTTCCATACCTACAATTTCCCACCAGCTTTGACTACTGAACACAAGCTGGTAAGTGAGCACCAGAGAATAACTTTCCCCTTCCAACTGTTCACTGACAGGTATCAAGGGAATTTGATTAATCCTACAGATTTCAACACTAAACTTTGTCATGTTGTCATCATCCGTTTTGAACGGAAGTGAAATAGTAGATGAGGCAAGGAGTAATCACAGCCTTGGAGAAGGACAAAAAGGCAGGAGTTCTTGCATCAGTCCTGACAGCCAAGTAATGCATAAGAGTGGATATAAAGAGCATTATTAGTATTGGCATCTTTCTCCATATTTCTTCCAAGGACCCTGTGGAAGTAGCCTATCAGATGTGCCGCTTGCTTTTTGTGAATTCAGCCTTAAATGACATTATTTTTCACAAGGTTCAGTTTGCCAAGTTAACCAGGATCTACTTGTAATCTTGTTCATTTTAAAGCTCAGCTTTGCTCCAGACAGCAAAACGTATTGGGCTGGTATTACCACCAGTGTTTCAGAAGACATTCTCTTAAATTGAAAACTGCTGGTGTAAGGGAAGGGCTTTTCTGATTATTAGGCTAAAAGTATATTTAGCCAAGCATTCTGCTTCACACATTGACTAACCAGAAAACCCACAAACCACACAACAAGGCCATAGCTGGCTCCTCCTATTGTGCTTCCCCGGTAGACTGCCACTAAATTTGAAGGTTCTATTAGTCTTGGCAAATCACTACTGGTAGACCTATTCTCCGTGAATACAGTATATCTGATCTCTCCTTAAAACAATTGAAGCCAGTGGCTATCACTTGTCTACTCTATGCTCTAAGAACTAAAATGCATAACATATTCAGCAGTTATGATACAAGATGCAATGCCAGCCATAGAAGTGAACGAGGACAAAGGGTGCTATTATGTCATACAGTTGTTCAGTTCTTTGGTAGTTTGTGCCATAGACAGCGAGTATTGTGGGTGATATTCACATATCTGGGTATAAGTATGAGACAATTCTGTGTCACACTGGGTGCTATCAGGTTGTGTTCTTATCTACCCTTACCTGGAAGTAAGCATGTTAATAGTCAGTTGGACTGACTTTTAAAATGTTTACAGTTTGAGATCCTTCAAGTTCAAAGCAAGTATTTTTCATGTGTAAAACAAACAAACAACCCTCAGTTATAGAGACTGAGTAACTGAATTTAGATCAGGGGTTGCTAATGCAAACCCTGTGGGTGCTAGTGTGCTCTGCCAGTACCACCTATGGCACCTGCAAAAGATTGCAGTAAATATTCCTTCAGAAATCAGCACTGCACCAGAGACTTATTTGCTCTTCCTGCCCAGTTTGTTTGCACTAGTTCTGCTTCTCCTGTATTGGAGACACTCCCTTAAACATGTCCACATCTTATTGGTGCCTTGATTGGACACCCACCCTCCCATTTTGAGGAGAGGTGCAAAGAGCTACTCTGTAAGTGATAATGGTGGATGATGTGGCAGCTGTTTGTGTTATGCCATACCCCCATGGCAGTCATTTTGTGACTGGTGTTTGTGGCACCTTCTCAAATTCCAAAGGTGCCCACTAACCAAAAAAGGTTGGTGATGCCTGCTAGACTTGCATGCTATAGGTAAATGTACCCCTGCCCGTACGGGCCAGTCATGTCCGACTCTAGGGTTGCGCGCTCATCTCGCTCAAGAGGCCGGGAGCCGGCGCCATCCGAAGACACATCCGGGTCACATGGCCAGCGTGACGAAGCTGCAACTGGCGAGCCACCACCAGTGCCGCACACGGAAACACCATTTACCTTCCCGCTATAAAGCGGTACCTATTTATCTACTTGCACTTAGGGGTGCTTTCGAACTGCTAGGTGGGCAGGAGCTGGGACCGAACAATGGGAGCGTACCCCGCAGCGGGGATTCGAACCGCCGACCTTACGATCAGCAAGTCCTACCCACAGCGCCACCCGCGTCCCAGACTTGCATGCTATACTTTTTTTAAAAAACAACAACATTTGAATATTAAAGTCGAATTCTCTTGTTAATAAATGCAAATTAGATAGAAATGCTTGATTAAATTACATGTATTTTTCAGTTGTTACCAAATAGTTTTCATAATTTGGATATTAATTCCAGTGTTTGAGGTCTGGGTAAAAAAAAAAAGTGGGACCTAGGAAAATAAGAGTGCAGAATTGTATTCATCTTTTAAATATTTCTGTGTAACCGTGAGGGCCAGAAACTTGATCTTTTAGCAAAATGAAAAGTTTTGTTTTCAAAATTCCATGGCAGCAGAAAGATTCTGATTTAGTACTTACACAGATTGTTAGACTACTGCCAGTCAGAATGGGATTGTGCAATACTAACATGAGATTTGCTGTGCTCTGTTGAAAAATGTTCCTTGCTTCTACATGAATTAATGAACACTGCAATGACTTAATTAGGGCTTATGATCCTCTCTCCCCCCCCCCATCCCAACTCTCTGGAGGATGCTCTTTGATTTCCCAGACTCAGGTTGTCTGATATATCAAATCGATATTGGCTGACTGGACTCATCCAAGAGTGCTTTCATTTGCAATGTTTAACCTGATCTTCCAGATGTGTATTGAGAATGGGTGATCAAAACCCATCTACAGCCTCAGGCCAAATGCATGTACATGTATGCCTTTTCCTCGTTTCTGTGCATTAGTGCTGGCTAAGTGAATCCAGCTGCCATTATGATATTGTTCCTTTCAGGCCTTTTTCATGTGCTTTATTCAGTCTGGTTTTAAATATCTCACTGTTGCAATGTGCAAAGCTTGATTTTTAAATTTTTTTTGCCTGTGTGGGGAAAATAAATGGTCTATGGCATTTTTCACCCAAGGTCAACATAGCAAAAGGGTTACTTTCATCTTGTTGATTGCCAGCTCTTATCTCTCACTTTCTCTTAGATGTTCGAAACCATATAGGGAGGAGCATACTTGGTTAAATATTTGCCAGTGTGATTCAGCAGTACCTAACAAAACTATACACTGAGCTCCATGATTCCAGGAGATACAGGAGACATCTCCAACCCTAACATATACTAAGTATGTGTAACTTAACTGCATTTGTTCACATTCATCCTTTGCCTGTTCTATAGGCACTTACCTCTTTTCTCTCTCCAAACTTTAGATTCTAATCTTTCTGAGACAGGTCTTTTCCCTATTGGACTGGATCCAAAGATCCATTATAAGAACTCTCTTTGTGGAACACGCCTACTCACCAAAGTGGGGCAGTCTCCCCTAAACTGCTCTGTAAGGATGGAGGTGAGGAGGCTGCAGAAAGAGGGGGAACTTCAGAAAATTGCCTCCTCTCTTCCTATGAGCCTCCGACAGATCTCAAATCCTCTCATTCACAGAAGGGGTCCTTCTGTGAATAGAACGTGTATCCAGCCTGATTATGGCATTGAATGAAAACAATAATATACAGTGGTACCTCAGGTTAAGTATTTAATTCGTTCTGGAGGTCTGTACTTAACCTGAAACTGTTCTTAACCTGAAGCACCACTTTAGCTAATGGGGCCTCCTGCTGCTGCCATGCCACTGGAGCACGATTTCTGTTCTCATCCTGAAGCAAAGTTCTTAACCTGAAGCACTATTTCTGGGATAGCAGAGTCTGTAACCTGAAGCGTATGTAACCTGAAGCGTATGTAACCTGAGGTACCACTGTATGGAGATCTAAAGCAGAGATGAAGAACAACCTTTGGTTGTCCAAGCGTAGTTGGACTACATCTCCCTTCATCCCCCACCCCTGGCCATGCTGGCTGGAGCTATTGGGAAATGGAGTCCCAACAACATCTTGAAAGCTATAGGTTCTCCACCTCTGAACTAGAGAAGTAGAACAGGGTGTATTAGGCTTATCAAGACAAATGTAAGTTGTTACAAGACTGGCGCCAGGCTGTTCCCCAAAGAATAACAATTCCTTTTAAATGGAAAAATGGAAAAGCACTATTTCTGGGTTAGCGGAATGTGTAACCTGAAGCGTATGTAACCTGAGGTACCATTGTACCTTGAAAAATAAAGTAACAAGTTAACACAGAATAGATGTTAACCTAAATACAAACACACACAAGATTTATGCATGCATGCTGCTTTCATTTTTTATGTGTGTGTGTGTGTGTGTGAAAGGCTTGTGTAAATGTTGGGTTGTATCCAGACATGTTTAGAAACATTGAGCTGTATCCAGTACTATTTCAGCAAGGTTCCTCTGGTGCAGCAGGATTTTCATTTTCTCACCTCCCTACACCTGTATGCCCCCCCAACTGCTCTGGAGGGTCCAAAGGAAAAGAATAGGAAGTTCCATTGTACCTATGGAAGTTCCTTCTGCCAGTGGAGCTACAGTGTTGGATATGGCCTATTGAAATCAATGGGACTTAAAGTAGTCATGACCTACTTAGGTCCCATTGGCTATCATAAGTCCCACTTAGTTCAGTGGGTCTGCTCTAATTATGACTTAGTCCGGATTCAGCCTGTCTGAAGGAGACGTTGATGCATAGAGAGAACACAAGCTGCGTCCCCAAGCTCAGGAGTGCTTCTTCATGTGAATAGTATCATCCCTCCCAAGGTTTGGTAATGACATTAAATGTGTGTGCCTAGTTCTTAATTCAGACAGATTTAAATAACCCCTACAATGGTGCCCAACCTTTCTGCCTTTTGTCTCATATGAATGCATGTTGGTTGCAGATATATTGATTGGCCAGGACATGGGTTTTTTTGCCCTGGTGTTTTTAAACTTTCATTGTTTTGCAGCAACTGAAAATTAAAACCAACTATTTTGTCTCTCTTTTTCTTCCCTAGCTTAATGACTAAAAGAAATGATACATTTCAATCTCATGTCACAACTCTTGAGTGATATCATTTGCAATCTAAAATTGTATTTCCTATTAGGTAATGATGAAACCGGCTTCAATAATGGCATTTGGTGCTCAGATGTATAGGCTGCCTTGGGAGGAAACAGCTGGCTTTTACACATTGCATAGGCTGTTTCTTTGTCAACGACCATTTTTATGTCGCTTCCTCTTCACGACCCAGTGTCCATTCAAAAGGAAACAGTTCACAGTTGGAAAGCAGGATTGCTGGAAAGCACTTAGCAATGCTGTGTTGAATGTGTGTGTAATCAAGTGCTTTGATGTGTCTCCGCAGAGCTGACTTCTTGTTTTTAGCCTCAGGCATCAATTATGTGTGAGCATAGGAAGCTGCCTTATAGTGAGTCAGACCTTGTGTCCATCTAGCTCAATACTGTCAATTGTCAGCAGCTTTTTTTCCATGGTGACAGAAACAGGTCTTTCCCAGCTCAGCGGTTCATAGAGTTATAGCGTTGGAAGGAACCCCAAGGGTCATCTAGCCCAACCCCTGCAATACAGGGATCACAACTGTAGCATCCATGACAGATGACCATCCAACCTCTGTATAAAAACCTCCAAGGAAGGAGAGTCCACCACCTTCCGAGGGAGTCCATTCCACGGTTGAACAGCTCTTACCATCAAAAAGTTCTTCCTGATGTTTAGTCAGAATCTCCTTTCTTAAACCTGAAGCCATTGGTTAAGTTCCTAGTCTCTGGAGCTGGAGAAAACTTCCCTGGATCTGGTCACTGTACTTCTGTTGGTGCAGACTAGAATAGCATTAGCTTTTTTTTGCTGCTGCATCACACTGTTGATTCATGTTAAGCTTGTGGTCTACTAACACCTCTAGATCCTTTTCACATCTACAACTGGCAAGCCAGGTGTCCCCATTTTATATTTGTGCAGCTGGTCTTCCTGTCTAAGTGTAGAACCTGACATTTGTCCCTATTGAAATTCATTTTGTTTGCGCCTAGTTCTCCAATTCGTTAAGGTCATTTTGAATCCTGATTCTGTAAGCAGGGATGGAGATCTAAAGCAGAGATGAAGAACAACCTCTGGTTGTCCAAGCGTAGTTGGACTACATCTCCCTTCATCCCCCACCCCTAGCCATGCTGGCTGGAGCTGTTGGGAAATGGAGTCCCAACAACATCTTGAAAGCTATAGGTTCTCCACCTCTGAACTAGAGAAGTAGAACAGGGTGCAGTAGGATTATCAAGACAAATGTAAGTTGTTACAAGACTGGCGCCAGGCTGTTCCCCAAAGAATAACAGTTCCCATTAAATGGGAAAAGGATCCTGAAAAAGACCTCGGAGAGTGACACTCACAGTTTCTACAGTCATAAGGCACAGTAAAGTGATAAAGGGAAGTATGTTTAAATTTCATTTATTTGATTTCAGTTAAAGAGAATGAAGCCTTAAGGCTGCAGTTCTATCCCCACTTACCTGGGAGGAAGCCCAATTCAGAAGAACTTACCAGGGTGGAAACAATTACACACCATTGCCCCCAAAAGCAGGTTGTGGAGGCGAGATGTAGCAAACATAGATTACTATTGTCACATAGTTGGATGAGTCAGGTTGGCCAGATGCAAAGGAAGAAAGGGCTGCTGCATCTTTAATGGTTTTGCAAAAGAGGGAGTTTCACCAAGCAGAGCTTGCATGATAACCCACACTTGATTAAATTCCCTCTTCTATGCACCTAACATAAGATGACAAAATTGTTAAAATAACTTACTCTTTCTTTCTAACACAGTGATGGCCCCCCCAAAAAACCCAACTAAAGTTCTGTTCAGATCTGAACTGTAGTTACCATGGTTTCCTGATCATCCATATTTTATAGAACTCACTTCCTTAGGCTTATAATGGTGATCAGTTAGATAAGCTATTTATTAAACCATGAACACAGGAATATATCTGAGAGCAAAGATAGTGAAATAAAATCCTTTGTTTAGCTTGTATCAAATGTTTTGTTCAGTGCTTCAGCTCTCGCTCTAGAAATCTGATACTTCAGATAATGAATTTTTAAAGAAAAAGCCAAGAATACCCTAGGGGGATATTTCTTTTAAAAATTGGACCTTGAGTGTCTCTGACATGTGATACATCTCCATTCTTCTACCTGGAAAATGTATAAGGTGAATGTAGATTTTGAATTTGCAGATAAACTTTTAAAAATCATCTTTGCTGTATACAGAGTTAGAAAGTGGAATTGGTTACGATTATATTGTCTTTCTCTTGGAACATGGGAAACTTTTTTTGGGGGGGAATGGCAATAATAAAAGAATGCATTTGTAGTTGCACTCTGCTTAGTGTAAATGTTTAGCTTTAATGTTAAACAAAGTTATAATAAGCCAGAACATTTTTTCCTAAGTGAGTGCTTCCTTCTAGACTGGCATGGAGAAATATTATGGTGAGGCACAAACAGCTTGGGAGTAGAGAATGAAACCACTTTTAAATTACAGTGGTACCTCGGGTTACATACGCTTCAGGCTACATACACTTCAGGTTACAGATTCTGCTAACCCAGAAATAGTACCTCGGGTTAAGAACTTTGCTTCAGGATGAGAACAGAAATCGTGCTGTGGCGGCACAGCAGCAGCGGGAGGCCCCATTAGCTAAAGTGGTCTTCAGGTTAAGAACAGTTTCAGGTTAAGAATGGACCTTCAGTACAAATTAAGTACATAACCAGAGGTACCACTGTACACTCTTGTCTCCTGTCCCCCTTTTTAAATCTCTGCTGGCGTTTTTCCACCCGGATCTTGGCATCCAGGGAATTCTTTTTTATACTGTTATTTTTTCTTGCACCCACACCCATTTTTCATAATAAATCCAAAACACCTCCAAGTACTATTTACATCAGGATCACTATAAAACAGTTGAGCACCCTCCCTCTAGCCTGAACCCAGTTCTGTTCAAGGTGTCTCAATACAGCATTTAGTTTTGGTTTGGCAAACTTTTCCCAGGAGGCTTTTGTTAAGCTTTTCCATTACTATAAATAAAGAAAACAGCCTTTAGTGCAAAATGTGGGCAATGTTTAGCACAAGAGGCCTGGGAACACAAAATGGATGACCTCACGCGAGGAGTCTTCCATTGACAACGACTACGAGCTGAGCTGGCTTCTAAGCCAGGCTTCTGGTAAAAGTAAGGCATGCTGCTTTCGTACAAGCAAGGGAGTCTGAACATCTGGAAATGTGGCTGTGAAAATGTCGCATAACATTTTCTGGCAAGCCAAAAGATTACAAGTTGTTATCACTGGGGTAGGGCCAGACCCTGCTGGAGCCCATCCAGGAGTCTGATGTCACTATCAAAGACGTCAGCTACAGTACTTTCCCATGTCATCTCTGTCACTCTTGCCTTCATGCTACTCCTCAGAAGATCTTGAAACACGTTGGTGACCGCCAGGCAAAAATAGTTCATCAGGACTAGGCTTTTTTCACATTCTGCGCTGGAACCAAACCTCAGGATCTGCTTTTTTAACCAAGCTCCAAAACTGCTGGTGTATCAGCACGTGCACACACATCAGTTAAACTAACAAGTGATTGTGTCTCTGCTTTCTTCTGCCCCTTTGCTAAGTTATCTAAGAATTTCAGTATTGGTGATTTCAGCTACTATGCATAAAACAAATTTCTAGACGGGGATGGTGACTAAGTCATAGTCAACGTATTTATATACTGTGTTTCACACAAATACTGCATTTTCTAAAAAAAATACATCTGTGTTCAAAGTGGTTCATGAACAAATCAGAATAGTCTAAATAAAGTAGTACAATATGGATGCGTATTAAAAGCATATCACTGCAACACAATAGAACAAAACCCAGCAATTTAACAGTTCATTTACCATACAGCAAAATATAGCAGAGCATAAAGCTCATTTATCGTCAAACATCCAAAAATAGCACCAAACCTAGTGACGTTAGCAACCACCACCCCCCACCCAAACTCAATCTTCAAGGCCAGAAACTCTCCTGTAAGGAAAGGTTGCAGCCTTTGAGACATTTTAGTTTAGAGAGTAAGGAGAGTAAGAGGGGACATCATATAAGTTTATAACCTTATTCATGGCATAGAGAGAATGGATAGAGAAGAGTTTTTCTTCCTCTCCCAGTTGTTGAGTGTTGGAAGATTCAGGACAGATAAAAAAAAGTACTTCTTCATGCAGTACATGGTTGCTGTTTTTTAGTCATTTAGTCGTGTCCGACTCTTCGTGACCCCATGGACCAGAGCACGCCAGGCACTTCTGTCTTCCACTGCCTCCTGCAGTTTAGTCAAACTCATGCTGGTAGCTTCAAGAACACCATCCAACCATCTTGTCCTCTGTCATCCTCTTCTCCATGTGCCCAACATCAGGGTCTTTTCCAGGGAGTCTTCTCTTCTCATGAGGTGGCCAAAGTATTGGAGCCTCAGCTTCACGATCTGTCCTTCCAGTGAGCACTTAGGGCTGATTTCCTTAAGAATGGATAGGTTTGATCTTCTTGCAGTCCATGGGACTCTCAAGAGTCTCCTCCAGCAGTGCACGGTAGAAGTATACCAATTACCAATTGCTAGGCACCACAGGAGGAGAGAAGGCTGTTGTGCTCAGGCCTGCTTCAGGGGTTTCCTACAGGCATTTGGCTGGCCTCTGTGAGAACAGGATGCTGGATTAATGACCTGATCCAGCAGGAATACCAAGCAGTTGCCCCAAGCCAACAGTAAGGGCAAACACACTTATCTCCCTGCTTTATTGTTGTAGCAAATGTCTAGGTTATTCGTTTATTTTAAATTGTACAATATATCCCAGCTTATAGCCCAAAAGCAATTTAGCTCTTTCTTTCTTTCTTTCTTTCTTTCTTTCTTTCTTTCTTTCTTTCCTCACCTTGTTAATTTGCTTAGTGTGGTGTAGTGGTTAGGAGCGGTAGTCTCGTAATCTGGTGAACCGGGTTCGCGTCTCCGCTCCTCCACATGCAGCTGCTGGGTGACCTTGGGCTAGTCACACTTCTTTGAAGTCTCTCAGCCCCACTCACCTCACAGAGTGTTTGTTGTGGGGGAGGAAGGGAAAGGAGAATGTTAGCCGCTTTGAGACTCCTTAAAGGGAGTGAAAGGCGGGATATCAAATCCAAACTCCTCTTCTTCTTATTCTTCCCTTTTTATCAAGCTACATTCTACATTCATATTTTTGCATAATGAACACAGATGTTTAAATGTATCACGTGCACATCATTTTCTCGGCCTACTATCCATCTGTTACAGAAGGCCCTTGCTTACAGAATCAAGCTCAATGCAATAATAAATAATTCAGGTAGTCCAGAGAATGCGGCAGTACTTCTGTGCACCAGAGACGCATCCATAGTCACGTACATGTTTCTTTCTCTTAAAAAAAAAAGTGTCTTCCATATGAGATCTTGACGCAAAGAAGCAAGGCTGTGACTGATGAATATGCTTTTCTTTGTGCCTTGCGAGTGACGTACATACAACCAGACTTTCATCAGGATACCTGACCACCAGAGCCCTTTAGTATGTGGGAGTTTGGGGGGCAGGTGCCAGGGGTGTTAGAAAATATGAATGTGTCGATTTCTTAGGGTAAAATAAGAGGAGGGGTGGGGAGGGTAGGAAGTTTGTGAGCCCAAGGCTCACTAATGTAACACTAAATCATGGTTTGGCATTACAAGTCATCTGACAGTGTGAAAGTTTGCAGTACCAATGCAGTATTAAACTTAAATGTGAATTTTGCTCCAGTTCTTCTAATGGCAAAGGACTGAAATAGACTGACAGAGCAAACCTCCGTATATCACTGTAGAAATAATATGTTTGTGATTGTGGAGGTTTTCTGCAACTTTTGAATTTAATCCTGCACAGTTTACTTGTTTGAACAGGCTGTTTAATTCTACAACTTGTTAATTCATATTAATATGGCTGCCATTGATACTGAATCAGAGAGTCAATGCTTATAGCTTTTTGTATCTGTGTTATACTGAGACAGGCTGTGAGTTCATCAAATCTAGTGTACCGTTGCATACTCTATCAGCAGCTCTCCAAGGTATCAAGCGGAGATTTTACCTCTTGCAGGGCTTGCACTTGTCCCATGCCAAGAAAGCAAAGGTCCAAGTGGTTTTCTGCTTGAGCCACTCTTTTCCCAGGGAAAATCCACTCTTTAGTGCTAAATCAGAGCAAACCCAACTTGCTGTTTGCTCCAATTGAGTGCTAAAGCACTGCGACAAAAGGAAGTGTGGTAAGCCCTTACTTGATGCTCTTTATTAAATGTAAATGCCAGATCTGGGAGATATATGCAGATCCAGATTCCTAAATCTGCACCTAGTCATCACAGAACAAATGTTTGATGGTATGAAAGCAACACAAAGTAACACCAGCAGAAGTTCACTCAGACCCAAATAAAACCGCAACATAAATTTCAAAAGCCAAATTTCCCTGGCAGATCACAACATACCTCTTAAAAAAGAATTTCCCCACTTTTAACAGCCTCGAGTCCCTGTCGGGGGGAAAGGTGGAGTATAAATAAATATATAACAACAGCAGCAACTAGTATTAAATATGTGTATATATGTAATGTGCTTGGCCACTGGGTTATGGACTTCTTTGTTCTTCAACACTTTCGTTCAATCTCTGAGAAGCACCTAAGGAGCATCAGATTCTGGCTACTGCCTGGCTTCTAGTTAGCTGCAGCATCTTATCAGGTTTGGGATTACCCATCCAGCCCCTGGAAAGAACAATATAAACAATAACTCAGTGAAGTTCCTCTTGCCATTTCTTGAGACAACAGATGGGAATTAGCAGGAGGGGCAGAGGTGATTGCCAGGAGCTACTGTTTACTTTAGCAATTATGATTGCCAAGTTTCCCCAGGACCGTATAACCTATTATGCCGGTTACTCTTCAAGTGCCTGCATGGTACCACAGGGAGCATTAAAACATATGAGCAAGCAGTTGTTGTTAGAATATCCTGCATTTTGAAAGGCAGCCAGAGCCATCTTAACCAGGATCTCAATCTATTCCCACTTATCATTGTTTGTATAGCACTTTCAATATGCAAAATGTTTTGTAATCTTGCTTGTGTTTGCCCTATAATAGCTTTGTAAGGGAGGTGATGATGGGCAGAGCAATTCTATCCTCTTGTTGCCCAGAGACTGGAGATATGCTGCTGCTGCTATGCTAACAGAACAGCTGCTGTATCCAATGTGTGCTCAGCTTGGGAGGTGAAAAACAAACAAGCCGTCAATCAATCAATCAAGAGGACCTCTGTCTGAATGATTAGTCTGGCTCCTCTATGGGCCATCTAGACTCTGGCAACCCATTTGACTCATCCCACCACCTTCTGTTTTGCTTGATAGGCCAGCATCCCAGCAGGACACATTGCTCCTCCTTGTTCTTTTTATCCTCATCCCAGACAGTTGCTTCATATACCAGCAGCAGCTACTACCACCCTGCTTTCACATGCCAAGAGGCCTGTTCTTTGACATTGCAGCAGGGGTGCTAACCTGTGGCCCTCCAGATGCTGCTGGACTAGAACTCCCATCAGCCCCAGCCAGCATAGCTAATAGTCAGGGGTGCTGGGAATTGTAGTTGAGCAACTGGTTCTCCACCACTGCAGTACAGAATGCCAGAGTGAGCAGAGAGGATGGGCCAACTCTAAACAGCACAGCAAGCTCCCTGCCTGTCCCCATCAAGAATCTTTTCCTGTCAAGTCAGATCCTGCTTGGGTGGAAGGGGAAAGGGATCCCTATCTACCAATCCTTAACAAGAATGGAATAACACATGCCAATTTTTAGTGGAGAGAAACTGGAGCTGGAAGAAATCCTGAAAGAGAAAGCCACATGTTGTGGAGTTGCCAATCACTTTCCCCAGCAGGGCTCTTGTGCCTTGAACTCACCAGGTAGCAGAGTGGCATGTGTAAAGGTAAAGGGACCCCTGACTGCTAAGTCCAGTCACGGATGACTCTGGGGTTTGTGGCGCTCATCTCGCATTACTGGCCGAGGGAGCCAGTGTACAGCTTCCAGGTCATGTGGCCAGCATGACTAAGCCACTTTCTGGCGAACCAGCACAGGGCACGGATACGCCGTTTCCCTTCCCGCCGGAGCGGTACCTATTTATCTACTACCACTTTGATGTGCTTTCGAACTGCTATGTTGGCAGGAGCTGGGACTGAGCAATGGGAGCTCACCCTGTCACGGGGATTCAAACCGCTGACCTTCTGATCGGCAAGTCCTAGGCTCTGTGGTTTAACCCACAGCGCCACTCGCGTCCTTCATTATACCAGTTCCACGCTAAGAACACTTCATGTGTTGCATAGCTGTCCATCATGGAGCTTGCAAGAGCACAGGGGCATGTCTGGAACAAGAAGGTTAACAACCCTATAGAGAAACAGCCAGAAAGCAATGTGGTTTCTGAACTTGTTCTTCATGGAACAATATATGGAGCAGCTCCTGCAACTCTTGCAGCCAATGGAAAGAATCAGCATGCACACTAGGTGTTTGCGAGAAAGGGAGAAGTGTGAGCGATACTGCCTGGGTGTTTGTGCCTGGGGAGACTTCAGTGACTGCTTTTCCCTTTGAAGTTGCAATGGAGCTTTGTGTGTACAGTTGCTGCATCCAGAATGTGATGCAAAGCAATAGAGAAAGCGAAAAGGTGTAAATGCTTTACAGCTTAATCAGACAATCAGGAATTTAGATAAATTGAATCACTATTTATATACAGTGGTACCTTGGGTTACAGATGCTTCAGGTTACAGACACTTCAGGTTACAGACTCCGCTAACCCAGAAATAGTACCTCAGGTTAAGAACTTTGCTTCAGGATGAGAACAGAAATTGTTCGGCGGCGGTGCAGCAGCAGCAGAGGCCCCATTAGCTAAAGTGGTGCTTCAGGTTAAGAACAGTTTCAGGTTAAGAACAGACCCCCAGAACGAATTAAGTTCTTAACCTGAGGTACCACTGTATATGGCTGCAGTCGCATAGAGAGTTATTTGCTAGAATGGAAATACTCTGGGCCTGGGAGATTTTTGGAGAACAAATCCACTGTACTATTTGACCCTCATGTTTTCTGAGCCAATTTTCAACCAAGAGGTCTGATTTTTTCATGTTTAATTTTAAGAGAGTCCAATGTTCCCAAGAGCCCCTAACACACTTATCTTTTCCATCTGTGAGTTTTATCTAATTCTCAGTAAAATTCTACTCCTAGAGTTTTAATTTTAAGAGCCAAGCCAAAGCAATGCCGATAAAGCATCATAACTCTCCTGGCCCATGTCTTCTGTTGGTAGAGATGATGGGAGCCAAGTGCAGAGAAAGTAACTAAAACTGTTTTATTTTGATTGAGCTTTTGTGGAGCAGAGAAGTTCTTGTTCCAACTGTACTTTCGGATGACATCAATGTCTAGAATGCTGTTTCTAAAAGGCTGCAATTCCCTTAGTGGTTCTGTCGCCTTCAGAGAGGGAGGAAAACTTCATTTGCTTGTGTTTTCTAGGAGAGGGCATAGGGCTGTTGCAAAGAGCTAAGAAGACTGGGGCGAGGGGGGGCATGGACCTATGGGCACAAATGTGCATTAAATTTACATATACTAATTCATGTGTACAGATACAGATATAGAATTTAAATGTCCAAGAAAGCAAGGCAACTAAATTGATATCCAAATCACACACACCAATAAATTATTCAGTAAATTGGCACCTCTCCCTCGATTGCCTCAGATTGCTTCCTCTTTGAATCAATTAATTTCCTAAGAGATCCTGCTGTAAGTAAATTCAGTTCCTTTCAATTACCCCCATCCTTCCCCCCGCATTGTATCTAGATAAATTCATATTTGTCTTGTATGTAAATGGCCTTGAGATGGTAGTTTAGAAGGTGATTAATAAATGGATGATAATGTTAAATCAATTTATTTCCCCAAATTATTGTCCTACCCAATAATCCATATCATCACCCCAATTCTGTTTCCCCTGAATTCTTCACCTACACAGAAGTATGTGAGGCACTTAGAAAAAGATTCAGGATGCCATTGAGCATATCCCTGGCAATGACCCACCTAAGTGACTAACAGTGCAATTCTAAAATACTCTAAAATAAGCACCATTGAACTTGGAGGGAATTAGTCCCAGATAAATGCATATAGCACTGCATCCTAAACCAGCTTTTTAAGGAGTGAGACCCATTGAATACAGTGGGATTTCCTCCTGAGATAACATGTAAAACAGTGGTAGCCAACGTGGCGCCCTTCAGAAGTTGTGAACTACAACTCCCATTATCCCTGACTATGCATTGGCCATGCTGGAAAGGACTGGCAGGGGTTGTGGTTCACAACATCTGGAGGGCACGACATTAGCTACTCTTGATGTATAGGATTGTGCTACAAGGATGCAAGCCTAAGCACACTTACCTGGGATTGAGCTCAATGAGATTTCCTTCTGAGTAGACATGCATCGGATTGCACTGCAAGTAACCAGGCTGCATCATTTTGGAAGGACCTGTTTCTGATGCACTTGGTTCTTGGACCTTGGAAGAGGATAACTGTAGAGCCCAGGGGCTTAGTTTTTGTTATTTGTTTCTGCAGTCTCTTGTGTTTTTTGCAGCTCGTGGGAAAGAAAATAGCTGGGGCACTAAAACGCTGGCCGAGTGCCTCAGCAAGCAAGGCTCATCTTTCATACTCTGTGAAAGGCACTTTCGCACTGTGTTCCAGGGAACCAGGGGTTCCTCAGAAGCTTATCGGCGTTCCTCAGAGAGAATCCAAGGAATGGAGGACAAGCTTCACTCAACGCTTCATGTGCAATTGTGTGAAAATGTTTGGTGCGTTCTATGCCACGCTGTCAGTTCAAGCAGGACAGCAGTGAGGCTGATACCCTCCCCCCCCCCATGAACTTGACTATGTGCTCTAGGCCCCTAGAATATTGCCCAGAATGCTTTGCAGCAGAATGGGATTTCTCACCAAGGCACTTTCCCAAGGGCTCCCTGCAAGTACAAAGTCCACAAAACTTTGGACGATGCTTTTGGAGGAAAAACTTGCTTTCAGCAAGAACAACAGGTGCTTGGATATCCTGCTGAGAGCCATGGATTTGACATATCTGCAAGTGAGCTTCCATTATGAGCCATAATGTGTCTGCATTGGGTCTTTTTGTGAAGAATATGGTCTAAACTGGTTCCTCCTTTGTGCTGGGCAAATAGTTTGCAATATCCACTCTACAGAGGGGTATAATAGACTACTGTACAGTCAACTGAGGAGGACTTGTGCAGATCAGATGAGTAGGACAAACTAATCCATGCCACAGGCTCTTTGAAGGTAGGCCCAATAAGGGCTAACTACATAATTTATTTCTAGTGCAAATGCACCTGTTCCCAACACAGAGCCAAATGAGATATGACAGCATTAAATTCATGTTTCTACTCAGGCTTGTGTCACATATGTTGAAAGAAGGGGTGGCGCCTGATTTCAAAAGCAAAAAGGGGCTTGCAGGTGAGGAGGACAGAGCCCATCTGCTAGTAATGCACTTCTCTGCAGCCCCTCTCCCCAAACACTTTTTCTCACAGCTGAGAGCCAACTCTGGAGTGTGGGGAGGTGCTCAATATAACACCCAGTAATGAGCTCCTCTCTTGCAGGTAGCCCTCTAATGGATTTACCTGGTGGTAGTTCTCCTCCAGTTAGAGCCTAGTAGTTTGTCATTTTAGGTTTCCCACAGTGTTCCAGAGCAGCTTTTACAAACCTGGTGCTCTCCAGATGTTTTGTACTACAACTCCCATCAGCCCCAGCTGCCATGGTCAACGGTGTAAGGGATTATGGAAGTTTGAAACATCTAGAGGGCACCAGGCTGGGGACACTTGGTCAGGTACTCCAGGGCATTGTGGGAAATTGTAGGCTGCAGTCCTATAAGCATCATTTGAACATGGTGGAACATATATGCACAAGCAAATGGGATTGCACTGCGAGTTTGTTTCATCTAATGTTCTGCTGCTACTGGGATGTTTATTGCTGATTGGTGTGCAGGGAGGTCCATGAATTGGAGAGGAAAGAGAGCCAGAGGGAAGTAACAAGATCCTCTGGCATGATTGAGCTGATTTCTCTACATGCCATGTAGGTCAACTGCCTTTTTATATCACTAAGTATTCAAGTGAACTACAAACTGGTTTGTGCACGTTGAAGTGCTCTTTTAGAAACCTGATTTTGGCAAACTGCTCATCTGATAAGTTTTCTCTTCTACCAGGTTTCAAAAAGGGATCTCACTGATGCATTTAAAGCATGCTTGTTGACTTTGGTTGAATGTACACAAGTCTATTATTAGTTATTTATATTTATTTAATTTGTATACTGCCCTTCATCTGAAAATCACGGGGCTGTTCACAACATAAAATTAAACATGAGAACACAAAATACATAAAACAAAACAAAACCAATAAACCCCCGCACTATTATTTTTTAAAAGGCCATAGAATGTTAATCAGTCAAAGGCCTGGTTATAGAGGGGGGAAATGGCCTGGCACCTAAATATATGTATTGAAGATGCCACGTGAGTCTCCCTGGGGAGAACATTGCAGACACAGGTAGCCACCACAGAAAAGGTCCATTTTTTGTGTTGCCACTTTCTGGACCCCTTGGAGGAGGCACACAAAGAAGGACCTCAGATAATGATTGCAGGGTTTGGGTCGGTTCATCTGGTGAGAGGCGGTTCTTGAGGTATTGCTCCCCTAAGCCATTTAGGGCTTTATAGGTCAAAACTAGCACTTTGAATTGGGCCAATAAACAAACTGGCAGCCAATGCAGTTGAGCCAGGATAGATGTAATATGCTCAAACCGTCTTTCCCCGCGGTGCACAACCTGGCTGTTGAATTCTGCACAAACCAGTTTCCGAGCCAACTTCAGAGGCAGCTGTACCTATAACACATTGCAGCAATCTTAGAGGTATTATTCTGTATTGGGAAGGCCTCGGTTTTGCTTCTAACCCCAGGTTTAGAATTGCAGCCTAAAATTTTGCATGTTCAGCAGGTATAGATAAGGCTACGATTCTGAACCAAGTAGTAAGACATTCCTTGAAAATATCATCAACCAGCCCTCCTTCAGGAGCACCAGGACTGTAGTTAAAAAAAAAAAAAAAAGATTGGTGGAGGCAGAAATAAATACAGCAAACCTTCCCTGTTATGCACATAGACACTGGAACTGCAGATGGATTTCCCCTTTGCTCTGCATGCAAAGTCACACAGCAACAATTTTCTAAAACATTTGATTTTCATCTCCGTCAGAAAGATTAAAGGACACGTCCTTTCATTTCCAGATAAATAGTCTGCTGCTGCTCAGGCTGAAGTGAGCCATTAGAATGCAGCCTGCAATCTACAAGTTGTTGGAGTGCTTCAGTTGTTTTATGCAAGCGAGAGAACAGAGATCACATACTTGATAGTCCATAACTGAGGAAGCCTGTTGTGACAGACACCAACTGAACAGACTTGTGATATTGTTTTTCAAAATATGACAAAACAGTGGTGAAGCTATGCATGGGAATGTCTCATACCTCATATTTGTCTTTTTAGTTTTGCTTCTGTGTCTGAACTGTATTTGGAAATAGGATATAAATGAATGCACTTACTTCATTCTCTGCATGGCTTAGAGAGGGTGCATATTCTGGAGCAGGCATCCCCAACCTGTGGCCCTTCAGATGTTTTGGCCTACAACTCCCATGATCCCTAGCTAACAGGACCAGTGGTCAGGGATGATGGGAATTGTAGTCCAAACATCTGGAGGGCCGAAGGTTGGGGATGCCTATTCTGGAACATACCATTTGAGAATTTGTTGATGCTATATATAGGGGAAATTGCATATTCTTTTTCTCCTCCCCGCACAGAAGCCCTCAAGGTGGCCAACAGGACCTCCCCCCACCTGCCTAATGACATTTGAACAGTTGTCGCACAATCACTGAAGGACTATGAAGTTATTTTTCAGTCCTTGCAGAAAACAGACAGGCACAGTGAATGCTCTCTCTATTTTCCCTACTTCCCTTGTGTATGCACGTTTATGTAGCAGAACTATGCATTAAAATATGACTCAGTTGGAAACTGGACACTAACTGGAAATTCTGAAGAGGTGTCCTAAGGTTGTCTGAGTCAATGTGATAAACATGTGAAGCTGCCTTGCACTGAGGAATGCCATTGTTCCAGCTAGCCCAGTGTCTACTACTGAGCTTTCTAACCTTTTAAGACCCAGGCCCCCCATTCAGCAGAAACATGCATTTGAGGACTCATTCCTTAATTTTAATGTTTGTGTGGTTATAACCTATCTTAGGTTAGACTGTGGTTGCATTCAGGTCTGGGAAATATTGTGTTAGTTCCACTGGTTATAATGCTAGCTCTTCTGTCCCATTTTCTAACCTTCCTTTCAAACTCCAGTGCCTGTTGCGTTTTGACTGATAACACCAGCCTGTTTTTTTAAATTTCATTTACACCAGTGGGTGAGTTGTGACTTAGCAGCAAACACCCATCTCTACTCCTCCACCCTTTCCACACATGCATGCTTCTGTTTCCCCGTGATTCACCCATAAAAACAGCAGGAAAGAATTGAATGCTGATATAATGCCCCAAAATTCGTCTCTGTACTCTCATTATTTTTTGGGTTAAGGGGGCTGCAAATAGATTTTTCCCTGGAAGCAATTAATGTGGAAAGGTATGCTATATATTCTGCTAGATTTCCAGAAGTGGCTTTTGCACCATGTGAAAGCTCAAATATAATGTAGAAATTAACAGTTATGGAAACATCAGGCAAATGGAGTAAGTCTCTGTGTGAATGCAGCCTGTAACTCACCCAGTAGTGGGTCTCTAGGCACCAGTTGAAGACCACTGGTCTGTTCTGACTGCCAGTGGGCAGTAAGTCCTTGCTACTGCATGTTCTTTTGGCTGAAGATGCCAGGGGCTGATCCTTCTGCATGCAAGACATGGGCTCTAGCAGTTCTGCCATCTACCCTGTACCTTAGTGATGGAGGACTGCACTTTGCCAAGTTGATCAGAGTGATCCCAGGTTTTGATTACCACTTGACATATTTGTGTGTTGCTGGGGTGGTGGTGGTGGTGGAAGAGGAGGAGGAGGAACTATGACAGTATTAAATTGTGGTTTGTTGCATTTAAATATTACACCTCATTTAAGTACCTTTAAGTTGACGAACTGGGAAACTGAAGCCCTTGGCTTCATTCCTGAGTTGCAGAACTCACTTCCAAATTGTGCTAGGCCAATGTTCTCAAATGAGGAGATTTGCAAGTCAATGATGTGTTTGAATAGGCATTCAAGTAAGAAAATAAAAGGAATTAGATTGGCTGAAGGATACAAAGGGCTCTGACAGGTATAGCAGATGTTGCTTTATCAGAGAAAAAGTGTTTGTTTTGGTGTGCTTAGGTAATAAGTAGCATTTGGTTTTATAGCTTGGAAACTGGTTTTCTGTAGTTAGTCAGTCATAGAAAATTTAGGATGGAGATTGCACCAATCACTAGCAGCTCATAATGTAGTGTGAAATGAACATAAATGTTTTAGATTCCTAACACACCTCCTCCGAATAGCTTAGTGTTGGTGGAGATGATGACGGTGGTGGTGATAAAGCAATAGAATAACATTCCCACTAATATAGGATACTCTTTCAGATTACAGTTCTGGGCCAGAATTTGCTTGCACTGGCTTAACATTAGCCACCGAAAGTCAAACAAAGATTTGCAGCACTTTTGGCAGACATGCTCCAATTTGGACTTTGTCAAGATGACACAACATTTCTGTAGCTGTCTGACAGTATATATTGGTGTTTTATTTGTAAAGTGAACGTTAAGATCAGAAAAGCATTCCTGCTATAATCCAGGATTATTGTAAAAATTTGCAGTTTCTAAAACGTATAGGAAATAGATGAGAAAAGAAATAAATAGAGTTAATTGGGATATGTAGGGGAAAAGAAAGAGAACAAATTTATGGAACCACAGAAGGAGGGGGAAGGAAGTTGAAGACTGAAAGATAAGAATTCTTTCTTTCTTTCTTTCTTTCTTTCTTTCTTTCTTTCTTTCTTTCTTTCTGGTTTGTTATAAATGAAAATCATTCATAAATAAATAAATAAATAAATAATCAAACAATCAATCATAAGAGCATTGAGCTTAGAGAGCTCCAAGCGAGGGCCACATGTCTCTAAATCCTCCTGGAATGTCAACACTTGATTTTTGTCCTTCCAAGTCCAGTTCTAGTCGCAAGACACATCCTTCAGCAAGGCTATAAAAGCGCCTTTCCAAGGTGACGTGCCACCTCCTGTGTAAAAACATTTTGTTTCCCACAAAGTACTAATTGCAGCACCTACTCAAAACAAACCATGCAAATATGTCACCTACAGATCACCACTCTTTTGTCTCTTTGTTTACTATCAGCTTGATAGCAAATCTGTTGCAATTCTATGACAGGGGGGAAAGAAGTGCTCTTTCAGCTTGAGTAAACAGAAAGTCTAGCTAATGTTTGCTCAAGTGATAGCTACCCAATCTCCTATGGCTGCTATGTGACTACATTCAGCCCCCTACACCAAGGCCATTTATTTCCCCATCTCTAAAATCTTCCTCTTTGAACTGTGCCTTCTTTCATTAGAAATCTCTTCTCCTATATCTATCATTTAATAGAGGGGAGGTTAATGGAGTTTGCCCATTGCTGATCTTTCTACCTACATGCAATTCCCAGTAAATGACATTCAAAGAATACTGCCTTTCACAGTGGAGGTAGAACATAACTATCATGACTCATAGCCAATTAACCTCTATTAATTTGTTGTATCCTCTTATAAAGCCATCCAAGTAGGTTGGCATCACTTCCTCCTGTGAGAGCGAGTGCCATAGTTTAACTGCACTGCACGAATAAGTACTTTTTATCTGTCCTGAAACTTCCAATGTTCTATTTCACTGGATGTCCAAAAGTTCTATTGTTACCCACTTTCTCCGCTCTGCACCTAAGTTTATAAACTTATATCATGCCACCCCTTACTTGCCTTTTCTCTAAAAAGCCCAGAACATACACTTTCATTGTACCTTGTGCCTTTCTCTACTGGAAAGGGAAAGCTTGGGTAGGATGCAGAAGCTTATTTAAAGAAACTTCCTTAAGAGAGAGAGGCGACCCCAGAGGTTCTGGTATGTAGGTGAGGGCCTTCTCCACCTATGTTATGAAGCTCCCTCCTGTGGAAGTTCCAGTCAGCCTCCTTTCTCTTAGTTTTTCAGCACCCAGCTAAGACATGTTTATTCTAATGGGCATTTAACCTGTTGGGTTGAATTGTTGTAATATTTATCTCATTACTTGTACATTATTGTTTTACCTGCAAACCATTTCCTGTTTGCAGCATTTTGTTTGATTTTTTTTTATTAAACGCATGCTTTTGTATATTTTGTAAATGGTAAAAAGCCGCCCTTAATATTGGCATATATGTCTTCCAAACATATGGAGGTATGTTTAAAGCGCTCTGTGTGGCAGCTGTTCTCAGGTGGTAAGCTATTCATGTAGAATGTCACACCATTCAGATCTGGGAGGTGTCTATGTGCTCACTATATGAATGCCTGAAAGGAGAAGTTTCTGGTAAACAGTGACAGGAGCAGATATGATGACAAATCATTACAAGCCATCTTCTGTTTTTATGTTTATGATCTGTGAGCAAGTCCCAAGAGTGATTCAACCTTTGGGTTTCAAGAGCCAGTGTGGTGTAGTGGTTAAGAGCGGTAGTCTCGTAATCTGGGGAACCGGGTTCGCGTCTCCGCTCCTCCACATGCAGCTGCTGGGTGACCTTGGGCTAGTCACACTTCTTTGAAGTCTCTCAGCCCCACTCACCTCACAGAGTGTTTGTTGTGGGGGAGGAAGGGAAAGGAGAATGTTAGCCGCTTTGAGACTCCTTAAAGGGAGTGAAAGGCGGGATATCAAATCCAAACTCCTCCTCCTCCTCCTCTTCTTCTTCTTCTTCTTCTTCTTCTTCTTCTTCAGTTTCAGAAGTAGACCTACGCATACTAGTTTGCATCCAGTACTATAGTTCCACTTGTGTGAGACTTCTGCTTGTGTAACAAAACATCTCCTTCCTCATCTCTGAAGTCCACTGTGTTCCCTCAAAAGCTGCACCAGAGGGTTGGGGTTCTTTGGATTACATATTGGGAGAACATGGATAAGACCTCTCTTTTTTTTAACCCTTTGCTTAGAGGTCCTCCAGAAGTTGCTAGTGGACACCCAACCAGCCACTGACCAGACCTGCTTAGTTTCAGCATGGCTGTGATCTCATGTGCCATAAGACCACAACCCAGGAATGAATATTTTTCTTCAATCTTGTATTATGTCATGCAGGATGTACATAGTATAGCAAATTTTAGCCTCTTTGTGCTGGAGGGAGCCGATAGCAAATCTCTGCTAATGGGATTTCAGCCTATAGTTTGAAATGAACTTTTCTAGTCAAGGGGCAATTTCAGTAAGTGATTGCCATACCTGGACAGCTATGGACATGTAAGGTGTGAATATATTTATATGTGTGAATTTCTGTTCTACTAATACTTATACTGTACACCTCTAGATCCACAGTCTGTAAGTTGTTGATATTTGAGTTTAAAAGTTTAACAGTTTAGCACTTGTTAGTCATCTAGATTTATGACCTGCATGGCAGATGATCAAAGGCACACATAGTGATTTGCTGCTTTATTGAAGCTTTGTCTCTTTTATGGCTGTGACAGATTTAAATCATTATAGTGAGAGTAAGAACAATTGGGTGCACTGCTATATTTTCCCTTTGCTGTAAGCCAAAATTAGAAGTGTCACAGCCAACAGTTTTGAGTTTTGTGAATCTTGGGGTCTTGGAGCTTACATGAACTTTCTTTTCCTTTTTGCTTAGAAAGGGAGGGAAACAGTCCCTCACTCACCAAGGCACCCCTTGAAGAATTCTCACTCTTCGGAAGCAAGGAAGGCCCCAGAGACTTAGCATTGTTTGACAGCGGCCTGAGGGACTTTGGAGACTATACTGTTATTTTTTTTTCTTTCCCAGGCCCTAGGTCCACTTATAGGGCACTGCATCTGGAGGTCAGCTGCAAAGTCAAGAGTCAATGCTGCAAGATTTTCATGTTCATATAAACTACATTAAGTGTGTTGGTTTTAGGATGAGGCTGTACAATTTGGCTGGCTAGAGAACCAAGAAAAGCTTGTGAACGCATCTTGATTTGTCAAAGATAAGAGCACACACTAAAAGCATTTAATGTGTGAGCATGAAATACAAACTGTACATTTGATGGCTATAACTAAGATTGATACAGTATATGCACCCTTCATATTTGCCCTGAGACCATTACAGTGGTACCTCAGGTTACATACGCTTCAGGTTACAGACTCTGCTAACCCAGAAATATTACCTCTAGTTAAGAACTTTGCTTCAGGATGAGAACAGAAATTGCACGCCGGCGGCGCAGCAGCAGTAGGAGGCCCCATTAGCTAAAGTGGTGCTTCAGGTTAAGAACAGTTTCAGGTTAAGAACAGACCTCCAGAACGAATTCAGTTCTTAACCTGAGGTACCACTGTATTGCTGAAATGAATTTCTGATACTACCTGACAAGCTACTGAGGACCCCAGGTTCAATGCTGTTCGAAAAAAATCACACCTTTGTGAAATATAACAGTTCTTGGCTTATTTATAAGTAGGATTAGCCACTGATGGAATTGTTGAGTCAACAAATTGCTTATATGTGCTTATGTATTGACTATTATTTTAGTGTCTCCCAATGGAGGAAGGAGGATTTGATGTTCTCTTGCCAAGGGAACAGATAACCCCTCCTAATGCAGTGCTTCCTTTTTAATGCAGAAAACAAGGTATCTTCTTCAAAAGAGCAGAAGTTGACATTAGGACATGATGTCACGCTATCCTCTGGATCTGTGTCAAAGAAAGCTGGATACTTTCCAGAGAAAACAATGCTTTTTATAATGAACTCCCACCTAACGGCCCTTTAAGTGGATTCTTTATGATTTCGTATAGGATAATTTATTCATCTTGTTGCCCTCTGTAGACAGCAAAGAGGGGGACGCAGCATTATATGGTGGTAGTAAAATCTTTTACTGTGTTTGATACATCACTCAGGGGTTAGCAGAGCCGCTGTTAAATGAATACTTCGCAACTGACATCCTAGTTCCTAATATATTTCAACACTATCTTTCAGAATCCTTCTAAGGGCCTTTCCGCACAACCATTTTTTAAAAAGTCAATGAGTATTTGTTTCCCAGTTGCAGTGCACAAGCTGCAAGCATTTTGCCAAGACAATACCTTTTCTGTACGGTAAAATGCAGTAAATTTTGCAGGCAATGGGTTGTGTTAGCCATACACAGAGTAGACCCATTTAAATTAATGATCATGACCAACTTTGGTACATTAATGGTCATTAATGGCCATGACTAACTTTGGTACATTCATTTCAATGGCTCAACTTCGGCCACATTTACCTCACGGCTTCCCTCCCCCCTGTCACCAGTTCTGAGAGTTAACAGGAGGCCTCTATTCCCCTCCCAGACCTGCAGTTCTCAGAGTTCTGTGTAAAGAGGGATTGATTTTGTTTTTAAAAAATTAATTTTCACATTGTTCGGTTACAAAAGTATCTGTTTTCTCTCTTTTTTTGGGGGGGTCGTAGCATCGATCAGTTACATTCAGTGTGAGACATTAGTGTTGAAGAGGGATTGATTCTTAAACCACAAGGACAATTTTAGCTCTGTGAAGTGAGCAGAGGTCGCCTCACAACTCTCAGCAACTCCCTTAACAGACTTCAGCTCCCAGAATCCTTTGGGCGAAGCCATGACCGTTTAAAGTGGTCTCATGGTGCTTTAAATGGTATGGTTTGAATGTGGCCTCTGAGTAGAACTGAGTTGGATACATCTAGTGAATCTGCAGCCTTTGCAGTTACAGCACGCATTGAAGTAGCAGGTTGTGAGGGGGGTAAGCTACAAGCCTATACTTATTAAGGATTAAGCCCAATTTAACACAGTAGGACTTCATTCTCATCTTGGCTTTATTTATTGATGCAGGGGATTTTTACCCCACCCTTCAGTAAAATTCCTGAGGCAATTTCAGAGCTTGAGGTACTGCTATGCGTCGGGACGCGGGTGGCGCTGTGGGTAAAAGCCTCAGCGCCTAGGGCTTGCCGATCGAAAGGTCGGCGGTTCGAATCCCCGTGGCGGGGTGTGCTCCCGCTGCTCGGTCCCAGCGCCTGCCAACCTAGCAGTTCGAAAGCACCCCCGGGTGCAAGTAGATAAATAGGGACCGCTTACTGGCGGGAAGGTAAACGGCGTTTCCGTGTGCTGCGCTGGCTCGCCAGATGCAGCTTCGTCACGCTGGCCACGTGACCCGGAAGTGTCTCCGGACAGCGCTGGCCCCCGGCCTCTTGAGTGAGATGGGCGCACAACCCCAGAGTCTGTCAAGACTGGCCCGTACGGGCAGGGTTACCTTTACCTTTACTGCTATGCAGTTTTGGTGTTTTGACAATGCTATTGGCTTTCTAATCTTGGATTCCGCTTCGAATAATGGTGTATTCTTGATTGCTAGGGTGGCTACTTACACATCACCCCCAAAAGGGGGACGGGGACGGATGTAGATCTACATAAACTGTGCATACACTAATGTATAGATGCCCATTTAGAAATAACAATAATTCAAACAGAAGTACAATTCATCTCACCACAGTAGGGAAGACTGTGGCCAGGTGATATGCACACCTGCGTAGTCTGCTCTCCTGGTGCTAACTGCTGATAGGAAACTTCAAGACTCCTGCTTTTATGGCTTCTTAGGACTGGACTGTCTTCTCTAAAGGAGGCCACATGGTCACCCTATTAATTGGGTGAGTCTGGTAAATGACAACTAGGCCCATGGCCTTCTGCTGTTGCCTAGACAACAGAGCAATGTCTTGTATGTTGCACTTCAGGCACTTGCTTCTGCTACTTCATAGCCTAGGTTCAGTTACAGGAATCCATGGAAAAATAGGCACTGGGACATGGTAAGCTGTCTTATACCAAGTCATATCATTAGTCGATCTAGCTTGGCGTTGTCTATACTGACTGTCACTGGCATTTGCAGTGCTACTGAGCTACACAAAGTGGCTTGTTTACGAATTGTTTCATATGAAATAGGTTGGAACAGTTAACAATAAAAGCATTATTTTTTAAAAATACAGTAAAATAGTGGGAGGTCAGTGCTGGAGACACTGTGCACCAATGGCAGATTTCAAGTACTTGTGGTCTTGCAAGCACGTTTGGGGCAGGAGAGGTGATAGTAAGTGTGTGTGTGTGTGTGTGTGTGTTTGTGTGTGTGTGTGTGTTGAAATATTACATAATGTACAGCTGAGTTCTACACTCACTGTATTTTTCTACTCACCAGGCAAGCTGCTTAAAAGGCTTCCAGAAGGGATGTTTATTAACAGCAACTGTAGTTTTTATTATAGAAACACAGACTATTGGTTAAGGCAGTGCTGGGAAATAACAGACTACCCAAATCACAGCAGGTTAAGGGAGACAAAGCCACAATGATTCTGCTGGGGAGATGTCATCCTTCCCCCATGCTATTGGAATAGTAAGTGGTTTTATTTATATAGAAACCAAAAGATGGTTATCACATACTGAATTAGAAAGTTCTTCATTTCCCCCCTTAACAGTTTAAGTGCAATGAAAAGAGATAAAGAAAAGAAGTGTGTTCTTGGGGTTTCCCCCTCCCTTAAGCTGCAGATATTGAATGTACTGCCTTTTATCTTTCAAAGCCTGCAAGCAATTGCTTTGCCCCAGAGCTCAGAGAGACCAACTGGTGTGCAGGACAGGGAGGATAGGGAACCTCAGCCTATTTATCCAGAAAGACAATCTCAGAAAAGCAGCCTGACATTTACAGAGCCTGCAGAGGAGTGTGACTCTCTGCAGCTAAGCAGCACTTGAAGCTGAGAGATGAAATTTGCCCCCTGCACTCCAGCCTTTTTGATTTCCTCCTTCCAGATCCTTATCTTTTGTTATCTCTGGGAAAGCCCAACAAGTCATTCTGAGGACACAGCAGTCAGTCAGTTTTCAGTAGCTCTGGCCTTAATCTGGAAGCACTCAACTGACCTTTAACAGTGTGTAGAAAACTCATTAAATATCAACAACAACTAGAGTTGTATTGTTTAGTCAACTGATTGTTGATCTTAGATTAACCGATTGATTAAATTTGCTCTCCTTTTAATTGATGATAGGATTTCAATCAGATTTTCCCCTCCCCCCTTTAATTTTTTTTAATTATTTTTTACACAGAACATGTAGGTGCTATCTTAGAAGAGACTTGCTCTGCTTTCTGGAACAGAAGGTTATGGTAGCTATGTCTGCTTGTTTGTGACAGGTTTCCACACAGAGGCTGTAATGTCTGATACTATTAATTGTTTGATTACCAGTCTTTAGGTCCAACGCCGCTGCCTTGGGCCCCACACTCTGGGTGCCCAGCATGCTCCGCCCACACCATGATGTCATGAAACACACGCTGTGAAGTCATGACACTTGCTGTGGCATCATGACATTGTAGCGGGGTTGGGCACGAGCTCCAGTGGCGCAGAAGTGACTGGACCTCTCCTGCCCAAACTCCGCACTCTCCACTCAACTCCACACTCTCTTCCACCCCTGCCTGAACTCCGCCATCTCTCCCCCTTCCCCCGAACTTCGCACTATTTCCACAGAGTGTGGTGCCTGTGCACCTGCTCCCACATTTTGTGGGTGCCCAGGCCCTATATGGGAAATTTTGTGGGTGCTCGGGTACCCAGGGCTCCGAGGAGATGGCACCTATGATTAGATCACACATTTCTGGCGTGTGTTGCCCTGGAGATCCCATGTGATCAAAGTTATATTTCAGAAATTGCATGTGGAGCAGTCACATGACTGGTGGTTTTGGGTTTAGAATGTGTGGATTGGTCTTAAGGCAGAGGGCCTTCTTGGTAGTGGCGCTTACTCTGTGGAACGCCATCCCATCAGATGTCAAGGAGATAAATAACTATCTGACTTTTAGAAGACATCTGAAGGCAGCACTGTATATGAGTTTTTAATGTTTGATGTTTTCTGTGTTCCAGTTGGTTGGAAGCCACCCTGAGTGGCTGGGTAAACCCAGTCAGATGGGTGGCATATAAATAATAATTATCATCATCACCATTATGTTTTCAGGAGTCTTTTCACAGCACTGGTATGTTCCTCCATTCTTTTCCCATCTAGCAAGTGAGTGGCTCTGCCTGATTACCCAGGAACTCTGTTTCTCCTTAATAAGCAAGTCATTTATAAGTGAGCAAGTAATTACCAGGAAAGTTATGAAATTTGTCTTATGAAGAATTTCAGAGCTTGAAACAATCCTTGCGTATACAAACACAATCATCATCTGAATTAGCCTCTGAATCACATTGCCTTCAAAGCCACAGTTTTGCATACTAGAATGATGATTTGAATGACAGATTGTTTCCTTTCTCCCCTGCAGGTATATATCATAAATGTAACGTGGTCAGACTCAAGTTGCCAGACAATCTACCGCAGATACAGCAAGTTCTTTGACCTACAGGTAATGGAATAATTTTACTCATGGCTATAGAGATGGTATGCATGATATTGATTTCCTACGTTGTCTAATGGTGCCACCCAATAAAACATGCCTTATATGTTTATTGCCTTCTGAGGGTGTGGCAGATTTTACATTATGAGAGAAATCACAGTCAAAAGTATTTAGAAGATGAAGTGGTTCTGGGCTTAAGAAGAGATAAGTTGTCCTGGTGTTCATTGAGGAAGATCTTGGTTTATTGTGCTGCTCCGTTGGTCTTCCCTGGTGGGCGGTACACGTAGCCCCCCCCAACACAATGCATCCCCAAAAAATCATTTGTCAGGAGGATTACCATTATTTCCTATGAAAACATATCTACTCCTTACTCCCCTGCCTCCTGCCTTGAGTTCCTCCTAAAATGGCTGCAGCCCACCAGCAAAAGAGAGACAAAGGAAATACTGATTTGCCCAATCTCTTCCAATCTCTGATTTGTCCAATTACTCTCCCCCTTCCAACTCTCCATGGTTTCTGCCTGAAAATAGGTGCTGTTGACCAGCAATGTACAACAAGTAAGGAAGTGGGCAAACTTTGGCTGTTCAGATATCGGAATCAGTTGTGTGTCTAGTGAGGTTTGGGCATAATTATTTGTGTTCAGATAAATGAATTTGCGGATAATGAGTGGGTGGATAGCAGGAGCTGCCTGTATTTAGTTTCTTCCTGTACTTTTGGACAAGGTGTCCAGAGTGTGCCTTCAGCCAATTTCTATAAGTTGTTTCTCTTAGACTTTGCCTTCCTAGTTGTGATTCTGCTGACATTTTATCATTGTAATGTTCTGCCTCTTCTCATTAACTTCCCCACAGTTTCTCTTCCTTGAACAGTGTGCACTGAAGTACTTTCTTAGTCATCTCCAACACACTCAAGATCCTTGGCGTTCATCAGCTTCAAGCCATCAGCTTATGCACTTTATATCTCCTAAACCAGAACCTTTTCATCCCGAGGGTCATCAGTCCCTTCAAGGGTCATGTGCCAGTGGTGGGCAGGGCCAAAGGCAAAAGTGGGGGGAGCAATGAATGCAAATTTTTACCTCTGTACAGTAGGCTACTTTCTGCGCACATTCACACACACCTCTCTATCCTTCATTCAGATAAGCAAGAAGCACAATCAGATTTCAATGGTATATTCAGCCAGTCAAAATGCTTAGGTGCAAAGCAGGGTCAGTGAGGAGCGTAGCATAGGGAGAGTTCTGAGGGCCAAACAGATCTCTGCCTAGAGGGCCACATCCAGCCCTGAGAGTCCCTACCCCTGTCCTGACTGTGCTAGCCAGAAACTGAAAGGCAACTCTGGAGAACTGAGCAGCCGCAACATGAGTCCCCAATTCCTTGTATTCTAATTTTTCAAAGATGATTGGAGTAATGCTTCTGTTTGCTCAGTGTTGTTGTTGTTGTTGTTTCTATACAACCCATTCCTTAAATTGTAGTTACCGGTATATCAGGAAACGAATTTCCTGCCATGAAGCAGAAATAGTCAGTGGTCCCATTTCATATAGCTGGGAGAATAACCAGCCTTGGAAGCCCCTCTCAATAGATACAGGCTTGCCTTCATATCTGCCACAGCATTCATGTGAAAGGGAACAATTGCCACTGGTGATATCTGTAGTGATATGTCCTAATCAGGTCACTGTGGCTATTTCTTTCTGTGGAAACAGGAAATAACTAAGATGTGACTCATGAGAAAGAAGTGATGTAGTACTGGTAGTATACAGTTGGTAAGATTACAGTTTGGAGGAAGCTTTGATCTCTGTCAAAAGCCTGTGGTAAAGGGATGTGCCTGTTCATAATTCAGACTGCTGTAGTTTGCAAGTGTTTCTATAGTTAGATGAGCGCATCAAAGGCATATCAAGATAGACAGTGTTCATCATGCTGTGCTTGCAAGGAGTGAATTTATATGGCCTCAGATTTTGAAAACTGAGAATGCTCTGTTCTTTCAGAGCCCATCTAGGGATGTCCATTTGAAAGCAGCTGTCCAATGTTGGGAACCAAGGAACTCCCATGAACGTCTCAGCAGGAACAGCTCCATCCAGCATTTTCTCCCATAAATGTGTGCTGCCTTTCCCCTGGCCAGTTTTATGACCCCAGAATTATATCTTGTATGCCTTCTGTGAATTATAGAAAGGCTGAGAGGGCAAGTCCAACTCTGCATTTCTTCCTGTTGGCACTCATTGGCTGAAGTGGTCAGTTGAATATGGAGAAGAAAAACCAAGGCCACAGATTGGGAATCCTTCTCAGTCCAAGTGCTGCATTCTCATCTGGGTAACTTTCCAGGGGCCACATGTCAGTGGTAGCTGGGGCCAGAGGCAAGAGGGAGCAATGGATGTCAATTTTTATCTGTATACGGTAGACTAGTTTCTACACATACTCGCACACCTCTTTCTATACTCCATCCAGGCAAGCAAGAAACATTAGCAGAAGTCAAGGACATGTTCCAGTCAGGCAACCCCCCCCCAAAGATGGTGCAAAGCAGAGCCAGGGATGGGAGAGGGGCTGTAACTGGGGAGGGGTGTGGCCTGAGGAGAGTCCTGAGGATGAGATACAGAGGGCTGGTGGGCCACATTTGCCCCCTCAGGCCTGAAGTTCCTCACCCCTGACCCAAAGCCATTGGATTCCTCTGCATCTTGTTGGTAGTACTTCTAAACTGATAACAGCAACGTTTAGAAAATAATTTGCCTCTGCAGTTCAGTGCTTAGTTCCAAGCACTTTCTTTCCGTTTAAACAAAAACAAAAAACTTGTCTGTATTCTTGTAAGTCTCCCGGACTTTCCTGTTAGGTTTGAAAAGTTCCCATCAAGCTAAAGTTATCAATGGGGTTAGTGTGTTGGACAGGAAACGATGTCTCCAATCAGGGGAGAAGGAGTCTTGAAAGGTCCCATTGATAAGTGGGAGAGGAGGGGGACCCAACCACCAGTGGAAAGTGTCTGCCAAACAACATGCATCCTTCTCCCATTCCCATTTGGAAACAGCAGCCCCTCAGCCCCCCTTCATATTCACCCTTTTATTTTTATCCTTTTGTCCCTGGGCACTTTTGTCCTCTAGGTTAATGAAAAAGACACTGGCAACCAGAGACCTGCAACATTCCTGAAAGAGCTTAACGTCTACACGTTTGACAACTATTAGAGACACATGCATTTAAATGTGTCTATTTAAAGCATTTTTATACCACCTTTCCATGGTAGTTCAAGGCGGCTCACAACATTACTGAAAATATATGTGCCAAAAGTACAATAGATTTAATACCACTCCAAAAACTCAATGAACAGGCAAAATGTCTTCTTGGTGTGCAGGTAGTATCCAAAGGACATTGCATAGTCTGTAGTTTTCCTTACTACTTGGTAGGTATTGAGGGATAGGGTTAATGCCCAGGAGGTGTTTCGGCGGAAGGAGCACCATCTGGCTGCATCTTTCAAAATAAATTCTGTAGGGCCTTTTAAATTTAAGTCCCTGTAAAGCAATATTCCCAGAGGTACAAACATTAGCGTATATACTTACCTTTCCAATGTCTGCAGAACGATGGTCTTACAAAGATAGGATTCTTTCTGCTCTGGGCTTCCCTTATGTGGAGGAAAAAGGCAGGATCTGTGGTTTTCTGTCTATGCCTGGACTGTCTGCTTGCTTCTGCTTTCTTCTCTCCATCTGCTCCCTTAAAACTCTTTGTGACAGATGTGGTAGAATGAGCTTTCTCTGTTCATCCTGTATTTTGTTGAACCCATTTACCTGAAAAGCCTGCAGATGCCCCAAACAGGTACCCCTTCGAAAAACTGGTTCACCAGACATATTTCAGGGAGGTCTGGCTGCTGGGATCCCTAATGTGATGCTCGTGTGCATCTCTTCATGCCGGCCGAGACTCCCTGCCCCACCCAGTGTCTTTCTTTATAAAAATAAGGAAAAAAAATATTTGGGTGTGTGTGTGTGTGGAAGCATTGCCTGTTCTTTTGTGGGGAAGTGTGGTCTCCTTTTTTTGTTTGTGTTTTATTTCCTTGGGGTGTGTAGGTGTTTTGCCTGCTGCTTTGGGGGACGTTCGGAGCATTACCCCATTTTCACTTGTGGAATTGGTATTTGGGTAGTGCCCAAAGCAGTTTCTTAGATTTCCAGATGTGCCTCCAGGCTCAAGAATGTTGAGTACCCCTGCTTTAATTGGTGGTTTATGTTTAGCTGCTTCTGTTCTTATGGCTGATTTTTAGATTAATGTTTATCAACCCACTATGTCTCTTATATGAAATATACTAAATAAATAGAATAACAGGTTTAACCCAAATGAGAAGACTGGGTCCAAATGTGTCTTTCTGCTGCACAGTCTTTGACAGATAGAAGAACTACTGTCATTGGTGAAGGGGCAACCTTGGCTCCAACCCCCTAATGTAAGTGCACTTATGGCAATGTTATTTCTTCGTCACAGCTCCATTGGCTTGCTGGATTTGCATTTTATGAACTGTATCTAATGACTCACTGGAGTGGGTTTTAATGAACCCATTGCATACATACCCACAGCAAAATGCAGAATGAAATATTTAGGGAAGGGACCAGTGTGAAGATGAGTTATCCAGTTTTCAGGAGTTTGGAAGTCATCCCTTGCACTTGTTAGTGGCCTTTTCATACCAGTGGTTCTTCTTGCATGGTGATTTAGCATGTAATAGGTTAATATGCACACTGGGCCTCTGCTGAATTTGACTTTCTCATGCAGTGTCTTTCTACTCCAGGCAGTGCAGGGTGTGGCCTTCTACATAAGTTTTAGATGGTCATTATACTCTGGATATTCAATCACTGCAAGACACTGAGACACGTGTGTTTGTTTTACTGTCAGTAGATTGCATCATGATTTCCCATGCTAGATTTGGCTGTGTCCCATTTCCGTGGGAGCTGCATCCGTTATGTTGGGTAGATTTCAAATGGCCTGGAGAGAGGGGTGGTTGGGAAAGCTAGCAGAAGAGATCAAATAGCAGTGTGAGAGGAAAATCCTGGAAAGACAGCGTGTGTATTTGGATGCTTTGCTAGATCTTTTCCACCAGTGCTTTGGACCTCGATTCTCATGGCTTCCTCTTGGGTGTACCAGTGTAGGTCAGGGGAATGGCACTGGAGTAGTTCCTGTAATCAACATTGGGCTGAAAGGGAGGCAACAGGAAGGGAGCCCCCCTCTTCACTGGAGAAATGAATGGAGCAGCACTCCATTGGGGAAGCCCCACTTTGTACGGACAGCCTGTGGTTTGGCTGAGAGGCGGCACATGCCCGTCAATGACTACTGTGTGTGTGTGCTGTGTGGCATAGTGGTTACAGAGTTGGGCTAGAGCTGGGGAAACCCTGGCTCAAGTCCCCATTCAGCCATGAATCTCACCAGGTGAGCCCAGTCACTCTCTCTAAGCTTCATCTACCCCAAAGGGACATCATGAGTCTAAGGATGTTGGGCGGGAGAAAGAACTCTGTATGCTACCTTGAGGTTTTTTGAGAGAGAACAGGATGCACATGTCACAAATAAACTAGATGTGTCAATAAATGTTTGTCAAACAGCAACTGCCAGGAAGGGAAGGGGTCAGGATTGGCACCATGCCATGTGGGGAATGGGGTTAAGCCTTTGCCCTTTTCTACAGTCCCAATTTGGGCAGGGACTTGAAGCTGCATTTAGCCTTGGGAGGGAAGTTTTAGTCTGAGTACTGAAACAAAACATGGTTTAATGAAGTAAAGAGAGTACTGAAACAAAACATGGTTTAATGAAGTAAAGAGAGCCAGTGTGGTGTAATGGTTAAGAGCGGTAGTCTTGTAATCTGGGGAACCGGGTTCGCGTCTCCGCTCCTCCACATGCAGCTGCTGGGTGACCTTGGGCCAGTCACACTTCTCTGAAGTCTCTCAGCCCCACTCACCTCACAGAGTGTTTGTTGTGGGGGAGGAAGGGAAAGGAGATTGTTAGCCGCTTTGAGACTCCTGAAGGGGAGTGAAAGGCGGGATATCAAATCCAAACTCTTCTTCTTCTTCTTCTTCTTCTTCTTCTTCTTCTTCTTCTTCTTCTTCTTCTACTACTACAATGCTGTCTGTAGTAGGTAGCATATTTGGCACCTTGAGTTCCTAATAGGAGAGTTGTTCCAGCCCCATGGTCATTTTGTCTGCCCCTTTCGGAACACTTTAAAACTCTACAGTATCCTTTTTCAGATGTTGCGACCAGAACATCCTCACAATCCTCCAAATGTGACTTTACCATATATTTTGATATTGGTAATTTGGTTTTCAATCCCTTTCTTAATTATCTCTAACATGTAATTCACCCCTCAGAAGTGCCACGCAGTATGTCAACATTTTTATTGAGCTCCCCACCATGACTCCAGGATCTCTTTCCTGGTCGGTCACTGCCACTTTAAACCCCATAAGCTTATGTTATGAAGCTAGGAATTTATTTTTTTGCACCACTTCAAACTAGCTTACATTGAATCCCACGTGCCGTTTTACTGCCTGTTCACTCAGCTTTGATACAGCAGATTGAAGAATCATTTTAGGGGCATTTTAGTCAAAGGTTTCCATCAGCCAGTAGGCAGCTGCTCTGTGTATGGAATGAAGTTGCCTCCTCTGCCAGCCTGACTTTCTACAAGAATGTTACGTAGGCAGAAAATTGAAATGTAACCATGCAGCACATTATCTCATGTTGACATTTTGACCACAAAGAGTCATCTGAAGTATCAGAATATTGCAAAGGCAAATAAATGAACAGCTTTCTGTTGCACATTCTGTCTGTGTATCAGTTTGCGGAGAGCGGCCTTTTCAATTCCGCCTGCTGTTCCAAGTGGCAAAGAGAGTCGTTCACTTACAGCCTCTTAGAATGTTTGGAAAATAAAGAATTTTACAGGGTGTCAGGAGGGGTTAAAGTGCTGCAGGGATTTTTGGAGGGTGAATATGAAACTTTGCAAACTTTGCATGTTGCTCCTAAGATTGTCTTGATTATTTATAGAGCTCCGATGAACAGCTGAGTGCTGAATGACATATTAAACAAAAAAATGTTACCATAAAACCTATAATTGCTTGCTATAATGCTGTACTTCCTTCCAAGTCAGCTTGAAACATTGCTGTCATGGCACCAGACGCTTGCTGATCGTTGTTATGCAATGCCATCGTTATAAACATCCACATTCTAGTTACAGAAAACCTTAACGTTGCAATTAAAAGTTTACATAGCACTTTCAAAAGTGTTTTGCCGTGTTAATCTTCATTGACGTGGCAACCTTGCAAGACAGAGCAGTATTCTCATTTTATATAAGGGGGACTGCCACTGAAAGATCCTGCAAAGCTGTGGATGTGGTGAGATTTGAGCCCAGGTGTCCTCTGTCCCGTCTCCCCCATTTTCTTCTGCCCTTTGACCACATTCGCTGTCTGGGACTCAAAGCCAGGGGTTGGGAACCTGTGGCCTTCCATATGTTATTATTATTTATTAAATTTGCATACTGCCCCTCATTCAAAGATCCCAGGGCGGTTCACAACAGAAAAATACAAAATGAGAATACAAAATACATCATAAAACAAAACAGCATGACAAATCTTGTCACATAGATTTTGTTCTCAGGCTTTGCTTCCTTCCATCTTTTTCTCCAGAAGAGTTGGTGTCAGTTTTAATATTAGTGAGCTAACCTTTTGACCCCATGTTGGCGACATCGTAAGCTTTTTCTCAGAATGTCTTCAACGGCCATGAGTAATAACCTTTTAAGTTTCTTTCTTTAAACCAGCAGTCCTAACATACTATTTATTTCTGCACTCCACTGCTATATACAGTTTCAAACTGTGTCCCAGAACACCCTGGGGCTTTTTGGAGATTTAGTGCAGGTCTCCCAAGATTTGTCATGGAGAACAATCAACCCTAAAAGATAGCTTACCCGTCACTTGCTACTCAGCTTCCACTGCAGGAGAATGCTAGGGATGTTCTTGAGAAGGGAGCATATGCCTACATTTGCAATCAATTCTGAGGACTGATTTAGACTGGCAAGGTTCTGAAATGGTACTACAGTGGTACCTCGGGTTACAAACACTTTGGGTTACAGACTCCACTAACCTGGAAGTAGTACCTTGGGTTAAGAACTTTACCTCAGGATGAGAAAAGAAATTGCACCGTGGCGGTAGCGGGAGGCCTCACTAGCTAAAGTGGTACCTTAGGTTAAGAACGGTTTCAGGTTAAGAACGGACCTCCGGAATGAATTAAGTTCGTAACCAAAGGTACCACTGTATATGGTTGGCAGTAATTTTTTTCCAGGAGGGAAAGAATTCACATTTCTGACACCCCCACCACACTCTCATTTGGGTCCTTCCACCATCCCTGAGTGGAAGGCAGACAAAAAATAAATTGCATCTGTCCAGCTGGTGGTGTGGTATGAGATCCATTGCGGGGATGCGGGGGAATATGGTTCAGTCAGGAAAGAACCGCAGGCTTGTGGAACATCACCTGCAGCTAGGACTGGCCCTGATATTAGGCAGAATGAGGTGGCTGCCTCAGGCAGCTTTGGGGCATCATTAAAGAGCAGCAAATGGTTTATTTATTTATTATTTTTGCATTTCCTGCCTCGGTTGCAAAAATAACTTCACCGGCCTTGGGGACTGTGTCTATTGCCTTGGGGATTGGGGATGCTGTTTGCCACACTGCCTCTGATGGCAAAGTGCCTGGGGTCAGCCCTGCACACAACTCTTCATTTCACTCTTCTTGTGGGCCTGTGGCCTGATACTCCAAGAACCCGAGAAGACGCTGGGACCAGAAGTTGAACCACAGCATGCCTGGAGGTGCACACAGACACAGCTAATAGAAGAAAGCTGAGGGCCTACCCTTCTGCAATTCTCTTATCCTCCACAGGGAAATATTGCTACATGCAGGGCAATAAGGGTTGCTTAAGCATATACATAGAACAGGGAGGCCAGATATCAAAGAAGACTGGGGATTTTTTTGGACTTTTTAATATGTGTGTAGAAGAAGGAATTTTGCATTACAAACTACACCTTTTGAAACTGCTTAGAGGACTTTAGTTTGAGTAAGCAGTGTATAAATTTTGTTGGATAAATAAATATTTTCTTTTGCATAGCTATTAAAGGCACAGGAGCCCCATCCTGATCTGCATCTGACCATTCTAACACAGAAGCAGGAGTAGGAACAAGCTTTGCTTTCACCCACTTTCTACATTCAATCCTTGACTAATACATATACCTGGTTCCAGAGTGAAAGGTGATTGCCACTCCCCGCACCATGCTCTGGGTGGACTGTTTGCTTTAGTTTATGTTGGTTGTGCAAGTTTTTCTGCTTTAAAAATGGATGCTTTATTTTTAAAGTTAAAAATTGGCTCCGATAAGGGGGAGTTAACTTTGTGAGCGGCACAAAGGCCGACCAATCGCTGTGCACAGCCCTAGGTAAAGGTAAAGGTAGAGACGTGGGTGGTGCTATGGGTTAAAGCCTCAGCGCCTAGGACTTGCCGGTCGAAAGGTCGGCGGTTCGAATCCCTGCGGCAGGGTGCGCTCCCGTCGCTCGGTCCCAGTGCCTGCCAACCTAGCAGTTCGAAAGCACCCTCGGGTGCAAGTAGATAAATAGGACCGCTTACTAGCGGGAAGGTAAATGGCGCTCCGTGTGCTGCGCTGGCTCGCCAGATGCAGCTTGTCACGCTGGCCATGTGACCTGGAAGTGTCTGCGGACAGCGCTGGCTCCCGGCCTTTAGAGTGAGATGAGCACACAACCCTAGAGTCTGTCAAGACTGGCTCCGATAATGGGGAGTTGACTTTGTGAGCGGCACAAAGGCTGACCAATCGCTGTGCACAGCCCTACTTTGAAATAAATCCTCCTGACTGACACTAAGGCCAGCCAATCAGTTTTTGTGCATGTGGTCATGAGCCGATCCAGGCAAGATCATATATGTGGTGCAACTATGGTGAATGTGCTTCTGCAGTGGCTTTAGCACTGAACTTTCCCAAGTGTGTCACACTTGGGCTAAAGAAACTCCCTTTACTGCTAGGTCTATAGAACGGGGGGGGGAACGGGGAACTAAGCATTTAATGGCAGAGGGGAAGAATGAGCCAATTAATGCCAGAAGCAAAAAGGGGCTTATCTTAACTGGTTTAATTGTTTGTTTTAAATACTGGTTTTCCTTGAGATATTCTAGCAGTACCTTAGATTACCACCCCACCCTGGGAACACATCATTATCTCTGATGCATAAAGCACAACTGTTTATCATTCCTGTTTCCACCATTGTTTTAAACATTCTCCTTTGGAAAACAGTCTATCTTGTTTCCAGTTTTTGTTTTTTGAGCAAACTCTACCAAACAAACAAAAGCAAGGTCTGTAGGAGGAAATTGTCTTCCATACTGCAACAGAATAGCAAATATATTTGCCTGGAGTCTCACTGGTAGCTGTGGTACTTGGTTTTTGTCAAAGGCTTTAGTGCAATACATAAGTCAGGCATTGTCCCAACACTTGACATGCCACCAAAGCTCCCTTTTTGAAGAGTGGGGTGGGTGCAATTCTGTGCTTGTTTGGTGTCCTGAGCAACAGGACTGGGAAAGCAAGTGGGCACTCTTCTAGGTGAGCTGAGCTTGTTGAGTCTCTTTGTGCCAGTGCACCGAAGGAAGCAGTGTCAAAGGAGCGGACTCACTGTCTGATCCAGTCCCAGGTTCCTCCCTGGGCAGGGGTGGCTCTTCTGTGGCAGGAGTTGTGCTGGAGTCTGCTGTGACATGACATTTGGGGTATTGGGTAGCATTGTGATAGGTTGCTCTTTTAGCATTCTGCTGAGCCCCTCCCCTGAATTTTGGTTGGCACTTCCCAACCTCCTGAGCTCCTCCCACTTCAACCCACCAAGACGCTTCCACAGGACTCCTGGCATAATGGAGAAAACCCTTTATTTTCCCCACTGGCCACTAATGAAATTCTCTCTGGACTAGCAAGTTGCAAGCACTTCTGTTCTCTCCATTTATCTGTTACTCAAAACAGATGCTGAGTCCCAGTAGTGGCTGAGCATGTGAGGAGGAATCCCCGGGCTTTGTACATAGCATACATTCAAAACACATGAGTTCCCCCAAAGAATCCTGGGAGTTGTAGTTTATCCCTCATAGAGCTTAGTTCTCAGTACACTTAACAAACTACATGGGGGGGGGGAGTGTCATGGTATGTATGCACCCTGGTTCCAACCTCCTTTCAGTCTTAGATTGCTTTCAGCAAGCTACTAGGTCTCAGACCAAGCCCTGGTCCATTATTTGCAAGTATAGTGGTACCTCAGGTTAAGTACTTAATTTGTTCCGGAGGTCCGTACTTAACCTGAAACTGTTCTTAACCTGAAGCACCACTTTAGCCAATGGGGCCTCCCGCTGCTGCCGCACCACCGGAGCATGATTTCTGTTCTCATCCTGAAGCAAAGTTCTTAACCTGAGGTACTATTTCTGGGTTAGTGGAGTCTGCAACCTGAAGCGTATGTAACTTGAAGCGTATGTAACCCAAGGTACCATTGTATTTGTATTCATGGATGACCTGAAGCCCCAGTTGGATCCAGTGGAACTTCTCTCCCAGGTCAAATAGCAGCTGGGAGAGAATCTTAAGCACAACTGTGTTGGGATAAATTGTTATCCACTACTACCCCAAGCTTGATAGTTCGAAGCCTCATCAGGATAGCACAGAGAGAGGTGTTCCTTCAAATGTCTGGGTCCTAGCCAACATGGAGTTTGTAAATCAAATTCCAGTTGTATTATGGAGCAGTTAGAGGCTTTGGACCCCAAGGATTCCAGAGGTGTGGGCCCAATCATATTAGTCTGTTTTCTTCTGCTGTCAGACTCCTCTCTTGAATGGGTAATCCTGGGCATGTTTACCTGGGATCAAGTCCCAGTGAGTCTTGTTCCTGGGTATAAAATTACAACCTAAACACAGTTACCCCCATAACAGGAGGAAGGAAAGAACAATCATATTGGTATTGCAGAACAACTGGAAACATTATCAAATCTTAGAAGGTACCGTACCCCTTTTAGAAGTAGGGCATTTAAATTTTACCTTCTAGCAATTGTCAAGGGTTTTGAAATGTGTTTCAGTCATCTGTTGCAAAAAGAGCTACCCTTGTGGCTTGTTATGCTTGAGAAGATGATTAGCAGGTTTCAAGGAATTCTATACTCTCCTCCACCTCCCAAAACTCTAGCTACTTGACAAGCACATTAATAAAGCACTCTTAGGCTACCTGATGGCTATCCGTTTAGCTTCAAGGTAGTGAAGGTGGCAATTGCCCTTGAGAGAGTACCAAGGATGTAAAGATCAAGCACAAAAAGAGGTGTAGCAGTGAGATGAAACTGGAATTGACACCCACCTTGCTGCTACATACCAGAACTGGGAAGAGAGGTAGTGGCAAGCGCCGTGCAAACACAGTGGGAGAAGTGCCAGGTTGTGAGTTTGCATTGTGCTGTTGTTGCTGCTTTGTCCCTTCCCTTCTCCATGCAGTGACAACAACATGGGCATCTGGAGATCAAGTGAGCACTGCTGCCCCAGCAGATAGTAATCTGCTATGGCCAACTAGGCATACCTCCCCATGTCTAGTGAAAGAGCGCAACATGCTTACTTTTGCAAAACTTAAGAGTGCCTCCAGACTGTCACTGTTTTAAGGGAAGGATTCAAGCACACACTAAAATTTAAGGTTTGCACAATGAAAGTGGGACAAAAGGCTCTGCTGCCCTAGCGCAACAAATCATCTTTTTAAAACCTGAATTTTTGCAGTTTAGAAAGTGACAGGAAAATGCATTGAAAAGTGTAGGCTGTAACCTAATTGCTGCATTAGCTTGTGCAAGCGTATCAGGATGAGTAAATGTGTGGTCTGGAGGGGGCCTTCATTCACCCTCCCTGCTTGTCTTGTGACCATTGGGAGAACAGTGGGTAGCTTTCCCAAACAGCTATACATTATGCTGCTTCATTGTAAGGCTGACCCTAAATAAAATGTTACCACTCCTCACTGACACCTGCAGATTTCTGGAGACAGATGAGCACTGGATATGTCTATTCCAACGAAACTTTAAAAGCTGAAATTCTCATGAGTTTTTATAATGGTTTACTAGTCCTGGAAAAATTAAATTTGCAGGCCAGGTGCTGCTTTCTATACACTGAAAAGAGAGGCCAAGATTGGAGATATACAATCATGCTGAAGCTCAGGGGTGCAAATTATGCTTGATTGCTTGATTGCACTCTTAGGGTCTCTGGATTTACACTTTAGAATGTTGGTCTGGAAAACCCATCTTCTAGAGTGGTAGACTGTTTAGGGAAGCCAAGATCTGGTCCCATAGGAAATGCAGGGGAGCTGTAGGAGGGGCTGAAATACAAACTGTAAATTGGTTCAGATTTCAAGCAAGAAAGCAGCACATAAAGAACAAATCTGTCTGGGACGTGCAGTTTCTGCATTAGGGAGGGTGTAGCAAGTTCCATTATTAGATACTGCTAAGGTTTTGAGATAAGGCAGCTTAATTTGGGTGCCTTGGCAGATAGAAGTTCGGGTAATCTTGTAGATAAGAGAATCAGGAGACATTCAAGCAGGATGTTGAAGTGATGCCCCCAATGCACAAGAGACCCTACACCTACAGAGAGCCCTGGTTGTGCCCTGAAAGTTCACAGCTGTTCTCACTGTGACTCAGTTCACATTAAATGTTTCCTGTTAAATGGCCAGCTGAAGATGGTTTCTTCAAAACTTAAAGCCACACTGTGTGCACCATATAGAATCTCTTCCCAGCTCAGAAAACCCTCTTTCTGATTTGAAAGTTATCTCCTGCATATGGGTGATGATGAAAGAGAGTTAAGCAATGAGTACAACATTTAAAATCCAATGTAAACATGAGTTCATCCTCTCCACACCGGTCCTGCACATTGTTCTGGTGATGGAGATGCTGCTGGCCAGGCCACAACTCTATACCCCTCTACTCAGCAATATGTTCCATTGAGTTTAGTGGGGCTTCCAGGTAAATGGGTATAGGATCGATAATTTAAGGCTATGCTTGCTTTGACTGCATGTATTAGACTTGTATATCGCTTCATACTGAAAGAGTCTCAAAGCGATTCCATATATGTGGAATGAGTAAATAAAACAAGCATAATAAAATACAAGAAACACAATAAAACATAACAAAAATATATTAAGCAATGCACAATATCAGTACAGCAACAATTATATGAGCACACACACACACTGGATTGAATAGTAAAAACAACAATATAATTAAAGCTATCCATATGCCTGGCAGAAGAAACAAGTTCTACCTCACAGTGAAATGAAAGTAAAGTTGGCTGCAGGCATACCTCCCTAGAGAGAGCATTCCAAAGACAAAAGGGGCCAATGCAGAGAAGGAGCACTCTGCCCTGTGGGGGAGCACTCTTGAAGAGTACTGCTTTTTGGCAGCCTCTGTACAGGAGATGCAACATTCAAATCAGCACACACCCCACCTCACATTTGAAAGATGGAAATCGCATGGGCGCAGCCAGGATTTATGTTGGGGGGGCAGGTGTCATGTTAGGGGGAGCAGGCTTCATGTTATGGGGGCAGAACCTCAGGTGGTTAAGTATTTTTATTTACTTGGTTTAGGGGGCAGCTGCCCCCTGCTCCCCACTTCGCTATGCCCATGGAAAATAGAGTGGTTCTGAACAGTAGTGCAACTTAGCCAGCCAAGAGAGAAGAGCTGGCAGCAACAACCAATGACTCAGTTATGAGGCTGGATGAGACGGAAAGGCAAGTAGATTATGCAATAGGAAGTGATGGGTGACTTTCAGCATTAGGCTGTTGGTTCCTTTAGACTTCGGAATGACAGAAAAACCAGTGCCACAATGTTTTCCTTCTACTTGAAGGTTATGGATTGATTACACTGCCTTATACTGAGCCAACTCGTTGGTACATTTAGTTTATCACTGTCTACTCTCTGAGCGGATGACTCCTGGGGCTTGGGCAGATGTTTTTCCAGCCCTGGTGCCTGTTATCCTTTAACTCCAAATGTTGTTGGACTACATTTCCTGCCATTGCCACTTTGGCTGGTGTTGATGGGACTTGGAATCCAGTAAACAACATCTGGAGGGCCACAGATTCCCCACCCCTGCTTTAATTGGAGAATGAACCCAATGCTGCCTGCATGGATAGCATGTACTTTACTACTGTAGCTCCCTGGACAGAGTTGGGTAGGGCACCACTGCACTCCCAGCTTCCAAACACAGCAGGTCACTGTTGCTTACCGGAGGGTGAGGAGTGAGGCACAGGGAGCTCCTGGCTGTGCAGGTACATAATGGCAAGAGCTTCGAATTGGCTCTGCCACACTGCACAGCCCTGAGCTCCCTGCACCTCCTTCTCTGCCTCCAGTAAATTTTAGTGGTGTGCTGTGTTTGGAAGCCAGGAGATCAGTGGTACGCCACCCATGTCACCACATGAGCCACTACTGCTCTACAGCTGAGCTGTAGCCCCATGCCTCAAGAATGTAGGAACTGTTTAGGGCTGTGTATACAGCATACATTTAAAGCAAACTTAACATGACTTGCCCCAAAGAATCCTGGGAACTGTAGTGCACCCCTAACAGCGCTACAGTTCCCAGCAACCTTGACCACAAAGTTACAGTTCCCAGGATTCTTTACCGTAAGTCATGTGCTTTAAATGTATGGTGTGTACACCACCTTAGTCATGATCTAGTATTACCTTTGTTGTTTTTAAGATGGAAATTCAAGTGACCACTTTTCTCTGCATGAAGATACATGGATGGAGAAAGCTTCATCAGTTAAATTTCTGCTTGTCAGGCAGGTGTCAAAGGCAGGTAGAACAATAGTACTTTGTCAGTTCTCACTGGGCACAATGGCATTACAATTACATTCAAGGTCAGAAAAATATCACAATTCAGGGTGTATGTTTTTTTAAAGATGACAACACAAATTGTGTTAGAATGCAACAGTTTTGCAGTAAAATTGTCTGGATTCTCTTAAATAAATGAGTGAAAGAATGATGTCAAATCCTGGATATAGTTATTAAGGGAGCAGCCTTGGAGACAAGTGTTTTGCAGCATGAGACCTTGAAGAAGGATCCACATAAAAAGAACACTGCATATGAAGGTTGCTGGAAAGTGTAGTTTTTGGCTCATGCTCCATCTTCAGATCAGAGCAAGATGCTGCCACGGAAGGCCTCATTAGCAAATCTTTACATATTGATGAGGAAGTATTTTTAGCACTGGGCAAAAGCTGCATAGAATCTTCAGACTTTAAAATGTGATTTTGTTTATGGCTATTATTTTCAGGGCTGTTCTGTCTTCCAGTATAATCACTGGCAGATGAGTTTTACCTAAACATCAAGTTTTGAGTAAGAATAAAAGGTTGTGCCTGGACGATTGCATTTTAAAATCTGGGTTGCTCTAGAGGCTTGTTGGTAGTCAAATAATAAACTCATTTGTATGTGGAGAGCATTTGGTTCACTGCACTAAAATATTCCACATTTTGCAACTAGATAAAGTGCTAAAGTTTTGAAGGTATATTCCTCTGTCTTGCATGATACAGTAACAGGTGGCTGTAATTTTAGTGATGTACCCTTAAATAGATCCTAAATCAGGGGTAGCCAATGTGGTAATCTCCAACATGCTGCTTGGCTACAATTTCCATCAACCCTGACCACTGGACAGGGTGGCTGGGACTAGAGTCCAGCAACTTCTGGAGAGCACCACTTTGGCTTATTCCTGCTCTAAATACTGTGCATTGTATCAGACATGTACTTCTGGAATGAACAGGACAAACTCCAGTATGGGGCTTAAACATATTCCAGGGGTGTGGAACCTGCAGTCCTCTGGATGTTGTTGCATTTCAACTCCCATCACTCTAGGGCTGATGAAGTCCAACAACATCTGGAGAGCCACAGGTTCCCCCATCCCTGACATCTTGAGAATGGATTTGTCACTTTGTACTCGAAGCGATGCTGTGAGGACCTACATGTGGAAATATTAGGTGGAAACAGAAAATTTCCCCTAGTTGATATGTCAGTGCAGTCCTAGGTCTATACAATCCAAATGTACAGACAACCGATTCCCGTGAAACATTTGCACTTGTAGACTCTCATGCAGTCTCTTTTCAAAATCCAATCAGTGAACAACGCATAGGGTTATTTTGGAAGAGGCCCAAAGGCTAATTACATCAGATGGGAAATGAATGTATGTAGTTAGTGACCACAGGATGATGGTGCCAGCCAGGGAATTACGATGATGTATTAACTCCTTCACAGAGTAGTAAAAGAGCAAAACATACACCCCAAGCCTCAATCGCAAGCCCCTCTGCTCAGCTAACTACTGTGTGCGCTCAGTTATTTATGGTACCAGAAAATGGCATGGCGCTCTCGCCCACAGCCCTAAAACACAATTCTGCTTTTGTACCGTGAATGCAGTCATTCACTTTTATGAAGGGTGCAGAGAACGAGATGAGAAGTGCCTGTTGTGCTCACATCCCTTGGCTTGCGATGAGAGACGCTCTTTGCTTTCAGAAATATCCAGCATAAGGTTATGGGGAGTTTATTTACATTATTGTATATAAATGCCGCTGGGAAATTGCCCCAACAAGACTGGAAAAATTACAGATGGACCTGTCAGTTGCAATTCGTCCCCACCTCTTTTAATTTTAAGGTCACATTTTCCAACAAGGCTTGCATGTGCCATGTTTCTTCAAGCTGCCGGGTAGCAACGTCTCGTTTTGAAGCCTTTTCCAGGGTTTTGAGAGTGCCTGCATGACTTGATGTAACTGTGGGTGGGGAATAAACATGCAGTTGGGTGTGGGGTGTAAAAGGTTCTCAACCTCCAAACATTCTCAATTGAAAACATTTTCATCCATCGTAGGAACATAGGAAACTGCCATAGACTGAGTCAGACCATTGGTCCATCTATCTCAGTATTGTCTACACCAACCTTGGGTCGTAGAATCATAGAATTGTAGTATTGGGAGAGACCCCAATGGTCATCTAGTCCAACATCTGCCATTCAGGAATCTCAACTAAAGTATCCATGACAGAAAGCCATCCAACAACCTCTGGCCATGTTGGCTTGGTCAAGTACACAGAATGGAAGATGACAGGATCCCCAAGGATGTGCTCTACGGGGAGCTGACTTCAGGCACATGGCCCATTGGCAGACCAACTCTGTGTTACAAAGATGTCTGCAAACGTGGCATGAAAACTGGCAACATCAACCCCACTGTGTGGGAATCCCTTGGGGACAATTGTGATGCCTGGAGATAGTAAGGTTCTGTTTCCACAGCAGTGACCAGAGAAGGAATGACTGCTGGGAGGAGCACAAAGATAGGAACGCCATGGTGCACCTGTAGCAGCAAAACAGGACCCCTTCATCTGCCCCATCTGCAGTAAAATATGTCTCTCCTGTATCAGTCTCTACAGCCACAGCAGGCACTGTAACTCTTCGGTGGTTTGACTTTACCCCTAAAGATGCACTCTTCCACTGTCTCCTGAAACAGACAGATGCAAACAACAACAACAACAACAACAACAGATAGCCTAGCTCAATGACTTGGCTGTGCAAAGGTCATTTACAAAAACTCTGTACTCTCTCTTGCACCCTTAATCTGTTCTGAGTTCCTCCTCAATTCTCCAGAACAGCAGGAGAGGAGAGGGTGGGCAAGTTAGGTTGCACAAGTGGAATCATTTCACTAGTGGATCTACTTCATTGGATATTGACCATTGTGTTTGTTGTCAGGATGGAATATTGGACCAACTGCAGTTCTTGTGCGTGTGAGACACCAGGCAGTGTTTTTGCTGCAAGAAGAGGGTGACACTCCTCCTCTTAGCTCATTGTCCTCCAGGAGCTGGAGAAGGGAGAACTAATAGTGAAATAGCAGATGGCTATTCAACAGTGACAGTGTGGCTGGTAGGGCTGTACAGCATCCTGCCTGAAACAGAGCCTCCCCAAGTCAGCAGATTTGCCTTGGCCCTTAATCAAGAGCAGAATGTCTGGCTAGGTATGGAGCATTCTTCTTCAAGCTGGAGCCCACAAAAAATGAAATAATGCTAGTTTGAGGTGGGCAGGTGGCCTTCTCTCTCTCTTGCTTTTCTGCCAACTTTCTGACAAAAGGGCTCTAGTTCAGTGGTACAGCATCTGCTTTGCATCTAGAAGATCCCAGGTTCAAAACCTGGTTTCTCCGGGTAGAGTTGGGAGGGACCCTCATCTGAAATCCTGGAGAATCATTTCCAGTCAGTGCAGACAACACTGAGTTAGATAGACAAATGGTCTGATTCAGAATAAGGCCGATTTGAAAGCAAAAGAAAACTAATATTCAAATAATCCAGGATGGAGTTCCACCTCCAACCCTGCTACCACCAGTCAGTATGTATAGTAGATAAAAATCCTCAGCTGTTTGGTCCCAGAGCTATACTTCTGAACGCTTTTAAGGGCTGGCTAGTTAAGAACTTGTTTGACGTTCTATCTTTGCTATATTAAACTTTATTTTCTTTGATTTATCTGTCACTTAAATGAGGCTCTCCAAATGTCTGAGGCGATGAGCTATTGTATACTTTTTGTGCCCCCTCCTTCCAGCGCCTTAAGATTTGTAGATCAGGTTGACACCCAATTCCTGTTTTCATTCTTGATGAGGGTGTGTAGGGAAAACCAGTGTGACCTGCACAGCTACTGTCTTTGAGCTTTCCTTCAGTATATGAAGCAGAAAGTTACATCAGGGTAAACAATGTGATGAGAAGTTTTTTTGCTTGTGCGGGATAAATGAAGACAGGGAGAGATACCCTAGAAGCAACTTTATCTACTGGAAAAGGCTTCTAAATCATCCTCCATCTACTAAGAAAAAGAAAATGATGAAGGGAAAGAGATTGTTTCGCAGGGCAAAGGTGAGTCTAATAATGCCCATTCTCTCTCTGCAGTCTGTTTTTGTCTTAGCCACTTGCTGAGACAGACAAGCTCATTTCTTTCTTTTCTCTAGAACCAAGGAGGGGTCTTAGCTACGGCTTGTTTAACTTAAAATCTCAAGACAAATTGCTCTTCCTCCATACTCTCTCTCTCTCTTTTTAATTTATTGGGTTTTACAATTTTATATTCATTACAATACATATTATCTCATAAGAAAGTTATAATATTAAGAAAAAGTAAGGAAAAAGGAAAAAAGAAAATAAACAATTCCCCAACTCCCCCCCCGACTTCCCTCATCTTCCCCTTTTGGTTTGTTACATTACAGTGATACCTCGGGTTAAGAACTTAATTCGTTCCAGAGGTCTGTTCTAAACCTGAAACTGTTCTTAACCTGAGGTACCACTTTAGCTAATGTGGCCTCCCGCTGCCGCCGCCGCACGATTTCTGTTCTCATCTTGAACCAAAGTTCTTAACCCAAGGTACTATTTCTGGGTTAGCGGAGTCTGTAACCCGAGGTACTACTGTAATTGTTGTATTCTGCATGTATACATACTATTCCTTGTTGTTACATTGTCATCCTCCATTTTTTAAATCAATAAAGTTTATTGTGAAAGTTTATTCAAATCCTGCCAATGAGTCCATTTCTTTTTGTTGTTTCTGCAAATAATTTGTAAAAGGTTCCCATTCCTTTTTCAAGTCACTATTGTCTCTTTCATGTAATTTGTCTGTTAACTTTGCTAATTCTGCATAGTCCATCAGTTTTTCTTGCCATTTTTCTTTCGTTGCTATTTCTCCAGATTTCCATTTCTGAGCTATTAGGATTCTTGCGGCAGTTGTTGCATACATGAATAATTTACATTTCTCTTTCGGTAGATCTTGACCTAAAATACCTATTAAAAAGGCTTCTGGTTTTTTTTACAAATGTCATTTAAAAATGACATTTCTTCGTCCGTACTCTTGTGGCTATTTAGCGTCTGTGGAGCTCCATTGGTTACATCCACCTTTGCCTCTTCAAAGAGTTGTAAGCAGCTGGGTGGAAATATCCACCCTGCTTGGATTCAGTACCAAACATTCCTTTATTGAGTGGGATTATGAATGTTTCACATCCTTGACCAATGCAAACCTCATTAGGTTATGTATGTCTAGTTTATAACAACTTAAAGATACCCACTGTTGGTGCCTGATACTTCTGCGGTCTTTCTATCTGGTTGTTTATTCCTTTGCTGCCAAGTCCGAAGTGAATGCCTTGCTTTCTCCCCAGGAAGATTGCTGCCTTAGGGAGTTTGAATATGTTGTGATACTGTCCTAGGAGTGCATAAAAATAGGGTTGGGTCTGTCTGCCACCAATATGGGTCAGAATAACAAAATTAACCTTATGAAGAAATGTGCAACACAGCACAATTGCATCCACCTCTTGAGCTTCCAGTGACAAAGATGTTTCCAAGGGTATACCTTGTCAGAACAAGCTCTCTAGCCATTTCCACTTCTGAGATCCACCTACATCCAGGACCTCTGGCTTGTCAGGATTCAGGTTCATTTTTGTTTGCCCTGATTCAACCCCTTCTCACCGCAGGCATTAGTCCAGTATCTGCATAGCCTCACCTGATTCAGATGATACAAAGTGATACAGCTGAGTTTCATTAGTATCCTGATGACCTAACTCAGCAGCTTCATATTATTACCCGTTACCTCAATCTCTGCACAGCGGTAGCAAGATTCCAAGGAGCTTGACACTTAGAATCATACATTTGTAGAGTTGGAAGGGACCCTGAGGATCATCCAGTCCAACCCCCTGCAATGCTGGAATATACAGCCATCCCAGAGCGGAATCGAACCTGCAACCTTGGCATTATCAGCACCATGCTCTAACCAACTGAATTAACCAGGTTTGTGTTCCTTTGAAATGAGGCACGGTGTAGACGGTAATGTCTTTAATAAATAGGGTTTATTTACACATATTTGCACCTGAGTTTAGGTGGAGGGCATGCAAACCCCTAAAAAATGCACTTTGTTGCTCCCTCATAGCTTCAGCAAACTTGGGTCCAGAGCAGAAGCCGGCCATGCTCGATGGTCTGTGTGTGCTGCCTCTTCCAGCCAGTGTACATGGAGTTCTCCCTGCTTCCTCCAGATCTTTATTTTAAAAGGACACCTTTTTTCCTGTGGTGACATCATGCCCCCTGATATCCTAGCAACCTTCCCCTCACAGCTTACATCATTTGAACCCTGAAATCCTAAACCTGACCTTTGTCACTGCTCACCATCCCCTCCTTGGAGGGTCACATCACATTTGTGTCAATCACCTATTACCTTCCTTTGTAGTACATGATAGTTCTTTTCCCCAGGTGATTCCTGGCAAAGAAACTGATTCAACCTGCGTTTTTGGATTGCTAAGCTCTCACACCTGGGTGAAGACTTCAAGCATTTAGTGATCTCCTACATTTACTAGCTCTAAAAAAATTGGGAGGGAATCTGGTACCCAGGACTTTTAGAGGAATCTGCCTCCACCCCACAAATTCATAACAATATCAATATTAAAAAGCATAGGACCTTGTAGGTCCCCAAAACAAAATTGTCATAGGGCTGAACAGAAATCATCACCACCACTCTCTGAAATTGAACTAGGTAAGGATATACACACATGTAGAAGTTACATGTGTTTTGTTTCTTTTTAGCTACTGTTGATTTTAACCCATCTTTTGAATATTTAAAAATACCCATTTCAAACTCTTTTTTATTGAAAATTGTAATGTTTCACTTTGTATTTTTGTAAGCAGCTTAGAGGTTTTCTAACGATCAAACGGTATATAAAATTTGATAAAGACATGGTGTAACAACAACAGCAACAACACTAGTTCTGGGGTCAAGTGGCTAATAAAACTACAAACCACATGCTCAGCCCCCCTTGAATGTGTGAATTTTAGGTCAACAGATCATTCAAACTCAATTTCCTTAGCATAATTGAATACTGTAGTGATTGTGAGGCACAGATGAGAAAATATAAGAAGGGGGACAGATGGGGGAGTGCCCCCCCAGGGGTCTTGTATGACACAGCCTATTTGTAAAGATGCAGCATGAGCCTTCTGCACTTGGTATCCTTTTCCGCTCTAATCAGTGGCAAGTTTCTTTGAAGTCAAGCTCTTTGAAATTCACTTTCCCTTGTCTCAGCTCTGATTAAAAAACAACACAAAGTGTAAGGCTGATCAGGTAAGCAAGGAGAGAGGATACATTGGGTGGGGGGGATCCAGGTAAACAAAAAGTCCAGGTAAACAATTATTTGTCAGGTGCCTAAATTTATAGTTTGTTGGGCAGGAAGGGAGTGTCTCATTTGGATCTTAGTGCAATTAGCATGCACAGTGGAGATACTGATGCAGGTGTCTTGTAGGAAAGCAAGGAGTTGTTTGTGGATCAAAGGAGAAACATAATAAGTGAAAATTTTCTTTAACATACATTGTGGGAGCGAAGGGCAACTTAGTTTAGAAAGCCTAACATTTTGATCTGCTGCAAGTTTGACATACTAAGTTGGTGATTTGTAGCATATATTTATCATATCCTAGCCTTCCTTCAAGGAGTTAAGGAAAGTGTACATAGCCTGATTTGTCCTTATTGCAAACCTGTAAAGGAGGGTAGGCTGAGGTTAGATAGAAAGCCATATTGGTCTCACGAGTCAAAATCCAACACGCTGTCCATTGTTTTATAGTCAAGATGATTATAAAATAATTATACAGCACTAGCACATTTCAGCATTTGGCTCCACATGTCAACAGTATGACTGTGATGGTGACACAGTTGGAAGCCTCTCCCTGTTCTGGGCAAGTGTGAGCAATGCAAACACTGAGCTAATGATTAAAAGCAGCCAAGGGCCGTGAGGCAGGATGACACAAGCCTAACCTGAGAAGAGGACAGAGATGGAGGATGGATGCAGAAACAGCCCCAGCAGGAGAACCAGCAACTGAAGGAACTAAGGTTGAACAGGAGGCTTGTGGGAACATGCTCAGTTACTAATCTCACTTGCCAAATGAGACAAACGCAACATACCAGGAAGATTTATGGGAAGCACTTGTTTTCTAGCCAAAAGTGTATCACTTAGAAGATGGTTAACCTGTGGAATGGGCCTTCCAAATGGTACAGGAACTGGGAGTTTGTGGTGCACCCAGAGTGGGGCAGGAGGGCCTTCTGACCTAAATGTAGAACAGATTGAGGTGAAGCTTCTGCCTGCATCTCCAGTGCTTGCTGCTTCCTGGCAATTAGCACATTAGAGGCAAAACCACACCATGGCATGGGCAGCTAATTATACATGTGCCAGGCTAGTGCATGCGGTCTCATCCTGTGCAGTGAAAGGGTGGAGAGCCAGAGGCTCGTCATCCTTCTCTGCCTGGCCCCTCCCCCTAGGCCACAGCCTCCCCATCTCTGTGTGTAAACATCTGACCTTTGCATAGCTGGAATGGAGCCTGCTGCACAAAGGTAAGAGTCATACCTGTTGCTCAACTGGCTTCTGTTTCTGGTCCTGCCTGCTGCTGACATCCTCCCTCCAGGAGGTTGCTTGTGAAGGAATGCAGACCTTGTGCCAAAAAAGATTTCCTCCTATTGGTATTAGTGTGCATGACTTGAATTGGATCCTTCTGCTTTAGAAGGTGCTGGTGGTGATTATGATGGTGATGATCATCTGTTAGTGTTCCTTCTAGAAATAAAGGCATCATAAGCTTTGAAAAGAGCATGACAAGAAAGTTGTGTTTGGAATCTCTAAAAACACCAGCAGGGCTGGGTGGAATGGTGCAGTAGTATCACTTTTGACTGCCCTTTCCTGCAAGTTATAACATTCCAAGGCTTATCTGATGCAATTTCTGTGCTTGTGTTGTGTTCTGAAGTTGTTGCAGCTCTTTAGACAACATGCTATCCTGTTTGAATATTCAGAAAGGGATAGCCTGCAATTACTTTGTTCCTATGGCAGTTTAATTACTAGATCATTGAGTTTTCCCTGTTCTCATAGGGCTAAAAGATAGACCAGGTACAAAAGCACTTTGAATTAGGGCGGAGCCTCTCTCTGTGAGATAGCAGTCCAGTAGGAGAGACAGCAGCTGGGCCTTACAGAGAAAGGTGTTTCCCTCACACACACCTTGTTGTTTTTATACTGCTCTGGACAAATTAGCACCATCAACTTTTTATTTCTGACAGGGGGCTGTAAATGAACCACTGTCCGACATGCAGAAATTTAGCAGGTGAAGCTGCTAAATTGTGCTAAAGGTTTCAGCTTGTTACATTTTAGCTTTTTTCAGTTGATTCCATCCTTCCAGGATGGGAGGATGGTGGCAATGGTGCTGGATGGGTAACTCCCATCATCTCTTGTTATTGCCCAGGCTGGCTGGAGTGGGAATTGGAGTTCAGCAACTTCTGGAGGGCACAAGGTTCACCACATCTGCTCTTGAAGAGTTCAGGACAACATGCATGAGTTGCTGATGATGAAAAGTGAGGTCCAAGGGACATAAAATGCAGAAAAGTACAGGCAGTGAAATTACTTAACAGTGGTTGTTATTCACAGAACAGCTGCTGATGACACAGACATTGGGGCATTGGTAGGCCAATTAACACATATACGATGTGCTAAAAACCTATGTTGAGTTACTACACAACTGATAGTGCTGAAACTCTTGATGCAATTCAGTGAATTACCAAACACCAACCATTTCATACCCTATGTTTATTTGCATTGTGAGGTAAAGGTAAAGGACAGTTAAGTCCTGGACAGTTAAGTCCTGTCAAAGGCAACTATGGGGTGTGGCGCTTGTCTCGTTTTAGGCCGAGGGAGCTAGTGTTTGTCCACAGCTATCTTTCCGGGTCATGCGGCCACTATGGCTAAACAGTTTCTGGTGCAATGCAACACTGTGACAGAAGCCAGAGTACACGGAAACCCTGTTTACCTTCCTGCTGCAGCAGTACCTGTTTATCTACTTGCACTGGTGTGCTTTCGAACTGCTAGGTTGGCAGGAGCAGGGACCGAGCAACGGGAGTTCACCCTGTCATGCAGATTAAAACTGCCCACCTTCTGATCAGCAAGCCCAAGAGGCTCAGTGGTTTAGACAACAGTGCCACCCATTACCACCCATTTGCATTGTAGCATTGGTTGGCAAGGGGTCACACCCACACCAGCACTTCCATGTTGCCTTCAAGAGAAGCACTCTTCTGTACTGTTTTATTTTGGATTGTTTTATTTGATATTTTAATGTAGATTGTAAACTGCTTTGAGATTTTTTCCTTTAAAATATAAAGCAGTTTGGATATTACTACTACTACTACTTTAACAGTTGCACCCCGCCCCCCCCCCAAATCCTACGAACTGTCGTTTGTTAAGGGTGCTGAGAGTTGTTAGAAAACCCCCTTGCAGAGCTACAGTTATTAGCACCCTTAACAAATTATGGATCCTGGGATTCTTTTGGGGAAGCCATGACTGTTAAAGTGGTATAAGAATGTTTTAAATGTATGGTGTGGGTGTGGTAGCAACACTAGTAACCTGGGCCCAGTGCCATGGCAGCATAATCTGATACAGCCAATTCCCCTGATAAGAAGCTACCGTAGTTACTTTTTCTATGAACAAAATCACTAACATTTTTGGGTCAAAAATTAAGGTGAGCCAAGGTTTTCCTCTCTATAAATCTTATATTCATGCTTCCCAGAGCCAGTGTGGTGTAGTGGTTAAGAGCGGTAGTCACCTAATCTGGGGAACCGGGTTCGTGTCTCCGCTCCTCCACCTGCAACTGCTGGGTGACCTTGGGCCAGTCACACTTCTTTGAAGTCTCTCAGCCCCACTCACCTCACAGAGTGTTTGTTGTGGGGGAGGAAGGGAAAGGAGATTGTTAGCCGCTTTGAGACTCCTGAAGGGGAGTGAAAGGCGGCATATCAAATCCAAACTCCTCTTCTTCTTCTTCCCACTGGGGAAAATCTCTTTGATATGTATTTTTGAATTCTCCTTGCCTATCAAAGGTTTCAATCAAAACTTTTCCAGCACCCACCACTTCACATCTCAGCTTCCTTTTCTGTTTGAGTTAGATCCCTGGAAAGCCACAATGCTCTAGGAAGCCACACTGGGTGTGTTAATCATTCCATTTGATCCCGGACGGCAGAGCTGGTTTTACTTTTCAGAGGAGAGCAGCTGCTCTTTTCTTTAATTAGCACAAATGATGTCTTGGATGGGAGAGGCACCTGGGCTTCAAATATACTGAATACGTGATTCCTATCCCGAGTTTCCATCTGTTGCATATTGTTTGATAGAAGCAGCTACACATTCTTCATTTACACTTTGTTGCTTCATACAATATTAGTTTCTATAAGCTTCTTTCCAGCACACTTCCGCCTTATGTTTTTTTCAACTCAACAAATAACATTACTAAATTAGTCAACTTCACACTGTTATTTTCTTCTGCTCTAATTAAATTCCGCATTGATGTAACCTGATGCAAATAGCCCTTTCAGTATACAAGTCCGATTTTCACAATTCTTCTGATTGCCTCATGTTTAAGCGATTGCACTCTAGTTTTGTCATGCTTTGAGGGCAACATGGGAGTGCTGTCATTATAGCCTGGTGGTGTGGTCACATTATTTATTCATTTGCAATATTTATGCTCCATCTACTAGGTGAACTTTTCAGGGCAGCTTTTCTACATGGGCTCCACTGTATGTGGAGTGGGATGATTCTCACACATTTCCTCTTATGGACTATATTAATGAAATTGTGATGCAGGTTTTAAAATATTTGTTGATGGACCAGTGACGTTGAACTAACAAAGACTTTTAAAAATTAAGTGGCAGTAGGAGTGCAAAACATAATTTGATTATCTATTGTTAGAGGGGGACATAATATATGCTTTGCATGCAGAAGGTGCCAAGTTCAATCCCCAGTATTTCTAGTGAAGCTGCTGACCTTTGTCCTCGACTCTGAAGGGTCACTGCCACCCGGTGGAGACAATGTTGAACTAGTTTTTGTTTTATCTTTTTGTGAACCGCTTTGAGGGTTGTTGTTTTTTACAATACAGTGGTGTATAAATTTTATGAAGAAAATAAAAATAACTTGATAAATAGGCAGACCTAGTATAAGGCAGCTTCCTATGTTCCATTAATCCTGGTATGCTGCCAAATATCAACAGAGAAGTGACAAGCTTGTCCTCTTCCTGCAAAATTGCAGCTAACCCATTTCCCAGTTGATCAGCAAAACACAACTTGCTGTGTAGTTTCTGTTTTGTTGATCAGTAGTTCTAGTGTCCAATACAGGGACCTTCCACTTGTATAAGTTTTTTTGTTTCCCAAGTACATCTCAATTATAGTCTTAGACTTAGAGGGAGCTGCTTCCCTGTCTGAAACCCTGGAGGATTGCTGCCAGTCAGTGTAGACAGTACTGAGCTAAATGGACTAAGGAGTCTGATTCAGTATAAGGCAGCTTCCTATGTTTCTTCCAGTCTAGGATAGGCAAAGTACAAAGCTGGCCATATACTGAAGGAAGCATTGCTTACCTTAGTTCAGCTGAAGTACTAGAGCATGATTTGGTGGATTGGAAATGAGCCATTTGCTCCTCAGCTACCTCCATCTGTACATTTTGCACATGACTTCCTGATTGGTTTGCAGTTTAGTGCTAACCATAGTTTGCTGTGATATCTAAATCTGTAAACTATGGTTAGAGCTTGCTCTCCAACTGCAGCTGGAAATCAAGAAAGTGTTAACAATAATTTGCCAGTTTAGACACTGCTCCAACCTACAGGTAATACTAAACTGAGGCTGAAAGTGAAGCTGTGCATGAGAACAGAACATTTGAATGTAACATATCTTGTCTGACCTCACCCAGAGAATGTTGTCCCTGGGATAATCTGCACATAGACACAAATATATGAAGGCTGCTTAAACTGGATATGACCACATTGCCAGGTGTGTTTGCAGTGACTTGAGTGAGTTTCGATACCACTGCAAAGCTTTCTGACTACGTATTTGTATGGTTCTCCAATCAGTATAGCAGCAAGCCACTGCCCACAAATGGATTATCCTGTGAAAACAGCTGCTGTGTGGAATGATTTAAAGTGGTCTCAATCTGGTGGCTGTAATGTGTGTACTTGCCCTTGGTCACTCATGAGAGGGATCAAGCTATTTTTCCAGTTTAAAGAGGCTCACTAAAAGATAGTATAAGAATCTTGCCTCAAGTCACACAGAAACCAAATCTGCCCAGCCTAATATTTTGCCTCCATATGGAATGTAATTGCAATATTATTCTCATCTTCTGTTACCTGGCTTGTCTGTCATGTTATTGATTTGTGTGTGTGTGTTAATAAGCAATCTCACAGGGAGATGTGGATTCTTCTTGCCTGAGAGTCAGGAGTGCCTCTGGGAAATCAATAATTCCACATGAAAAGGTAGAGAGAACCACCTCTTCCCATACCCCAGTGCACACACTTTCTTTCTTTCTTCTTCTTCTTCTTCTTCTTCTTCTTCTTCTTCTTCTTCTTCTTCTTCTTCTCTTTCATGTTCTGTTTTCATACACCAGTGCTAATCCCCAAGGCTCCAAGCCAGGGTGAAATTTCAAAGACTCTCTCTCTCTTGGCCTGCTATCTTCAGCTTGCCATTCAACTTTGCAGAAAGCTCTAAGTGTAGAAATAAATGGCGCTGTATTTCAGCACCTGTCAGAAAGGAGATTTGCTTTGAGTCTGGGGAGGGGGGTCCCCCTCCCCCTCTTCCTTCCATGAAGTTACACTCACAGCCAGTGCTTTTTTAAAAAAATACTGCCCCTCAATAAGGCCAAACTTAGATTCACAAAATGTTTAGGGGTATGCGTCCCCCCCAGAAAAAAGCACTGCTCACAGCTCCAGGGTTCATGTTTGTGCCTTGTTAATAAAGTGTTATTTTCTTTCACCAGAAATGGCCCTTGGCATTGTCCCCTAACCTCACCCTCACAAGTAGGGGTGTAGAGTTGAAATCACTCTGACGGCCACCATGTCTTTGTTACCTCTCCATCCACAGGTCTCATTGCACTCCCGTCCCATTGGTTTCCCCTATTTCCATTTCTTAGTCTTTTATTTCTGATCTCTTCTTGTCCACTGCCCTCTCCACTCTCCTGGCTGCCTTCCTTTAGTCATCCTTATCACTCCTCGCTGAGTTTGGCAGTAGCAACATGCAATGCTTTCAACAGCGCACAAATGACTTTCACTCCCCCAGCAACCCACATCAGTGAAAGAGTCACAAGCACAGGTGGGCCATGGCCGGTGCCAGTTCAGCCACGTGCCTCTGAAACCAGGGAGGAGAAGATCCCTTTCAAATGCCTGGTGGCTATATTTAATAGAGATGTTTTAAGGCAGTAAAAGACTTTGGGGGGGGGAACTGCCCTCTCAAGGGCCAGATGGTGTACATGGTTCTCCAGTGTGGTGTAGTGGTTAAGAGCGCTAGTTTCATAATCTGGGGAACCGGGTTCGCGTCTCCGCTCCTCCACATGCAGCTGCTGGGTGACCTTGGGCCAGTCACACTTCTTTGAAGTCTCTCAGCCCCACTTACCTCACAGAGTGTTTGTTGTGGGGAAGGAAGGGAAAGGAGATTGTTAGCCGCTTTGAGACTCCTTAAGGGGAGTGAAAGGCGGGATATCAAATCCAAACTCTTCTTCTTCTTCTTCTTCTTCTTCTTCTTCTTCTTCTTCTTCCTCTTCTCCACAGCTCCATTTTATCTTCACAATGACCCTGCAAGGTAGGTTAGGCAGAGAGACTTGGGCTGGCCCAAGGTCACCCACTGAGCTTCATGGTTGAGTGGGGATTCGAATCCTGGTCTCCCAAGTCCTAGTCCCAACACTCATAACCACTACACCTCACTGACTCGATATTTATAACAAAAATAATATAAATCAAATAGAATTGACTTCAGCAAGGCAACCTGTTGAATTAATTAATTAGTAATTGAACACTAAAGTTAATTGTGTGGCTTAAAAATGTGTGTAAGCTTCAGGAAAATGACTTCTTAGCTGCTTGTGTAACACCAGTTGCACATGACTGTGTTCTTCAGACCTTCTTAGGACCCTGAGGGTTGATTGCAAGGCTGTCCCCTGAAACTGGCTGAAAATAGGTTGGTTGGTTTTAGGTTTGTGGACCTTGTGTTTGTTTATCTTGTTCCCTAAGCCAAATCTTCCCACTCCCCTCTAATAAAACAAGATAGCTTTGCAGCAGCTGAGCTCTCAGCCCAACCCATGAAGTATCTCTTTTTCTGTAGTGACACACCCAGCCACTGTCATGCTTTCCTAACAACTCGCTTTGTTTGGGTGGAAGGCAGCTGGCGTCCTGTTTCCAATTTCCTCCTTATTTCCAGGACCCACCTTTGCTTTGGGTGTAAAGTGTAAGATTGCATCAATATGCACCCTTGCTTGGGAGTAAGCTCAGGTGGACATACTTCTGAGGGTTGCGCTCTTCTGATCCTGCAGAGTGCTAGAGCTTTCTGTTGTGTGTGTGTGTTTAAATCCCCTTTATTATGTGTAATTAAAAAACAGGAAAATGCTGAATCATATATATTTTGGGGAATATTGTAAACATATGCAAAAAAGAGAGAGACTCGTTTCTAGCAGATCTATAAAAGCTTTGTAAATGGAAAATGCAGCACCTGTATTGTAAATGGATATTATGTGTGCACTATTATTATTTGTTGAAAAATTAACAGTAAAATATATGTATCTTTGAGGGGGGAAATCCAAATGAAACAGAACTAAGGTCCTCTGAGCGTGAGGAGGTGGGAGAATGCCACTTTGCTTCACACATTATTTTTGTTCATATGCTGCTTCCCTCAAGGAGCTAAAGGCAGCATACCTGTTTTCTCTTCTCTCCCATTTATTTATATGATACAATTGTTGGCTGCCTCATGAAAGCAATGTTCAGTAAAAGGAGAAAAGAAATAAGAATACCCAATCCCAATTTTAAAACGCACATTTTAAAACATTTTACGTACATTTTAAAACGCATTCACAATTCAGTGCAGCGGTAAAACAGCTGCAGCAAGGCAACTTTAACCCTGGCACAGCCATACAAAGCCAACTGTGCAAGCAAAATCCTAATCGCCTCACAGTTTGTCCTCACAGCCACCTTGTGTGGCAGGTTAGGTTGAGAGATGGTGACTAATCCAGGATCACCAAGTGAACTTTGTTGCTGAGCAGGCATTTGAAACTAACTCCAGCCTGACCATTTGACAAATACACAGCCTTGGAGGGGTGTGTATGTACGCAGTCAACACTGACAAAAGGTGCCCTTCAGCTGAGAAAAATGATACTCACAGAAGGCAGCATTTTCACCAGCCATGCACAGTATATTGTTACTGGGGGCAGGTGGGGAAATGTGGCATTTGGGACGCTGCTTAAAGCATAGCCTTACTCCTTGTTTTACACACTGCACACTTATGCTCTACAGTGAGCAACACATCTATAGGGCTAAGGTCTCGCCTGCATTAGAAAACTTATGTGTGCGTGTTTTACCAAAAAGTGGTGTTTTCTATGTGTATAGGCATGCAGTTAGGAGAATAATTTGTATGTTTACATCAGGGCTATACGTACTGAACTGGAACTTAAAGAAGTTTCGATACTTTTCCCTAATCCGCTAAACTAGTTTTAAGAAGCAGACCAAGTCAGAACATAAAACTGCAAAGATAAAAACTGGTCCCCAAGGCTTAAAAGGTCTGTTCTGTGAAACTTTCACCCTGTTGGCTGCAGTACTTGTGAAACTCCCACAAGGCAGGAGATCTGTTCAGCTTGCTGCTGCCCATCTCTCCACACGAAAGATAGAGTCCTTATCTAGACTCGTACTTAATTCCCTTTGGGGGGAGTTTTGTGTGTTTGGAAGATTGAGGGGGATATGGGCAAAACAGCTTTAGGTTTTTATTAGGTTTAAAAAATGTGAGGCGGGGTGGGGAAGAGTGACTGACCAAGCTTGTTCCACCTTGTCAACAAAATTGGTGATTGTTTACTTTGGCAAGTTCTTTTTAGTTATACTTTGCCCAGCTAGTATAATCCCCTATGATCCTGAATCCTGTTTCAGCTGACAGTGTCAAGCTCATGCGCCGTTGTGTTCGAAGCTATTGTTTTCTGTTTTTGATGGCCATTGTGCTCTTAGTGGGGAACAGATCAAACAAAAGTCTGCTTTGTTTGACACATATGACAGTGTGGATGGCACAAACCTACCAGTGTTTCAAAATCCAGGACATTGCTCCCTGCTATTGAATTGTGTCTGTATGGAAATACTGTTCAGCAATGCAGTTTGGAAAAGGCGCTTTTCTGGAGAGATGTAAGAAGCCATTGATTTTTGTTCTGATCCATGATCATCACATGCAGCACTGTTTTCCTTCCACTGCAATCTGCCCTCGCTGTCAGCTGTGGCTACATTACATGATGCAATTACTTATGTTGTCATTACGTTCTTCTACATCAGGCATGTCCAACAGGTCGAACGTGATCGACAGGCAGATCGCCTGACGTTCATGGTCGATTGTGGGGTAGTAGCTGTTTCCTTTGGCAGTGGATCATCAACGTTCGTTTTATGATGCGGCAAGTGGAAGCAATGCTGTCTGTAGCGCTGCGTTAAATTGAAAGCGCTGCATGTTATAGCGATGGACCCCCCCCCCAAAGGATCAAGAACATTGGCTTCTCTTTGCAATATGGGAAAGGGGGATGGCGGAAGACAAGCACTATCACCTTCCTTCCTTCCTTCCTTCCTTCCTTCCTGGTCTACTTGTGTGGAGTTTATATACAGGCAGCAACCATTTTGCAGGGGGTTCTGTTCCTGGCTCCCGTGTGTGTTGGCAGAGTGTGCATAAGTCCGTTCTGTTCCCATTCCTCCATTTTCCAGGTCCACAAGGACCTGTGTGTTGGTGGTTGCCCATCAGTTGGACATGCCTAAAATGGTTGCCGCCCGTTCTGTTGGTAGTGGTGTGCTATGAACTGGTGGGGCTGTCATGGGAGGGTGGAAGATGGTGATGCATTTTTAATTCCCCCCTCCCAGTGATTTGAATAGTCTGGAGCCTATGTAAAGTTGCACTGTTGATGATGGTGTAGCTGTGGATTGAAAAAGATGTCCCACTCAAATGTCCACCCCATTTTGGCCACTTCTCTCATGTATTTTCACTAGTAGAAAAGCTCCGTCAGTTCCATCAGTGTATTGAGAGAGTTCCATCAGTGTATTGGGAGAGTTCCAGCAATGAACACAATGTGCTATATCACAAGTTGTGCCACTGTTGCAGGGTTTCGACTGCATCCTAGGGACCTGTATAGACCTCAGCCTGTAGTTCTCAAGCACAGAATTTCATACCTTTGGTTTCATGTGAGAACAGGTCGATCATTTTTAATTGGAAAGTTGTGGCTTACTTGAACATGTCTGCATTTTTTTATTCACTGGGTGGTAGTGAAGTGTTTGCATATCCTAATTTAATAGGCAACCATAGCTACATGATTAAACACACACACACACTGTGCAAAAAGCATGGTAAAAAAATAAAAGTCTGATCACTCACTCAGATGACATCTTATTCCATAAAACAATTTGTTCCTAAGATGCTTTGAGGAGTAGAATAAACTGGAACATCAGATTGCAACTATCTGGTTTGAAGCACTTAATCTAAAGTTGGGTGTAGTTCATGTTTTGCAAAATTTATTTTACTTACATAATTTGGAAGATTGAAGTCTTTAAAGACTATGGGTTGGATCAAATGCTGCTGTTCTGCTTGCACAGCAGAACTTTCTCCTCTTTTCCTCTCCTATGCATCCCCCAAGACTCTCAGAATCTGCTCTTGAGGGTCAAGGGGACCCTCCAGAGGAGATTTTGGGTTGCAATGGCAGAGAAGAGGAAGAAGTCCCATTGCATAAGGAGAACATTGCACTTGTGCAGCACTGAATACAACACTTTTAATGAATTAACCTGTTAATTAAGCTTTTGCAGTCATCTTTGTCAGGCTAAATTAAGAGTTTAGTGCACAGAGGGAAAGCTCTTGGCCTCTTTAAAACAGGCTCTTTCTATGACTGATGAGCAGATTCGGCAGATAATTACATTTCCTCTGCATTAGCTGTCTCGGCTGAGGCCATATGCTTCTAAATACCAGTTGCTGGAAACTGCAGGAGGGAAGAGTGCTCTTGCACTCAGGTGCTGCTTGCAGGTTTTCCCCAGGCATCTGGGTGGCCACTCTGAGAACAGGATGCTGGACAAGATGGGCCTACCTGATTCAGTAAGTTATTATTGTTTTCATATGCATATGGAAACATAGGAGTGCTAAATTACCTCTTTTGCACTGTTTTTCGCTTGGACAGCACAATTATTCTGTCATTTCATGAATGGTTCTTGAATGGTAGATCACTACTTTATAACTATCAGTTGATCCTATTAAATAAGGGATGGGGAGCCTGTGACCCTCCAGGCTTTGTTAGAACTGCAGTTCCCATCATCCCTGACCTCTGGGCATGCTGGCTGCGGCTGATGGGAGTTGGAGACCAACAGAATCTGGAAGGCCAGAGGCATCCCATCTTTGCATTAAAAGTACTGATACTATTGCTACTAATTATAATTCCCCCAACCCCCAGCAAATGGACCATAACAGCTATTTGCAGTTGTTTCCTTTTTTTATGAGACCCAGTTTGTTACTTAAAAAGGAAGAACAGACTGTCCCCCTCTCCCTGATATTCAGCAGAAAGTTCATCCATTCTTACCGGGTTGCTCGAGACAGTTTGATGTTGCTACCATCTTCCATTTCCTTTCGCTAAAGTTTAAGGTAAAAAATAATTAGGTTAAAAAAGCCTTTTGACTAAATAAGAGAATAAGGCAGCAGCCTTAGCTGATACCTGTTGTGGACTTGCAAGCTTTCTGCATCCTTTAACTGAGCAAGGGTGTTTAGGCTCCATGTATTTGATTGGATATTTAGCTAACAGCACTGGTTAACCTTCTGGTGACTCCCTTCTCCCACACAGTTACTGCAGCACATGTGATATCTCTTATTAGTGAAGCTCACCACCCGCCACTCACACATTCACTTTAAAGGTTAGCTCAGCCTTCCCTAACCTGTTGCCTTTCAGATGCTTTTGACTTCAAACCCCAGTCACCCTTAGTCAGGTTGGGGAAGACTGGTTTACATCCTGCAGTCAGGTCGCTGTGGACTGCTGACATTTATGGCCAACCTGTTTTACTTGTATCTCTATTATCCGGTGATGGGAGATCTTGGAATTTTGCAGCTGCAGCTTGCTGCATCTGTTCCACTGATATCAGCCTTGTGGATAAACCGTACTTAGTTATATACCACACAACCATCTTGATGTGGTTAGGAAAGGCCCACATCAGCCAAACAAGATTACCTCCAAGAATAACCCTAGGAATGTGCCTGTCTCAGCTGTAGGCTCACTGAGTCAGTCACTCTTAAGAGTAAAACGAGACACTTCTCTTCCTGGATAAAAATGTCATGACAGCAAACTCTGGAGTTGAAGTATACCTTCATTCTCCTTTGAACAAAAGTAATCTTACCCCTGACTGACCCCAGACAGCCTGAACTCTGTCTACAGGAAAACAAAACATCCTTTAACTCCCACCCTCCTCAAAAAAATCACCTTCAATTGGCAGAGAAACAATTTGTCTAAGAAGCATTAAAGCCACAATCTGTTTCTTCATCAGGGTGACTTGCAAACGAGGAAGCCTGATGGTTCTTTCCTCTTCCTTAACTCTCCATGCAGGTAGGTCTTTTTCCTTCCAGCCTGATGCTAGCAGATAGGGTCCAATGTTCCATGATAGTTAGACTCCTGAGAGAGAACATTAGGCGTCTTTCTTTGAAGGAAAGTTTGCTCTCAAAATCTTAGTGGGTATTCTTCCAACATATCTATTAGGAGCAGCAAAATATAGGGTTCTCAACTGATGGAGATGGCTTAGGGTGTTTCCATACTTCGTTTTAACCCCACTTTTGTGTTGACAGCCACCCACCCATTTGTTTTGGGAATCCAGTTGGAAGAAATGGTTCTCCCAAACATTTATATTTACATCCCTCCCCAGGTGTTATCCTGATGTTTTGAAGTGCTGGTTTGTAGTGGGTTTTTTTTAGAAGCCATTGTAATCACAGGGCAATTCCTTTACATGTGAACCGATGTAATGCTATTGTGCCTGATTTGGAGTCTGGCTTATGTTACGCTTGATGCTTGATGGTGGGCACACCTTCCATCCTTCCTTGTTCTGAAATGCTATCCCTTTGCTATGGAGTTCCTGGAGTTGAAAATGTAGTGTTTGCCATTTTCAACATAGACTGCGTACACACCAGAGTATTAAGGTACACGTGGATTGCACAGATCTGATTTTCCTGTGTGTGTTTTATGCACATTTGTCCACTGTGAGCACTTTCAGTTGAATTCCATCTCAATGATTCCTATCCACATTAGTGGAGGTGCTTGAAGGGATGTATTAGCACTGTGTGTTGCCCCCTTTGTGTTGTGCTGAGTTGATCACTGCAGATGGTGACAGCAGTCACAAAATTAAAAGACGCCTGCTTCTTGGGAGAAAAGCAATGACAAACCTAGACAGCATCTTAAAAAGCAGAGACATCACCTTGCCTACAAAGGTCCGTATAGTTAAAGCTATGGTTTTCCCAGTAGTGATGTATGGAAATGAGAGCTGGACCATAAAGAAGGCTAATCGCTGAAGAATTGATGCTTTTGAATTATGGTGCTGGAGGAAACTCTTGAGAGTCCCATGGACTACAAGAAGATCAAACCTATCCATTCTGAAGGAAATCAGCCCTGAAGGCTCACTGGAAGGACAGCTCCTGAAGCTGAGGCTCCAATACTTTGGCCACCTCATGAGAAGAGAAGACTCCCTGGAAAAGACCCTGATGTTGGGAAAGACTGAGGGCACAAGGAGAAGGGGACAAGAGAAGACGTGATAGTTGGACAGTGTTCTCAAAGCTACCAACATGAGTTTGACCAAACTGCGGGAGGCAGTGGAAGACAGAAGTGCCTGGCATGCTCTGGTACATGGGGTCATGAAGAGTTGGACACGACTAAACAACAACAACAACAACAACCTCAGTGTGCCAGCTTCTGAATGTTGAGTAAAAATGGTCCAGGTCTATGTATGCAATAAAGGCTAAAAATAGGGTTGCCATATGTCCTCTTTCTCTAGGACACGTCCTCTTTTTCATGGGTTTGTAAAATGAGAGTTGTTATAGCGAAGTCAGAAAATGTGTCCTCTGTTTTGCTCTTCAAATGGCAAACCTAGAACCCAGATTTATAGGATTCTGCATCGTTGCACATCATTCATTATTCATAGTACCATGCAGCCTTTCCAGCTTCAAGATCTCTGCCAATCAGGTGGTCCCATCATATCTACACATCCTTCAGGAACCTGTGTTCCTACAGTGCTGGAGGAATATGGTCCCGTATGTGAATGCGCACACACGAACATGGGAGTATTCCTGCCAAAGAACCTGGCAGCAACCCAACTTTTTAAAAAACCAAACAAACTTCTGTCTCCATTATACTGTGATAGTTGAAACTCAAAGCAGGCATTTAAAAAATCTCAAATTTAATATTTTTAACAGATTAAATATTTATCTGCCTTATTATTAAATCACTTTGCCAAATTTTCTATATATTATGAATGTAATGGATGCCATTTGCAATGACCGCACACTGAGTTAAACGTGCAGACAGTGTGTGGTCAGCAGGGAAGGGAGGGTCTTTCCAGAAAGGTTGATACAACCTTCCACTTTGTAAGAACTCATTTTGTTCCAACAAAGTCCCAGGGATCACAATAAGAGAGTATTTCCAGATCCCCAGGAAACTCCTCTGCTCTATGTATGCCTGTCCATCAAGATGCACAGAGAAGCGCAACAATGTGTGGGAGATAGGTGAGGTCTGCCAACAACCACATTGGATGCTTCATTGAAATAACCTCTTTTGGTTCTGAGGCAGCAGTTCTCGTCAGGTGGGTGGTCTGTCTTAGAGGATAGGTGGACCCTACAGGATTGCTACCCAGAACATGGATGAGGGTCAAACTGTGTGTTCATTTATTATGAAAGTACAAAATAGTTAATTTGGGAATTGCTGGAACTCCAGGCTTTGGTCCTGTCCCAACTCTGATGTAATTCTCCCTGCCCTCTCGGGAACCTTGCCGCTCTTCAACCAAGTTCACTGAACTGTATTTGTAAAAAAATAAAAAAATCCTGCCCTTGATCACAGCTGCTCCTGCAGCTTTCAAGATCTGTTACAGCCAGGAAAATAGGCCATGTTGTTGTTGAGGTGGGAGTGGGTAAAGGGGGTGATGGACTTTTGTTCACACTAAATATTTCTTTTGCAGATGCAGCTTCTGGATAAATTCCCTATCGAAGGAGGCCAGAAAGATCCCAAGAAGAGAATCATCCCATTTCTTCCAGGTAACAAACCTTTTGATAAATTTGGACACCTTGTCTTTAAAGGGCCTTTGAGGGAATGAGTAGGCTCATCCACAGGTGTCCAGACCAGGTTTTTTAGGCAGGATCTTTGAAGAAATGCTAATGCCTCAGTTGTTTACTGAATTTACACAAATTGAGGACTCATCTGCACATCACTTTTGCCCCACGCTTTTTAGGCACAGGTCCACACTTTCCTGGTCCATCTCCAAAAACTTTACTTTTTCTCTTTTTGCCCTGCTGTTTCCCCCAGGAAAACCCCCTCTTGAATGCCAAAGCGGAACAAATGGCAATTCAGGTTTTTTGTGTAATTGTTTTTAGCAGTACAGGGTGCATTTTTAGGGGGAAGCGCGAGGGGTGGGCAAGGAGCATGGAATGCAGACTTGTGCCTAGAAACATGACACAAAAGTCTGGATGAGCCCTAAGAAATGGATTGGGGAAAATGTGTTCATTTATTTGCTCAAATAGCAAAATTTATATTTTGGTTGGTTGTAGTAAAAACTCTAAACCAATTAAAATATTTAAAATGTAAAGCTAGAGCCAGATCCAATGGTGCTTGTATGTAGAACCATGATATGGACCGGCATCAATTGGGCCAAAAATCCTAACTTCATTATACACTGATAGGGTCCAAAGTGGCAGTGACTAACTAGTAAGGACGTATTGAGGTTATAATGGGTAGCCCAATGAAAATCTCCACTTGGTGGTGAAAATGACAAATTCCACACTAAGGACTGTTAGAGAAGGGTTTTTTAATAGGTCATTGTTGTAGTGCTTTTTTTACTAAAACAGAGGGGGGTCAGGCACTGACTGGGAATTTTTAGAAATCAGTTAACTATTGTGATTTCTAAGAGCAGCTTTTCACACAGTTTAGCACTTAATAAATACAGTGGTACCTCGAGTTAAGAACTTAATTCGTTCTGGAGGTCCGTTCTTAACCTGAAACTGTTCTTAACCTGAGGTACCACTTTAGTTAATGGGGCCTCCCGCTGCCGCCGCCGATTTCTGTTCTCATCCTGAAGCAAAGTTCTTAACCCGAGGTACTATTTCTGGGTTAGCGGAGTCTGTAACCTGAAGTGTCTGTAACCTGAAGCCTCTGTAACCCGAAGTACCATTGTATGCTAAAAGGCAGTACAACATGTACCATGTGTGTTCTGCACATGACATAAAATTTAAAAGGTTTTATTTCATGATTATGTAAAACTTGGCATTTGGGGTTGTATCCAAGTAAATTTGATTAGACCCACTGAAATTAATAAGCCTAATAGTCATGCCCATTAACTTCACTGGGTTTACTCTCAGTAGCACTAGCACTGGAGACAACACAATGTCTTCATGGGGGGTGGGTGGTATATAGAGGTCTCTAATGACTGAAGCCCTAATCCATGGCTCACTTAGCTTGTACATAAATCCCACACTGGTAGAATCTGTCCAGAGAGTTCAGCTGCTTTTAGGTATGTTTCAAAGGTATTTGAATATGTATACCAGGGGCTGAAATAACAATGTCAATAAATTAAAACTGAAAGGCAAAGGTTTAGCTCCCTCTGGTCTGCCTTTCTTTTCTGTTTGCTTGTGCACTTCTGGGTCTTAGCAAATAATACCACTCTAATTGTTTAGGTACGAGGAAAAATTATGCGTGCATGAGAGTTTTAGGGAGCCAGGCCAAAAAATAAAAACAGCCTTTCAACTCCGACATGATTTGTGCAGCAGAGAGGTATATAAATATTGCCATGATTTCCTTTGCAGAGAGTATTTTCATCTGTCTCCACAAAACTGCTCCCAGCTGAACTCACAGAGGAAGAGTTTTGATGATGCTGGGAACTCCAGCTCATTGTTAATTACTGGTGCACATGATCGAGACCATCTTTCTCTTGTTTTATTAGTTGCTAGATGCTTTATGGCAGCTGCCTTGTAGGTTGGCTTATTGAACTGTGCTCCAGAATAAATGGTGTGGTTTGAGGTGGAGGAGGCTTGAAACCCATTAAAAGATTGCTCTTTGTCTTCAAAGTAAGAATAAGCCTTTTCTCCAAGTACAGACCATGAAGGCAAATTTACAGGGGGTGGGATAAGACATGGGCCAATCTGTTTATTGAGCTCTTGCTCTGACTGATTTGCACAAAGTTTGCAGGGAGGTTATGTGGTAGAATCATAGAATTGTAGAGTTGGAAGGGGACCCAAGGGTCATCTAGTGCAGGGTGGGATTGAACCACCAATCTTCTGGTTAACAGCCAGATGCACTGACCCATTGCACCACTAGAGGTGCACATATGCCAATTTTCCGTGTAAGCAAATACTGATGAAAAAGTTGTGATACTTGCTGGCGAAAGGCTGCCATCATGTTTTCCAGATTCTCTCCAGCCCTGCCGTGATGGGAGATGTCTACTGTTTATTGAACCTTAATTCTATTTTGTTTGTGGGGAAATTGTAAAAGGTTGTATTACATTAGCCCATCTTTCCTAGCACATTTTCTTGTTACTTTCTTTTCCACAAAAAGTCCATTTTTATTTTATTTTGGGGCTCGTTGCACAAGAGCACCAAATCCACTTTAAATGTGTAACCTGAATTTGCCAGTATGTGATTGAATCCTGCCCACAAAACAGCGACAGTCTGGAAGTGGCCTTGTAAAAATAAATTCTTGCCCTTAGCCATCTTGTCTTTTGGAAAAGCAGTTACTGCACTTACGCAGCGAGAATAGCTACTGTACATATGATCCAGGATACATGGGGCTATGTAAACAGTCAAGCCATCCTGTGATACCTGTCACATAAAAATCTACAATATGTTCGCTCCCTCTACACTCTCCCCCCCAAAAAAAACTTCTAAAGTGTAAGCTAGGAAATAATGCATTTTCAACTAGTTAGTATGCTGCCTTTGTATACCTGTGTGTGAAGGAGGGACAGGATCCTGTATTCAAATGCTCAGTTGGTTCAACACATAAATTTAGGCAGACTATAGAGACAAGCAGCTAGTAAAGTCTCCTGCACAAGCTCTGTTGAAATATCTGCCTGCTCTTTTGGAACTTCACACAGTGCTGCCCTTTCCACCTGTGTAACTGTTTCATTCTTTCTCACTTCAAGAGTTGACCCTTGGTGCTTATTTTGTCAAAACTTGTATCCAATCTCTCATCTGGCTGATAACATAGCCCTGAAAAGTTTCTAGACCTTATTGGTGCATGATCTCTTGATCAAATTTAGACACACGTGCCACAATGTGTGCCATGACAACCACTGTCCCACCCTCCCTTCATCATCAGAGTTTTATTTAGGTTTTTTTTTTTTAAAAAAAGCAGGCTTTGAATCTGTCTACCCATTCACTCTAAACAACTTCAGACCATGAGTGCTGGGTTTATGAGCTGATGAAATTATCTCAGTGAAAATACATTTCAAAGTTCATATTTCATTTCCAGTCCCCTCAGTATCAGTATGTTCTCTCCTTTCCCAACTGTTTAAGATTTCTTTTCTAGCTGCAGAAGACAAAATTCTGCAGTGTAAAGCTTTGAAAAGGAACTCAGGCCACTCAGGGTGGGGTGGGGATATTACTTGGCTGAACATCAGACATCACCAAACAACATTGAATTAACCTGCTACTTTAATTAGAAAACACCCTGTAGCTTTTACAGTCAAAGCCTTTCTTTTGTTGAAACAAATGCTTGGCGATAAACCTTAATTGAAAATCGAGCAACAAGAAGCTTGTAATGGAATCCTCCTGCTAGGAGAGGCATCAGACTCCTTTCCTGTGAAGGGATGTTGTTGACTGAGGGAAGCTTCATACTTGACTCTGCAATCTTCCTCATGGTAGCCTCACAGTTTACATGATAGCTATGTGTATATATTGTACTTTATGTTTCCTGCAGGAAAACATTACTCTGGGGCAATTGGGGTTGTCAGGCATTTGTTTGTTTGTTTTGGAACATTTTCTTACTATGCCTGTTAGCTCCCCAAGGCAGCTCCCAGATTAAAAACACACAAAAAAAAATTCATGTAGATGCAATATTGCCAGGAGATTCTGTCTGTACAGTGTAGGAATTGGGCTTTTAGTGTGGTGGCTCCTACCCCTTGGAATTCACCCTCTCTTCAATATCATATATTCTGTGACTCTGTTGTCTCTTTGGCAACTATCAAAGACCTTAAAGAACATCACTTTTAAGTGGATATTTTTATTCTAATCTGTATCTGTATTGGATTTGAATTACTGTTTTATATGTGACATTTTATATATGTTTTGATTGCTGATGTCTTTAATCGCTTTGAGATGTTTCTTAAATTGAGCAATTCACAAATCGAACGAAACAAATAAGCAATGAGATAAAAACATTCAGAAAGCTGCACGAGAGGGAGGGTGATATAAAACCACTGGGGCAGTTTTTTTTAAGTGCATTTCCATAGCAGGAGGTTAGAACAGAATTATGGCATGGCAAAATAAAAAATGTATTTTTAAATTAATTAATTTATCAAAAATTATATGCTGCTTGGTTGTAACAAAACCTTTAAGCAATTTACAATAAATATTAAAATTCTGAATAAAAACAGTTAAAAACAAATAATTTAAAATGTTTTTAAAAACCATTAAAATCAGCAGTAAACTAACTTTTCACACTTCTGTGTGTCTGGATTGGCTTGCCTAAACAAAAATGTTTTAAGCTGGTGCCAAAAATAATACAGTGAAGATGCTTTCCTGATATCGATAGGCAATAGAGTCCTAATTTGCCAGCCAAATAAAACTCAGAGAGAGAAGAGACCAACCAAACCTGTTGGAATGTAGTTCCACTTTTCAGATGCCACCACTGAGAAGACCTGCACTCATGTCCCTACCAGGCACACATCTGAAGGTAGTAGAACATGAAGCAGGGCCTCAGATGTTGAATGCCATATGTGAGCAGGTTCATAATGGAACAGGTGATCCCATGCTGGAGGTGGTCATCCCAAGCCATTTAGGGCTTTGTAAGGAATAAACTTTACTCTGAATTGTGCTCAGAAATGGATCAGAAGGCAGCTCCAAATAAAGAAGATCTGGTGTGATATCTTCTCAGAGACCATACTGGCAATTGCATCTGTCATTCTGGCATGTGTACAGGGTTGTTTAAATAACAGTGAATACATGTGGTGGTTATGCTTGCCAAAAAAAAGTGTAGGACAACTCTAACAAAACCTTTCAGGATGCCGGTGATAATTGACTCTGGAGTCTGGCTGCAGCACAAACACCATATTTATTCAAATAAACCTTCCAGTGTTTGTTTGTTTTTCAACTTCGGCTGCCTGGAGCAATATTAATTTGGAATAAGACTCTAAACTGAAAGCCACACTAACTTCGTTCTGCTCTACTTATTGTGGTCCTTCCACAGGTTCCTTAGTCGGTGGTTAATTTGAATATTTCTTTTTAGGCTATTAGCTTTATGCTTTAAAGTTTAAGCAGTGCTCTTCCCATCTATGCAATTTAATGAGTTCTTCTGAAACTGTGTTTCAAAAAGGGCACAGGTTTTTTCTGGGTTTAAATTAGGTGAAGCCATTATTCCATCCCAGTAGAAAGGTATAATTAAATGCCTTACTTAGTGTCCAATAAATACAAAGATCAAATGTCAATATAATGTTTACATTTCAACAAATAGGATGTTTTCCAAGCAACCATACTGGCATGAATAAGAGGTGTAATAGTCTAAAAATCATCATTGTTCTTTTCAAAAAAATCGTTTACCCTCACTATAAGAATGTTGGTATACACATCACTTCCACTGTAAAAAGTTGGTCTGGTTTTCCTTAAACTAATAATAATAATGAATGTAATTACAACAACAGCAACAATGACAATAGTATCAGGACTTGGCCTTAGTATGTGCTTGAAAACAAAAGAAAATACTTCCTCCTAGACACTCCTGCCAGTTCACCTTTTCCTATCCACCAAAGCACATGCTTAAAACCAAAATGGGTGTGTTAAAATGTGCAAACAAAAATGTTTAATCTTAGCCTCCAAATGTTTTATTTACCGGAGGCTGCTCAATCCTCAGCCTGCCCTCGGCTAGCCTGCCCCTCTCCTAGCCCTCACCTGTCTACCTTTCTACTGACAGGCCCAGTCTGTCATCTTCCTCGTCCTTAGGCTTAGTGTTGTCCTTCTGGAACTTGGCAGGGAGGAGAATGGGGACAAAACAAGAATTCACTGCCTCTGTCTCTCATTGGCTTTGGCTCCACTTACTGTTGAGGCTTGAGGTTTCCCTCTGATGATTCATAGAGTGGTTTAATGATCAATCTCTCCTCCCAGGGTACTCTGGAAATTGTAGTTCTGTGGGAGGAATAGGGGATCTCTGAACAATTCTTGGCGAGGGCCAGTGCAACAAGTCCTGCCAGCACAGCAGAACTTCTCATTTTCTCCTACCTCCACACACTTCTGTGTGTGTCTCCCCCCCACCAAAAAAAAAGGCTCTGGAGGAGCTCTGGAACAGCGGAAAGGATATTGTTCCATTTGACAAGCTGAAATGCTTGTGCTGTCAGAACAATTGTCATAGTGTGATGTTGAATCCCATCCAATGATGCAGGTGCCCCAACAAACATACTTTGGGAACAACTGCTTTAAAGAGAGGCAAAAAATTCAACATGTTGAATTATTAGTGGTAGTTAATACATGGAAAGTGTGTGAGAGTAGGTTGGCCATAGAAAAGCTCATCATTGAGCCTTCCTGTGTTTGGTCATGAGACAAGAAGCTCACTCCCTGCTTCAGTTCCCAGTCTAAAAGAGGAGGGTGTTAAGGAACTGCCTCAGAAGACTTGATCCTATGTGGAGCTACACACCTACGACAACTGAAATGGCTGGAGTTAGGTATGCTTAGCACTGCATGGGATTGGGCTGGTGATGAGTTAAGAATCATAATGTGCTTTGGATGCTAAAATTAATAATAGAAACAATAATACAGTATGCCTAAAGGTAGACAGCCAGTCTCATAAAGAATAGCCAGCCATTCCCAAAATAATTATAAACTGGTTAGTCAACATGAGTTGCCTTTAAAACAGAAGAATGCTGAGTCATGTTAGATCACACCACACAATTATTCATGCAGTTGCTGCTTACGGTTGAAGTGAAATGCTAGGTATCGTTTATGTAAATATGCTAGAGCCACAGGCAAAAAGCTGGCTGTGGATTTAGAATAAATATGTGAAGCTTAATCCCACCTTCTGCCTCTGCATAGCACTCTTCCACCAATAGTACACAACTCCTCTAGTTTCTCAGCAATGCATAAACTGTTTTCACAGCTTTCCTACCTCCCCTCTCCCTGATTTCTTAACTAGAAATTCCCCCAGCTGTCCTGAAGCATCTAATTATTTGTATCCCAAAGGCCCTATGCATGGGCATAGCTAGGATTTATGTTAGGAGGAGGGCTTTATGTTGAGGGGGGCAGAATCTCAATTAGTTAAGTATTTTTATTGATTTACTTGATGGGGGGACAGCAGCCCCCCTGCCCCCCTTGGCTATGTCCATGGCCCCATGGAAGATTTTACCTTTCCACAAAGGGCAAAGCTGCCCATAAGCTTCCATCACAACAGCTGCATTGAATTTTAGCATTCAGTGGCTTACCATTTTATCTTCCCAAAGGCATGCAATGGGCAGTGGAGGATGATCTGTTAGGCCAAATGGGACATGACCTCACCAACCTCAATCTGTCTGCCATATTACTTCCAACCAGTGCAGAGGGTGGCACTGCCTCTCAGCTTCCTCCTTAGCCTCAGTGTTGCCCTTGAAGAATTCAGTAGGGAAGAGGATGGGAACAAAAGGTCTCCCTGCCTTCCACTCTATTGGTCCCAATGGATACCAGCCATCACCGGCTATGGGTTTCATGGCCAGTGGCAATCTAAACCATGTGCTCTCCACTACACCCATCTCAAACATCAAATATTGAAAAATATTCATGGGGGAGTAGAGCTTTGGTTAACATCTTTTAAAGAGAAAAGAAAAGTCCAGCTTAAGCTGTGCGATGTCACTGTGAGATGGATGAGAATGTAAAGAGGACTAGGGTATATGGAAGGAGTTTTTCATGAACAGCAGCTCCAAAGAGATTTCTCTAATGGGTAATGAAAGCTCAGAGAGAGTAACAGTGAAGGAAATGAGAGTAACAAGGTAGAACTGTGTTAGAAAAATGAAGGAGTGGTTTGTGACTGATACAGGTTGAATTCGTTTCTCTGCCTTGCATTCTAGCTTTCTTCTTACCTTTCCATTTTCCTGGTTCTGGTATGTGGATGAATAGTAATCTTCGAAGCTCCCCATTCCCATGGAAACGAGGAAACACCTCTGTTCCCTCCCCTCACAAAATAATCCCCCCCCCCCGTGTGTTTGCCTTACCTTTTGTCTAGGGCTCCACCCAGATTCTTCCATCTGGTGAGAGCAATAGGCGGGGAATGTTTAGTGACGCTGGGAACTGCCTTCTTTTCAGCAAGTTTGTAATAGCCTGAATCAGCACTATGTGCATTTCCCCCTAAGTTGTGCCTGGGCTTTGCTTCCATTTGCGTCTCCCTCGTGAGAAAAACAGACCTCCTGCCAATGAATTGCATCTCAGGTGGATATATATAATATATTTATTTATTTGCTTATTTAAAGCCAGAGGGGTGGGGAGAGCTGTCCAGGTGAATAATGTGGGCTGGTCTGCAGCTACATAACCGGCTCAGGGACCAAACAGACAAACACAGCTTTATCTTTTTCATATAGCTGAATTGAAGAGTTATTAGAGTTATTATCTAGAATTGAGACCTTGCTCTCTCAGTGTGCTGAAGCACTGAAGTGTGGTGGTTTGAGGTTTGTGTGCTTGTGCATTCAGTGTGTGCTTAAGCTGCAGAGATAGAAGTGGGGAGAAAATCTGTTGCTGTGTGTTTTGAGGAACTCGGCATACAAATTATCCTTTTCCCACTCCCTTGTCTGTACCTTAAAGAGGCAAAATGCCCAGTTGCGAGGAGTCATAACTGCCAAAATCTGCAAAGAACCCTGATTTGGCTTCTGATAGGAAGCTTTCCAAAGTTCCTAAAATGGACTGGTTTTCAGGTTAACATATCAGATATCTAACACGATTTCTGTATTACCATGGGCAATGGAAAGAGTTTCACAGCACAAAATTCCTGCTCTACTTCTAAAAGAGTGTTCTCATAAATTCAGTGGGGCTTGCTCCAAGATAAGTGAGTATAGGAGTGCAGCTGAAAATAGTTCAGTGTGCACTTTTTAGGTTTTCGGTTTTCACTTCCCAGCACCTGGCTTGGAGACTGGAGCCAGAGTAGAAACGCAGCGAAGAAGGGCTGGAGACTAATGAACTCAAAAGTTAACCCAGCAAACGATTCAGAGGAGGCTGAGAGGCTTGTATAATCACCACCGCCTCCTGCTCTATCTGGTTCACTGCTGGTCATTGCTTCCATCTGGATCTACTGTATTTTTCTGTCTATAAGATGCCCCCATGTATAAGACTATTTTGGGGGACTCAGTTTTAAGAAAATGGGGGGTGATATATCCGTGTATAAGTTACCCCCTAATTTTTGACATTATTTTAAAGGAAAAAACCTAGTTTTACACACAGAAAAATACGGTACTTCCCGCTTCCAAGTAGACCACTGGCAAGAAAGCCACCTAGAGTCCAGATGAGTGGTGCCCTGGCCACTCTAGGCTTCCCACTAAGCCTACTGCCACCTTTGCTCCTGAGGGATGATGGTGGACAATTAGGGAACAAGCTAGGACTCAGGATGGGGTCCAAGGGAGAGAGGAGGCAAAGCATCCTGAGTGTCTTGGTCCCCACCCTCAGATGAAAGACTCTTAACTATTGGCTTGGGAAATCCTGAAAGTTTTATTACATGATCTTTGCATCAGCTCAGGATACAGGTTACAAAGCTTAACAGGCACCAGCAAATGCTAGAATTCATGGCTAGGCACAGGTGTTGACCCAACACTTGACACTCCCCTCCTGCTCTACATTTAAAGGAGTAGGGCACAGCCCGTTACTTATGTGGTTCACACCCTAACCTAGAAGACTGAACCTGCAGTCCAGCGTTACCCCTGCTGTAATGTTTTCATCTATGCAACTATTGAAGGTAGTGAATCCCTGTTCTATTTTTTGGTATCTGCCCCCCCCCTCAGAGGGCAATTCTATACATGCCTGCCCAAAAGTAAGTCCTACTGAGTTCATTGGGACTTTTTCCCAAATAAGACTATATAGGATTTTAGTATCATTTATTTATTGACAGAGAGTGTAGAAGGGAGACTTTTTCTGCTCTTGATACTAAATTTCACATAGTCTTGGATTCTGTTCTTGGAAGTACACTGTGCTGTCAGTAGCACAGAAACTGTGCTTTTAAAAGAAAGAAAAATTATATACCAATTTAACTGAATGATGACATTCAGCTGCAGCACACTTCTTGTGTTTGCAATTGCAGATATTAATACTTGTTCCCACATTTTTTTTTAAAAAATAGAATTCTTCCCCCTGCCCCCCAAAAGAATTATAACTTGAGCATAGTATGCTTAAATACATGGTATTCCATATATTCTTTGTGCAAAATGAGTATCGTGTCCTAACTCTGTTATCAGGAGTTTGTTGAGATGCCCATTGGCGCATTCTTTGAATAAAAGATCTGAATATTGCAATCTTAGAAGATTCATGGTTCGTGTGCAGTGAGAAGTCAAGACTGAAGATGTCAGAGCTGTGAAATGTTTTGTACGTGCAGCTTTCAAATGACCCTCTTCAAAGAAATGTCCTCTCGTTTAATTTTAGTTAAGAAGTGTTTGTTGTGAGATAAAGTAGCACTCTGTGCGATGTTAAGAGAGCTCTTGAGGAAAATGAAATCTCTTGCCCTGTATACTGTAACAGTAATGGGATTCCCTAGCTGCTCTAAGCATGAAGGGAATGCCTAGCATGCTGATGGGGTGGGGTGGGTGTGAATGGCTATTCTCTAGTGTTGACAAAATGTCTGAATGCACAACTAAGAGAATGGCTAGGTAGAACAGTTCTCTGCAAAAGGTATTTTTAGATCTTGGACCTTGTATGTTTCAAAGACCAAATTGTTGTTTGATGTGTCACATGACAACTGATGGTTTGTATTGTCATGTGCAGCCTCTAGGCTACTTAAATGTGGAAGGAGATAGCTTTGGACCTTGTGGAACTGGAAGACATTTAAGCTGCTTGATTTGTTCTACCCTGGAGAGTGGAATAAGCAAGGGAAGCAATTTTGCTCCCCTTTTAAGAGTTAAGCCTCCCCAAGGTGTTAATATTGCAAAGATGTGCCCAAGGCAGCGAAACCTAATGGAGTGACTGGATGGACTTTCCCCAAGAACTATATTTAAACATAGATTAGCTGAAGTGTTTTGTTGTCTTCCAGAAGCATTATGTTTCTCTTAGCACTCTAATGAAACAGAAGGACTGTATGTCAGTTCACCAACAGCTAGCATTCCTGAAAACCTTTATAAATCTACTTATTATTTCCTTGGAGTTTGTTCCTTTTGGACTTATTTTTAGAGCTGGCTTGCGTAGGACTGATTCCCACTGTGCCCTTCACTTCTTTCTCTCCAATCAAACATTGCAATAAAATGGATTGCAATATGATTTCTTTTTAATTTCAAGGCACTCTTGACAGTGGGCTACATGAAACAGATTTGTGAAATTTCATAACAGCAATTAAAATAATAGCAAACATACCAATGGTGGGATTCAACATTGCACTAATATGATCATTCTGCCAGCACAAGCATTTCTGCTTGCCAACCTTCCCCAGAACAAATGGGCAGGATTTGGGGTTGGAGGGGGCGGCGAAAGAAAGCCCCCGTGTGCTAGAGGGACTTGTTGCGCTAGCTCCCAATAGTGCAACGATTTAGTTGAATATGGCCCTAAGAGATCAATCCAAGCCCAAGATCCATTGTGACAAGCAGAGTTTGGAAGAGGGGGATCTCTGGCTGAACTGGCTGAAATCTCCCATCCTTGCTCATTATGCTTGCAGAAGTCCCCCATGATGAATTCCGCTGGCTTCCTACAGTTTGGATTGCTGCGTAACTGAAGAAACAGAAGCATATTTCCCACTACACATAACATGCCGGAAGGTCATCTATACACTAAAAATAATTACACGACATTTCGGTAGGGAATGAAGTGGGGAAAATTATCTTGGATTGGAAATAGGCAATTGGTCTAGAATTCATGGGACACAATTTATTTGGAATAATTCACACAGATTTCAGAGGTGAGTGGCTAAAAAATAATGCTGAAATAAGCTAGGATCTTTAATAGAGATTACCGTATTTTTTGCCCTATAGGGCTCACCGGCCCATAGGGCACACTTATTTTTTCTGGGGGGGGGAATAAAGGGGAAAAAATTATCCCCCCCCCAAGCCCCAAAGAGCAAAGAAGCCATGACAGCGAGTGGGATGGAGCTTCCCCCGACCCCAGCCTCCAGAACAGGCTGTTATCCGCAAGCCTTGGGAGCCCGGCGGGAACTCCCGCCAGGCTCTCCAGGTTTGCGGATATCTGCCCGAAGCCCGGGGTGCAGGCTGATATCCGCAAGCCTAGGGAGCCCGGCGGGAACTCCCGCCGGGCTCTACAGGCTTGCAGATATCTGCCCGAAGCCCGGGGCACACCCCGCTGCACTCCCCGGGTTTCGGCTGTAGGCTGCTGTCCGGAAATGTGTGCACCGACCCCTCTCGCTTTCCAGGCTTCAGCGAAAGCCTGCATTCGCCCCATAGGACGCACACACATTTCCCCTTCATTTTTGGAGGGGAAAAAGTGCGTCCTATAGGGCAAAAAATACGGTAGGTATTCTGATGATTTATTAATACTTCAGTTTATGAGAGATGAAGCAGGTTTTCTGATGGATTTCTGTGTGAAAGCTGTTTTTTAAAGAAAAAAATATGTTGACAAACTTAAATCATTGGTGGTTTGGCCCATAAAGCTGATAAGAGCCAATAAGTTTCCCACCTCTGCCATTGGCATACACATTAACTGTAGTTACAAGATTATATTCTTGAAAATGCAGCATGAATTGTAGAGGATCCTAATGTAGAGGTCCCTTATCCAGTGAATATGCCCTTCTGTTATAACTGCTATTTAAAAATAAGTCCAATCTAGGCCTGTAATCAAGACTGGGCTGTGCCTTAGCAAATTTGTAGGTGAATAGACGTGTATGTAAATGTTTTGCATTTTGTCCTTTCTGTGTGCTGCTTTCTACTCCAAAGTGCAATCATTCAAATTTCAGTGTTTGCTTCTTTAATAACAATGAGATCAGAGCTAAAATATATCCTCAGCCTCTTGCAAACTGGCAACATAGCAAAGCAAGTAGTGAAACTTGAATTATATATTACTTTGTGACTCCTCCCTTTTGCCAAGGATCAAAGGGCACATACCCTGTGCAGTTTCTTAAGAGTGTAAACCTTAAGAATGAGAAATAGTGTCTGCCCCAAGGTTGCCTAGTAAGTCTAATGGCTGAGACTGGTTTAATGGCATCTGCTATAAGTACCTTTTTGAAGCTAAGCAAGTCTGAATCTGGTTAGTGCCTGGATGGGAGAGTGCTGGGGAACCCAGTGTATGCTGCCTAGAGCTGAATTATTGAGGAAGGGGTGGAAACATAATAATAACAACTTGAAAATGGTTCTTAAAGAGTTTCCCCAAATCTCTCATAGCCTAGTGCTGAGCAAAATGCATTTTTGCTGTCATATATATCCCAACTTCTGACACATCCTTTTGGAGGGATACGGTGGCGCTGTGGGTTAAACCACAGAGCCTAGGACTTGCTGATCAGAAGGTCGGTGGTTCGAATCCCTGCGACGGGGTGAGCTCCCGTTGCTCGGTCCCAGCTCCTGCCAACCTAGCAGTTTGAAAGCACGTCAAAGTGCAAGTAGATAAATAGTCGGGAAGGTAAACGGTGTTTCCGTGTGCTGCTCTGGTTCGCCAGAAGCGGCTTAGTCATGCTGGCCACATGACCCGGAACCTGTATGCCGGCTCCCTCGGCCAATAAAGCAAGATGAGCACTGCAACCCCAGAGTCGGTCACGACTGGACCTAATGGTCAGGGGTCCCTTTACCTTTTATATCACAAATGCTAGCTTTTGCAAACTTTAGTTTGCAATTCAAGTTAGACCTTTCTTTTTCCTGCCTCCCCAGTTTGGATATCGCTGAGCTACCATCCTTCCCCTGTCCTAGAATGTGGGCTGTCCTGTTCACCCAGTCAGGATCTCCTGGGATCTGTGTATAGTATATCACTGTCACTTCCATAGGCATGATCTCAATCAGCATTAATGCTGGTGCTGTTCTGTTCAGAGGTGGAGCCAGCAGGGTACTCACTGTGTGATGCTAAATTGTGTGATGAGCCATTTCATATTTTCACCCTTAATAACCTGCTAAGCCCTCCTCCCCTTGAAGAGGACAATAGGTGTGAGCACGAGAAAGGATGAATGCTCAGAGTGCAAGGCAGAACAAACTGGTGTTAAGCTGCCAACCATCAGGGGAACTCTTGCTTCCTGTCCAATTATCAAAACAGCTGATCTGTGACATTTTAAGAAAGGGAAAGAGGCAGGGCAGAGAAAAGGGGGAAAGGAAGGAAAGCCCTGACTACATAAATATTTACTTTCCAACAGTGTCACCTCCTCCAGCTTTCCTGGGTTTTAACTCTAGAGCTGTCAGAGTTTGCTGGGAATAACCAGTCTCCTCTGTGCTGTAAAAACAACTGAATCCTTCCCTGGTGTGGGGCCTCTGTTTAAAGAGAGAGAAAACTCTTACATGCAATACCCTGTGTTAACCACTTGCTTTTTAAGTTTGGGAAGTGTTCTTAAAAATTGATAATACTTCTACACAGTCTGGGGATATACACTCTCTTGATAACTAGTGTGATACATGGGATAGGTAACCCCAATTAATGACCGTGATCACACATACAGTAGATCACACAGCCTTAAGTGAGTCACATAGCTTGAGCTTGAGCCCAAGTCTAGTGTGTGTAAGGTAGCAGCTTACAGTGCTGAGTGCAGCTTTCTGGGTTGTTGGGATGAAAAATGGCACCACCGTGAAACGTTTTGTACCCTAAGTGGTGGAGATTAGAGATTATTTATAGTTCTGCTATCTTTGGTGAGAGAAGGACATGTTCATTAGCCTCAGGTTGGGAAACATAGGATACGACAATATTCCTCCCTTTAGTGCCTCTGACTCTTTTGTGGCTGCCAGAAGATCTAGCTAATAGATTTATCAAAAATACATTGTGGTGATCACAAAAATGGGTGATAAGAGCAGGATGGCTACGGTGGTTGAACTGAACTGGAAGCCCTTATTTAACCTCATTTGCATGTTTTATGATATTGAGATTTGCATAACATCAAGAAGAGGCAGAGTTTTTGGGAATTGCTGAAATGCTGCTAGCCCCAGCCCTGACATTGCCATGCCTCATTGGCTCCACTCGAAACTTCTCTGTGGAGAGATGAAGATCTGATCATGGGCACCTATGCACATGGCAGTCACAGTGCAGGTGCTTAGGAATCTTAATCATATATGTGTGGAGCATCAATCAATAGATTTTATTGCATTAGCCGTGTGGCCATAGCATGATATACATAGAAATAACAACATAAAATGGGGGTGGGGAGGTAAAGGTAGATATTGTCCTGGGCAAATATTTACAGGGGGAAAAAAGAAAGAAAAAAAAGAAAAGAGATAAGAGAAGCGACAAGGGATTTAAAACATCGAGTGACCAATAATACAAAAACAAAAAGACAAAAAAAACTGCTGAGGGTGGAGGAGGATCGTTGAAGGGGTCCTTCAGCTCCTCGGATTTGTCCTAGCTCCATTGACCTTGTACAATAAAGCTACTTGGAACTTCGTTCGATTGTGCAGCGTATCGACTGCAGCTGTGGTGTTAAAAAGAAGTTAGTGCCGCTTTCCTCTTCATCACACTGAGCAGGAAGCTGTTAGCTGTCATCTCGGTAATCCAACAATCAGAATCCTGCAAAAAAAGGGACACTATCCAGGGCTGGATTGGGAGATGAAGCTTGTTCATGAGAGGAGTTAAAAACCGAGATCTTTCATCTGTCCAGTTGGGACAGAAGAGCATTACATGTTCCATAGTCTCCAGAGCCGTGTCATTACAGGAATAACGACCCGACAGAACTGCTGTAGGAAAACAGTTGAGACGGGCACAGGTAAAGGCCCTTCGCTTAGCCTCCGAAGAAATTGTGAAGCAGTATAGAGGGATCCCTTCAGGGGGAGGAATAGCTAGGGCTAGGCCTGAACACCAGCATCCATGCACCTAGAGTTATATACACATATGGATCTCTCTTTAGATTTTTGGCTCTCTGTGGGGACAGGGGTTATTGGAGTTCAACAACATCCGGTGTGGAACTAGTGAGCACAGTCCTGCTCCCTCTTACATGTTTGCTGTACATATGTCATTTTGGAAATGGGGCTTTAGCCACGTAACATTGATTATGGGTGGTTGCCTAGCTGTGTGCTTGTTGAACTTCACATACAAGTTACAGAATTTATTCATCTGAAATGAATCACAGTTTGACCTGATCAGTGTTCATTTAAAATCACCAAGCTACACCTCTTTCCATATCCATGCATCCTGGTTCATCTGAATGCATTACTTTCCCAGGAGGGATACAGGTGCTGGAAATGAGCCTGCATTTCTGGTGGCAGGGTAGCCCAGCCTCCTGTTTCTGCTACTCAGTAGTGATGCCAAGAGCCTGGGTTTTCTCTCTGACACTCCAGAGGGAAGCTCTCTGTGCTCCTCCCTTGAAAGGTTTAAGCATGGATAAAAATGATGCATGTTGTTTGCCCTCATCAGCCCAAAGAACTGGCATAATGCAATGCAGATGGTTTGTAAATTTGGCAGTGCTCATTACAAAGTTGAGAGCAGGCTTTGGTAATTTAGGTTAGTCCTGCAATTTACTGTTTTGTACACACTCTTAAAACAGCATGTTCAAGACAATGTGTGTGTCAACATCTGGGTAGACCATATTCTTTCATATCCTCTTTTTATAAACAGTAGCAATGATGCCTAAATACAGGGCTTGTACAAACATGCATAAACCAAGAAAATTTATCATCATCTTTGGAAGAAGCTGGGAGGAGGGAAGAAGCACACATCTGGTGACTTGGACAAAAAAAAATTGCTGAGCTTAGAGAACCTGTAATACTGCAGTTCTGTAACACTTACCCAGGAGCAGAAAAGCATAGGACTGCTCTGCCAGTCAGCCTAGTTTTGCCTTGCATCTAAAATAACTAAAAGTTGGGGGGAAGTTAGGAAACCCTTGTAACACCAGGTGTTGAATGTTTTGGGGTGCTGCTGCCATTTTGTCTCAACATTCGGTAAAGTGGTTCTCTAAGTTGGTTTTTTTATTCTCTGTCTGCCGGACATTGCATTGTGTGGGCTAACTTAAAACCTTAGGCTGTTGTTACATAAGTCATGTGTTAGGTCCAAAATGATTCAGACAGTGGTATTATATAGTATTCTGGGATGCTTCAGGAATACAGAACCAGGTAAAGAACTACACCAAATTTTCATTCTCTGTTGAAACAAGAGGTGCTTGATTTTCCTAGAATTTGTGCATACTTGGGACATATCTGACAGTCACGTTAAAAGTCATTTGCTCATCATCACAAATGTTGTTTTTGAGGCAAGTCCTGATTAGAATGCTTTAGAGATTTGTTTGTTTGTTTAAAAAATAAGTGATTGATGCTTCTTAGTGCCAAGAAATAAAAATATTGGCTTACAAACAAATCCCTGTTAACAGAAATTTAGTTATGCATGTCTTGCATTAAGCACCGCATGGTGATTTTTGTTTTGGGCTTGGGTAACATGAAAACTTAGTCAGAGATTGCCATAGAAATGTGGAGCTTTGACATCAGTGTAACTTTGCTTCTGTTTTCTGGGCCTTCATAAAACACCACTTCATGGGAATTTCAGACTTTGTTGCTATGTAGATGGCAGCCATGAATTTGCCTCAACTCCTGATAATTTGAAACATGTTGGGCTTAATTACTTCTGTTTCTGGTCTACCTCTTCTGCTTTATTATTAGATGTCTAAAATGCCATTCAGATAACAGGAGAAGAAATCTTACATGCTATTCCTGGAGTTACTGGAATGCTACAGACAAATACTTACTGAGGCACTAAGCTATTCCACGGAAGCTGAGGAGATGCTTTTGCTTTATGCGGTTATAAATTGGACCCTAGTCCACAAATGTTTATGCCATAATGCATGTGTTAGTCTTTAAGGTGCCGTAAAGATAATTTGTTTTTGACATAAATGGTTGCCTTTCCTTGGCATATGAAGAGATGTGGTGGCAGGGAAGTTCCGGGGTGTACTGCAACTGATCATCCCATTTTTGGCCATTGCAGCTATAATCTCTGACAATTGCCCCAAGTTTCACACGTGCTGGTGGCCACACCAGTAATGAGAAGCAATACACTCCAGCTAAGGAGAGGGAGAGGGAAATACATTGCCACTGGATGCAGTGAGGAGGAGGAGGGGCTCAAATGAATGAGCCTCCCAGAAGCTTGATTTACATGTAATGGAAAGCAATGGTTTTCTTTTACAAGAATGAGCCACACCAAGCCTGAGGCTCATGTACGGCCTTCTTTTTTTTGCATTATTTTATTTGCATTGCTTTATTTGGAAGGTCTGTAGCCATCTGTCCCCAACACATCCAGGTAGGATTGGGAGAGACCCTATATGAAATCCTGGAGAGCTGTAGCCAGCCAATACTGAGCTAGGTGGTCTAATGGCCTGATTCAGTAAACAGCAACTTCTTTTGTTTCTATGTTATGCTACGGTTCCTCATGACATCCAAATTCAGGGAACGGTGGTTTGTTTAATCCTATGGCCCTCCAGATGTTGCTGGACTACAAGTCGCATCCTCTTGACCATTGATCATTCTGGCTGGGGCTCATGGGAATTGTTTAATCAGGAGATCAAACCAAGATTGAACTATGATTTCAAATCTTGCTTTCAATAAGCATAGTTTAAAACAAATTTTCCAAGTCTGGGCATCATAGAGAACTGCTGTTAGTTTATCTGAAAATGCAAGTTTTTATCTCCTAATTACAGGTGTGAAAGTGAAGGAGAAAGTGGTGTGTGTGCAAGCCTAAGATTCACCAAAGCTTATTCTTGCATCTGGAAACCATGTTTTTAACTAAGCTAGAGACTTAGAAATGCTCTGGCCATTGATATTCTCCATGAATTTTAATCTTTTAAAAGTGAATTTATACCAGTGACCTATTACAACATCATATGACATTGAATTCCATAGGCCAGTTATTATATATTACTTGGTATGCAGCTGAACCCTATGCATATTTATCCAGAAGAACTGCTGAGTTCAATGTGGATTACTCCAAATTAAGATTGCATAGAACTGCAGGCGTAATGCGACTTTTTGGAAGTGGCTTTCTTTGGATAAATGACCTGAGTTTTGGCATCATGAAATAGAATGTTTTGTTTCTTTCCACTCTGTGCAAGCTATTCATGACTCTATAAACCTTCATTCTCCTTGGTCATCATTCCACAAATAAAAGGTTCCCTAGCCACATAAGCTTTTCTTCACAAGAACAATGATCCATCTTCCTGATCTTTTTAGCCACTATTTTATGTACTGTCAGCTCTTACAAGATTTTAAATTTTAAAGATTTAAGGATTACAATCTTGTGGAACAGGTATAACTTACACTACCATAAATCCATCAAGGGCACTTCATTCCCTGGACAGTTGCAGCAGTTCATTTCCTGGAGAGTTGCTGTAGTGTTGGAAAGCAAGATTTAGCTGTAAATTAATGGGTGCTCTTAGCAAATACTGTATCTGCATTTTAGATCGAAACACTGTGGTATGCAAAGCACATGTGCACGTAGAAAACTCACGACTGCAGTGATGCCCATAGCTCCCTTGCCATGTGAATTGGAAACACAGAAATGTTGGGGGTCTGGTTCCCAATCAACCCACCCCCATTTTATGGATCTTGCAAAGAAAATAAGTTGTGGTTATTAGAAATAATACTTAAAATGTATGTATGTGTGCTTGCCTCTCGTTAAATAATTGAGAGAGTTTGATGCTTTTAAATGCAGAAGTGTAAATCCTTTGTTTATAGAAGAACTGCCTGTCCTTTCTGGTAAATGACTGTTGTTGCCCAATTTTATAAGCTTGTGACGTATTTGATGTTTCTACATGTTCATGGATGCCCTTGTGGGAATCTTTTCCTTATAACTTACTTCCAGGTCATTCAACTGACTCAAGAATGAATCCCATAGTCATTCTAGTTATCTGAATAATTCTTGTCATATATGAGCTTTTAAAAATATCATTATTGTTCATATTTTTCAGCCTGCAGCACCCTGCTGTGTATTTAAAATGACTGTTTCCCCAGCTCCACCTTAAGGTGGAAGAGGAATAAAGGTACAAAATGCAAAAAAATAAAACCCCAAGAAAACCCCCAAAACCACCACCACCAGGTAGCAGCTGTCCACTCAGTTGCCTTCCTCACCCATGATCCTCCATGGAAGAGCAGCCCAAGTGCCAGTGTGGTACCCAGGCATAGAAATAGCAACCTATAGAGTAATGGGGTTGGAAGGATTCTCAAAGGTCATCTAGTCCAATCCCCTACCAATGGAGGAAACACACTATTACATTTCCCCATACTTTTCCATTCAGTCTTTGCATCTTAAAAAAGAAACTCTATTTATTTCGAGCATTTATAACCCAGTCTTCAACCAAGAAGGCACCTAGAATAGCTTCTAAAATGAAACAGTCCCATTCCACAGACTTACAATGTAAAAAGAAAAGAAAAAGAAAAAAAGACACTGAAAGGAAAAGGGATGGGTAGGGAAGAGGAAAAAAGTAAACACAATAGACAATTCTTAAATAGAAGATCTGATGATGGCCAGATGGCATAGAAATAGGTCAGGGGAAGGTGGCACCTGAGCTGGTTCTTTGGCAAAGCTGATGAAATTAGCCCTGCTTCCCAACTCTCCCACTGAGGTAGTCTGATAGAATGGCTGCTGCCAGTTGTGGGAGAGGAGGCCTGATGGAACTGGTCATTTAGATCACATGCACACATATGTTTTTGTTTACTTAGGTCATGGGCATGAATTTTCTTTTAACTTTCTATGCTCTGTTTTGATAAATGACATTTTTGAGCATGAGGCACTCTGCATGAGACTGTGCCAGTGATAGAACTATTCAAAAGTAACACATAACAGTGGTAACAGCTGTAGTTCTTGCTTGGCATGCCAAAGGTTCTGGGTCCATTCCTTGCCATTGCCAAGTGGGGCTGGGCAAGGCCAAACATCAGGAGAGTCCTTGCCAGTCAGTGCTGACCCAATTTTGCAAATGAGCCAGCTCTGACTTGGTATAATGCAGTTTTCTGTGTTGCTAAGATCTATGTTGATAGTGAGGCAACCCTGAGAAAGGGGTGACTATATGGGCAACCAAAAGACTTTCACGACTCTAATTCTAATCACATTTACTACTAAGTAAATCCCATTTCATTTAACAAGTAAGAAGTAAATATGCTTAGGGTTGTGCTGCATGAAGCTTAGTATTAGAAATAGCCTTACTCCGGTTTCCAGCAGGCTCCCTTGTCACCATTCCCAGAAACATAAACATCCTTCTTTCCATGTCCATATAAAATCACTATGATGAGGGGAAGGGGATCAGGGCTGGGTTGGGGAAATGAACACAAATCCAGCTAGTGAATGACTCCAGAGTTCAGGAGGGCTTAGAACTGTGCCCAGCCCTGGGACCTTTATGCAGGTTGTTTGGTGGAGTTCTTTTCCACACAGACACACTGCCAAACTGACAGGGTGGCCATCAGTAAGCCCTTTGTGCCTGCAAAAGATCCCAGACGAGTCGACTCCAGTAATACACTGATTCTTGTTAAGATACCTGGCCGAAGGAGCAATTCTGAGCGACTCCCATTCTGTGAGACGTTCCAGGGACAACATCAGCTTTGTAAGCAAAAGGAGGGGTGGGATTCAGACCCCCTAGAGCTTGTCCGCATCAGGGGGTTTTAGTGACACTGACACAGCTGCAAAAGGAGTACTCAAAACATGCCTTATTTGCAAAGGTCCATGAGGAGGTCCAGTTAAATATTTTAGGAGCAAAAAATACCACAACTGTTATGAGCCACCCTAATGTTTGCAGCACACCGACATAGAAAGGCTTTTAAAAGTGGTTTAGGAGTGTTATCCTCTATCTGCAAGCTGAAAACAAACAAGGCTTTTAAAGTATTTTTTTAAAAAATTACTCCTGCATATTTTATATCTAAAAGTAATCTAAAAGTAAAATTACTTTTCAGGTAGGTAGCCGTGTTGGTCTGACGCAGTCAAAATAATAAAAAAATTAAAAATTGTCCAGTAGCACCTTAGAGACCAACTAAGTTTCTTCCAGGTATAAGCTTTCGTGTGCATGCACACTTCTTCAGATACACTGAAACAGAAGTCACCAGACCCTTATATATAGTGGGAGGGTGGGGTGGGGGTTTTTACTACCCTTCTGAGAAAAACCCAGAACAAACTTAGTTGGTCTCTAAGGTGCTACTGGACAATTTTGTTTTATTTTCATTTTGGTTAATTTTAACTCCTCCAGTTTGCTTTGAAACCCTTGTTTGAGGTTTTTAAAGTACTCGTTTTATAAAATATTTGTGCCTACCACCTGACTTATAGGGTACTTTTAAAGAACCATTTAGTATACTCATCCACACCCACAATGACATTCTTAAAAGTGTGAAGAGAAGAGTTTGAATATATATTTAAACTAAAGGACAACAGCTGTTTTGGCTGTGTGTGTGTGTGTGTGTGTGTGTGTGTGTGTGAGAGAGAGAGAGAGAGAGAGAGAGAGAGAGAGAGAGAGAGATAATGTCATTCCCATCTCCCTACAGTTTTAAAGGCACTTGCAGCAGAAGTTCTAAATATTTCAGAGATACCAACAAAATTGTTAAAAAGACAGCCCCTCAACTTTGTAGGTGGGAAATGAGAATATTTGTGTGTCTATTTTGGCTTCAATGCTATGCAGTAAGAACAGAACTTTCTTCTGAGTAAACATTCATAGGATTATTCCACATGACTTGCAAAGTCCCTTTGCAACTGGCCATGAGGCTTTTCTCCAGTTGTCATAGGACTTGAGTGCATGATTCCCACAAAGTCAGGCTCAAAATGGACTAAGTATTGTTCCTGTGTCAGGTTTGACTGTCAACTGCTGTTCGGTATTTAGTCTGCACCGCTATTCTCAGACATGCTACTTAGCGGCCATACGTTGCTTCTATTTATATGATTTTGGAATTCAGTATATCCCAACCTAACTTTTCCATGGTGATCACTATACTGTTCCGCCCCACCCCCTTTTTGTTATTGCCATTTTTCTCCCAGTGAGCCTGGGCAGGATGGAGAATGGGGCAGCTTCTTTGTTTTCATAAAGAGCCTCCTACAACTAGGCATCAGAAAGGGAGACACACCAAGCATTCAAAGGCTGATTCCAGATGACAGCTATGCCAATCCCTGTTCTGATAGCTGCTGTTCCAAATGCCGTCAGATTGGGGCTCCCCATGACCATGTGCAAAACAACTTCAAACTCTTGTGATAACTGATACCCCTTCAAAGAAGCCGTCTCTGTTTTGCTTTTGGGTTTCCAACTACTATTGCTGGAGAAGCCAAGATTTGGAAGCACTCAACAGGCAGCTCTTGTGCTTGTTGCATGAGGGTGGCCAGTTATGCATTACCAAAAAAAAAGAGGTGCAAAAAGTTCACATGGGTTCAATTATATGTATGGATGCCGACATAGAAATAATTACTGTATTTTTAAAATGCAGAAATGCATTGCCTTCCAGTTGGTTTTAGCCCACAATGGGTTTCTCATGATTGTGAATGCAGAATTATAGATACCAGAAGAAGCCAGGCTGAATATAATTTGTGTACATGACCATCTTTATGATATTGTTTAAAGTAAGTTTTAAAAACATAAAATAGTACACTAAATGTGAAAACGTTTGTGGATGAAAAACCCACCTAAATATGTGGGAAGGGACATTGGGGGGATAGATTGCTTACTGTTAGACAAGCTGTATGGTGGCAGTCTTTGTTCTCCCCCACTCAATTCACGAAATCTAACTGCAGCGTATATATTTTGCTGTACAGTACACCTGGACGCAATGATAAGCCATCACTTAGTGTAGTTTCCAGGAGCATTTCAAGCTCCACAGTTTCAAAGCTGCAGGGCTGCCAAATTGGAACTTGGCTTTGTAATTTAAGTAACACATTTATAAATAAAAGCACTCTTGTCTAATAATAAGTACAGGCAACTCTCAACTTACGCATGAGTTACGTTCTAGGGATAGTGCATAAAGCCAATATCACATAAAGTTAAAACACATTGGGTTCCATGGCAGGAGGTATTGCCACAGTCTTTTTTCTTCTTCTGTTTTTTTTTGTGTGTTTTATTTTTTATTTTATAAAAAATATAAAAAAACACATAAAATTTCTGATACTTATTATTCTTAACCTTATTTCTCAGACCTCCTCACACCTCCCCTTCTTGTATTCCAATTTAAATTGTCAGTTCAGCAAGTCCTTAACTTATTTCTTTACCTTAACTTATACATTTGTTCTAACATACTATTGTTTTACTTTCCTTCTTTTTTCCATTTCCTCAATTTATTTTTAACAGTCTTATTTTCAATTAATTTAAAAAGAAAAAACCAATTTTACCTTATTAAAAACACACATCAATACTTATACCTCATTAATTATTCTTAAACCTTTTTCCTAAAGTCGACCGACATTTCCCTTCCACGATTTACCCAATTTCCTTACCATTAACTAAATATAAAAAGCAAATTATCCTTATGTACCCTTTGGATTCCCAACCTCCACCCACCCTTTTCCCGGTTCCAGTCCCCAACCAATATCCATCAGTCTTTATGTTATTTATTTAGCCTGGAGATCTCACGTCTGAGGCCCTTATATCTCTCTCAGTTCCTTTCTGCCGGTCTCTTTGATGGTCCTTGATGTTAAGCCCCAAGTCTCGGAGGGGCTCCGGCCCAACAGAATCCATGTTGCTTCCAGCCAGTCCTCCATACTTAAAAGCAAAGCCTATGGGGTGCTCCAACTCTTGTTTCAAATTTCTTACAGATCCAAATGTCCCCAAAGCTCCAGCTTTCACCTTCAACCAATTTGTAATCCTCAGGTCTTCAGATCTCCTCCAGAGGAGATCTCTCCATTTTCCAGACTCCCATTCAGACCAGGCTTTCCACATCCAATTTTTATTGTCCTTTTTTATCATCATGTCAGGCCTCATATTGTAACTCTCCTTTAACTCCTGCAAATCTCCTGCTCCTCCTTCATTTTCTTCAAAAACAACACATTGCTCCATCGTTTCTACACTTTCAGTTTCATTTATTTGTTCAGTTGAATAGGCTTCCTGTTTCAAGTCCTTATCAGGCTCAAAACTGTTGTTTACTGTCCAGTGTAGTAGTGATACCTTTGTAGACAAAGCATTGTATTCATCTTTCAAGTTTCCCAAGAGAACGAGTGCTCTGTCCAATTCTGCTTGGAATTTACATACTCCAGTCATTTTTGTAATGTAGTGTCCCTATTACCCCTCTAGGGGGATTTTAGTTCCTTAATGTTCCTTTCAGCTCAAAACCAAAAGTCCAGTTATTTTGTATCAGCCCTCCTTGTTTTCAACAAAGTTGTACCAAATAAACCAGCAGAAACAGCAGAAACAATGTTCTCTTTTTCCAGCTGACAACTAGCTGACTAACAGCTCACTTGACAGCTGTCAAAATCTTCCATACAACAGGCTTTCTCATAGGACGTTCCCGGGTCTCGGGGGGGTGTGTGTGAAATTTCAGTCCCCAAATTCTTTTTATCCTCCAGTAAGTCTTCTTATAGTGTCAAAACCGTGAAGTCAAGATCTTTTCATTAAAAAACAAGAAGCAGATTCTCTCGACCTTAGCTGCCCAGTCCTTTGCTTTAAATTGTTTACAAAGAGGGGGGGGTGACTTCCTTTTTAGCCCCTTCCCGCTCGTCCCAAATCCAAAATTAAATTTTTTAAAGTCCCAATCTCCGTATTACTCACGGGTTTATGTTTTAGAGTCCAGTCGGTCTTGGAAGAAGTTGGCGCTCTCTGTCAATGGCTTGCGGCTTCACTCCGTAGGCGAGGGAGTACTCTCAGCACCACGCCTCACCCTGCCTCCGTTCCGAAGCCTTTAAAAAGGCTCCGTCGCAGATTGGGGGGGCGCAAATGGTGCCCGCTGAGTCTCTATGTTCACAGGCATCCGCGCCTGTGATTTTAAGGGTCTCCGCTTCGCCGCAGCGGCCAGACCCAGACGCTACGGAGCCGATTCCCTCCGGAGCTCGGAGGGAATCCGCCATTAAACAATGGCGCCAACCCGGAAGTCCCAGTCTTTTTTCTTCTTCTGGACATCCACCCCCTTAATTTTTTTATATATTTTTTTGCCAACCATGTAAACCTGAATGAGCGTAAATTAAATCTGTATATGTTGAGAGTTTCCTGTACCTCAAAAGTGCTTCAATATTGTCTGTATGACTATTAAAATCAGATGTTGTTAAAGTATTTCCCAGTGTCTGATTTTACCAGACTTTACCCCAGACAGTTCTTCTAATAGAGGACTCATTGGTGTAAAGCAGGATACAAATGTCCCTATGAGCTTATGCAGGTTTGAAAGTAAGTCCCATCCAGTTCAATGGGACTTACTCCCAAATACACATATATGATATCTGCCAAATGTTTTAAAGAAAGAAAATAGATGGAGGATAGGATTTCAACTGGGTTACTTCTACACTTAGGATTCCAGTGAAGGATTCAAGATGAATACCATGTCTTATTTGCCATGCTAGTTCCAAATAAAGCCATGAGGGGATTTTCTTCAAAATGGACAGGATGCGATTGATATCCCTAGTGGAAAATTGTTCAAGACACATGTACTCATAAATTATGGAATAAGAGATCCTGTTACCAGCCCATCTGTGTCTCCTAAAATAGCAATAAGAAGATAATTGTATTAACAGCCTTTCTTGGTGTATTTTGTGCTGTATTATTGACAGAGGCTATAAGCTGGTTTTGTTCCAATTAAGAAGTGCAACATACGCCTTTTGGTGATTTTTTCCTGTGACATTTTTGGGTAGCAATCTCGTAAAATCAGAGGCTTTGTTTGAAATGAAAATGACAACATTGTTTCCTAGTATAGCCATTTTCTTCAAAATAGTGTATCTTCTGTATTTTAAAGCATGCATATCCTTTAAAAAAACACCTGCCTATATCTATAGGAAACCATATATTATTTTTTGTCCCAACTATATGAAATAATTGCTCCTGTGGACAGCCTATCTCTTCCTGTCTGCACCCTTCCTCTTTTGAATGGAAGAAACACCGGTGCAGACCTATCCGCATTGCTTGATGCTAAAATCTGAGCTGCTAGAACCTTAGACACACAGACTGATTTGTGCTGGACTTAAAGGGTAGTTTTATCTAAAAAGATTTGCACTGACTTTGCATGGAAGCCACTTGAAAATCCTGCCTCTAAATTCAAAAGGCAAGCGTGCCTTTATTTGTGGGTTTAAAATGCTTTCATACAGCACATCCGGTCCATACAGTCCACACACCCTTCAGATGTGGAAAGGTAGGAGTGCTCAGCTGAGCTCTCAGTGTGCTTTGTTCATAGGCCTGTGAGGAGGATGGCATCTATCCATCATCAGGATGGAAATGGAGACCTCAAGTCTGCAAACCTGACTACCCTTTGAGGGTTATGTGAGGTTCTTGGTGTCAGGATTCTGTAAACGATGGCCAGCCTGCATAGCACAGCAGCACAAGGGAACAAAGGCAGGCAGTATTTGGGGAGTTGTTGCTTCTCTTTGGCTGTGCTTGGAAAGAAGGCCCAGCTTGTTTGGGCTAGTGTTTTTCTAGCAGCCTGTCCAGTGCGACTGCCTTATGCTCTGAAATTCAGATGCAATTATTCAAGATCCAAAAGAGCATTTGTCAGTTCACAATCCTCCTTCTAAGTTTTACTAGTATTCATTTGTATTTATATATAAAAAAGCTGTCATATATCCTGTACTTTCTTATATAGTGAAAAATTCTATAACTATGGAGAAAGCAGGAGGCAGATCCTGCTGTCATTTTTGCTTAGGACACTTTTCCTTTCAAGGGGGGAAGTAATTGGCTAGAACAACAATCCCTGAGTGAGCTTCTTAATGCTTTTGCTTTCATTGGGGGAAAGGCTGTTGAAATGTGACGGCTCTGTGTGGCCTGAATGGGTTCATTCTGACACAGGCACTTTGCTTAATAACAGCAGATTCTCTTATGTGAGCAGAAGTGTAGTTATTTTGCAGTTAAGCTTTCATTTTGATTTTTTCCTCTTTTGGAGGCTGAAGTAAGAATAGCCTGCATAGCAAATGTTAACAGGTTTCAGAAGGTGATAAGTTGCCTTATACCAAACCAGAGCTTTGTTCTACAGTGACTGGCATCAACTCTGCAGAGACTCCAACAGGGGTCCATCACAGCCTCGGTTGGAATAATAATAATAATAATAATAATAATAATAATAATAATAATTTATTATTTGTACCCCGCCCATCTGGCTGGGTTTCCCCAGCCACTCTGGGCGGCTTCCAACAAAGATGAAAGATACACTAAAATGTCACATATTAAAAACTTCCCTGAACAGGGCTGCCTTCCGATGTCTTCTGAATGTCAGGTAGATGTTTATCGCTTTGACATCTGATGGGAGGGCGTTCCACAGGGCGGGCGCCACTACCGAAAAGGCCCTCTGCCTGGTTCCCTGTAACTTAGCCTCTCGCAGTGAGGGAACTGCCAGAAGGCCCTCGGAGCTGGACCTCAGTGTCCGGGCAGAACGATGGGGGAGGAGACGCTCCTTCAGATATACTGGACCGAGGCCGTTTAGGGCTTTAAAGGTCAGCACCAACACTTTGAATTGTGCTCAGAAACGTACTGGGAGCCAATGTGGGTCTTTCAAGACCGGTGTTATATGGTCTCGGCGGCCGCTCCCAGTCACCAGTCTAGCTGCCGCATTCTGGATTAGTTGTAGTTGCTGGTAATTGAAGCTGGGACTTTTGGTATTCAAAGTATCCTTGGGTTCTATGGTAATGAACAATGTGGCAAGAAATCCATGCTAGTTGTGTTTAGGAAGATGTTTTCTCAGCAAAGGATTAGGGTCCTCTGGAGCCTTGAAAAGGCTATCAGGGTTTGATCTTCCAGTGGTTCTGCACCTCCCCAAGCATTAGTTGCTATACTTAAAGGGACTGTAACCTATTTTGCAGTGTGGGAGAGGATGCAAGGGAATCATCTTCAGACTGCAAGGATGATGGAAGAGCCACATCCTCAGGCTGGGAATGCTGATGTCTCCCCCTCAAGCAGGACAACTAGGGCAGCATCTGAAGCAGAGTTCTCTACAGGCCAGCTCTACACATGCTACATACACACCATACATTTATGGTTCATCCCTCATGGAGCTACAATACCATCACTGTTAACAGTTCCCAGAATTGTTTGGGGAGGGTGTATGGTGCGACCATAGCCATGGACACTGTTCCTTCTTTCCTTCCTATTCTTAAAGAAAGAATTATCAAGAAGGCGTAGCAGGAGGGATGGGAGAGCAGCAGGTTCAGTGAGTGTCATTTAAGATACTGCAGTTGTGTATGTCCCTAACATACTGTAAAAAAACATGTTGTGTGACTGCAAAAGTTATGATTCCCACCTGACTATAATGCTTCATGTCAGGTTTCTGGCAAAGGCCTGTTGAGTAGCATCTCTTGACTTATATAACAGCAGCCCTGCCCTGTCTACTGTGCATGCTGTCAAAACTTGGGTGTTTTTATTTTCTTCAAGGAGTTATCAGAGAGATGATGCAAGAAGTCTTTAATTTATCCTGTAAAACTGTAAGAAGGGAATCTTTTTGGATGCAGTTTCAGTTGGTATATTTGTGCAAATCCTTGGCTATTGGTTGCACTGTGATGAGAAGGATGAAGTTGACATTCTGTCAACAAAACACTCTCTGTGTCTCCCCACCCCTGATTTCCTCTTGTTGATGTCCAAGTGGCTTCAGACAGCTTGCCTATAATGGTCATTTATGAATTTTATTGTATGTAACAGAGGCTTGAGTGTTTGTTCTCCTGCAGAGTGATGGAAGGAATTTCATGGTGAGAAGCATAAAGGAAATTTGTTTCCCAGTACCAATTGTATATCTGTTCTCCTCCAGTGCCTAAAAATGACTACAGATAAGAGGAGAAATATATTTCTTTAAAGAGGGTGGTGGTAGTGGTGTTATAGCCCCCCCCATTTATCCAGCCCTATACAGACATGGTGCAACAACGTTAGGAGCAATTCTCCATTTAAAAATCAGAGCAAATCATACAGCTCTAAGGAAGGCTTAAAGATGCATTCAACTAGCAAGTCAATTAGAGTTGTGCCAGATGAACTCCCTTCCTGATGATGGACCAATACAGATCATCATAAATCTCTTGGCAATAAATGGGGATATTTGATCTTCCCAGGTCTTCAAGAAATCTTTAAACAGTAGCTTGAATTTCCCTGTGACGGAAATGATTGTACACAAGAGTCTAACATAAAAATGTATGCACTAAAAACTCAACGCAGTTTCTGTGCTGGAATAAATCATTCGAATTAGGCATATTTTAAAACAAATTAAAATTGGGATTTTGCAAGATTGTGTGTGCATGTTTGTGGAAAGGAAGGGGTAGTATGTGGGGGAAATGCTATAGCTGAAAATGCAATGCCTGGACCAAAATTACTTATTTCTCTCTCTCAGTGGTGGCTGGTGTCCATTGGGGCAGATAGGGCTTCTTCTTCTTTGGAGATCACTCATAGCTGAGTAAGATTGTCTTCCATAAACACGGTTTTAAAAATGAGTCCATAAGTGACTGTGGAGGCCAATTCTGGATCCACACGTCCTTTCACAGTGGGGACATTGGTTTCCTGCGGGAGTTGATCACGGTGTAGATTTGCCAAGGCAGGGAGACCAACAGTAAGTGGAGACCAAGCCAATCAGAGGTAGAGCCAGTGCTATTTTTCTAGAAAAAGAGGTGTCAGAACTCACCATGAACACCTCCCTTTTTCTTTTATAATGGCAATGGCACATACCTGAGAGGTGCCGCAACTGAGTTCCAATGAGTTCTGGCTGAAAAAAGCCCTGGGTAGAGCCAAATTGTTCTGATTTTGTCCCCATCCTTCTCCTCCTCCTGCCTGCTGAGTTCTCCAGGGGCAATAATGGTTAAATCATTATTATTATTAATCCCTGCCTTTCTCCTGAACTGGGTATGGTGTGGGGTCTTTTTGCCAGCCTAAATGGTCTACAGATGACTTCCCAATCTCTCTTCCATTAGAGAGCAGCAGCAGCAGCATTTAAAGAATGAATGCAGATATGGGATATCCTAGAACCTCACCCCATCCTTTTTATTTTATTCTATTTTGTTTTATTACTCTGTTCCACACAATAACATTACACTTGCCTTGTTTCTCATGTCCAAACCTTGTATCTATTATGGTACTTTGGAGCTGTTGGCAGGAATGAGCCTCCTTGTAAATTGCTTAGCGAAGTTGGATTACAAATTCAGGAGGCCTTTCATTTGTTCCACATCTATGGCTGCTTTATATTTTGTAAAATATGGTCGCCACCAGTCTGGTTTTCACTTTGTGGCTTGGATTAGAAACTGGGGAATGGGAGTTGTTCACAATCCGCACTATCTCCACATGACGCATTATTAAAACTTCTGCTTAGCTTGCCCAGCACACCAGTTAGTTGGAATGCTGAAAAGGTGGGGGCTGTTGTATTGTAAAAACAGTAATGACCACCACAACCCCGCAAAATTAGGATGTTTTTATAGTGTCCTTCTGTACAGCAGTTTGAAAGGAGGATGTTTGCCCTAAACTAAGCCTCACATTCCTGGTCCCATATTGCGAGAAAAACCAAGGCATGTATCCCATGTTGCCTTGTGTTGGTGTAGTGGAATGAGAAGTGAAGCAAAACTTACACATGATTTATGCAGTTTAATCCCCCAGTTTAATCCTCCCTTCCTTTAACCTGACAGGTCTTCTTAATCACACCCAGACCCACTAAATTGATATTTTGCCAGCTACTGAGGGGTGCTGGAATGCATTCTCTTATCCTCCAAAGAGACAGCAAGTATTGTTAGAGCAGCCAGCACCAGCCAGCTGTTGATGAGAACCTGGTCCTGATCCTGCAAACATGTGCAACCCTTGAAATAGATGCAGGGTTATTACAGTATCCAACCTGGAAGTTAGCAGCTCATAGACAACCGTGATCAGGCTTTCCTGCTTCATTTTTCAGGCCCTACTAAGCAGTCTTTGTAGGATCTAGTCAGAATGGATGGTTCTGTATGTATTATTCTTCAGCCGTCTGGTGCAGCTGCTTCCAGGCAGGGTGGTTCAGACAGTAGGACACCAGGGTCCTGCATTCAGACCTCACTGTTCTGAGCCCTGATTCCTTACACCCGGGGTCAGCAAACTTTTTCAGAGGGGGCTGAACTATATTTTTTTGGGGGGGAAAGAATGAATTCCTATGCCCCACAAATAACCCAGAGATGCATTTTAAATAAAAGCACACATTCTACTCATGTAAAAACCCCAGGCAGGCCCCACAAATAACCTAAAGATGCATTTTAAATAAAAGAACACATTCTACTCATGTAAAAACATGCTGATTCCCAGACCGTCCGCAGGCCAGATTTAGAAGGCGATTGGACCGGATCCGGCCCCTGGGCCTTAGTTTGCCTACCCATGCTTACACCTTTGACTGGGTACCGATGCCTGCAGTGCTAAAAATCTGACAGACAGCCTTATTTCACACATTTTCTAGAGTGTGAAAAAGTGTAACAAATCCAAACTGTCAGACCTCTTGTTCTGCCACAAGCCTTACTCATTTAGAGATGGCATTATGAAGAGATCCAACTTTCTAACCTTTTTCTTCACACCTGGGCTCAAATAGTCAAAGTGTTGTCTAGGAGGCACCTGCTCAATTTCTACATCCTCTTTTCCCCCCTAGGTAAAATCCTATTCCGGAGAAGTCACATTCGAGATGTCGCTGTGAAGAGGCTACGACCTATTGATGACTATTGCAGGGTAAGAATTCTTATCTTCTTAGGAGAGTGATAACTGACAGAACACAATGAGAGATGGTCACCCAAGCATATTTAGAGGGGAACGGGACTGTTTTAGCTTACTGGTATGTCTGCAGAGTTTCCCTCTCACACAAACAAAAGATGCATAGTTGAATTAACTGTAATCTGAATCTGAAAAATAAAGGAAGATGAAAATGCTGCTTACCCTTCAGAATGCGCCCTTTGAGTTCCAGCGGTGTATAGTGGAAAAGGACATATATAATATAGTCCTCTCTCTTAAGTGATGTCAATACCCCTATGACATTTAATTATTTCTTAAATAACTCCTGTGGCAATGTGTTCCCATCCCATCATAATCTAGAACATCCAGTGTTACACAGTTCTACTGAAGACTCCCATGGTATTTTTCAAAGTATTTCCTTTCTTTTTAAAAGTAACTATTTACATGATTGATCACCTTGACCCAGTGCCTGCGGGAGGCATGTTCATTCAGTATTATTTCTAATGGAAGAAGGAAAGAAAGGAGGACACTTAATAGGTATACCTCACCTATAGAGCTTTATGGGTCAAAGACCAGAGAGGAAGCTGCTGTAGATCCTGGAGCTGGAATCCTTGGAGGTTCACTCCTGTGAGGTTGGCAGCTGCTACATCTAGAAACTGTGGTTTTTCAAAGTAAGTTACAAAGGCCTGCTGCTCCTTAAAATCAAACTGTCTCTTGCTTCTCTCTGGCTGCAAATCCTATGCACAATTACTTTTGAGCAAACTCCGTAAAATTCAGTGGGGCTTACTTCTCAGTCACCATACACATAATTGGGCCCCTTTCACAATCATCGTGTTGTGTTTTCAAAATAGTACTTATTGATTTAAAGGATTTTTTTCCTCCACTGTTCAGCTAAATATGCACACAATTAATATAAATGCTGTTTGTATTAGAATGGTGTGTGTGCATGTATCCTCATTCTTTTGGATCCTGATCATATGAACAAAGACTCAAAGAGTATCAGGAAGTAAGCAGTCTACATTAATTGATCTTATAAATGCCCTCACTGAGCATGGTTAAACAGAGGCAAAGATATGATGCCCATGGTGTTAGCACTTGCTGACCAATAGAGGGTCAAACAGGGCCTCTAAAATTAGTTCAGCTTCTGCTCCCCTCCCCCTTCCCCCGGTATAGTTTTAGGCAAAATAATGTGGTAGAAGCGTATTGATAGCAAAATGCATCAAAGTTCTAAGAGCTCGAGACCCAAAGAAAAGATAGCATTAATTCTCAACCCTCTGGCTAGGGAAAACGGAACTAAAACCTTATCTTATGAGATCAAGCCTTTTGTGCAACAATTGATGCAGTGTCTGGCAAATGAAGGCGTAATGGCTGTAACCACGTGTACTCACACTGTATCCTTCACATTAATCGTTCAGACAGGAACTGTGCAAAACATGTGCATATGAAATAATGTCATGGGTTCACTGAACAGACGTGCTGCTCAGAAAGCAGGAATTCACTCCAAGATTGTAGAGGTGGCCTCTGACCCCACCCAGAAAGCAGACATTGGTTACTTATCTAAGATGCAATTGTTTGAGAAGCAGACAGTCCCTTACTGGCGCGAGGGACGTGTCTGAGAAATACATGCTTGAGAAATTGTTATATCATTTATGGCTGTGATAGCAAAGGCTACCTAACTGCTAGTCAGTATTCATCTTGGCCTTGTTTACTATCTGTGTCAGTGGAATCTACCAAAGCAGTCCCCTTGCAGTGAAGTCAGGCTCCTTTTGTTCTTAAAAATTCTAATCGATACTGAACGAAGTACAAGCTGCAGCTTGACATGAACATTGTGTGTGTATGTGTGCATCTATATTGATTGAGTGTTAGTAGGGCTACTTCATCGACAACACTGTAGTTATTAAAAAAGCAGCAGTCCCTTGTCTACTGAGATTCATAGTTGATTCTATGAACTCACATGATATGGAATGTGATCATGCAAATGCCCACTAATTGGAGACATCATATTATGCCCAGTGTACAAGTCAGCTAGGGTGGCATGGTGAAAAAGAGGGAGGCCCTTGCACCTCTGATAGTTGTGAATTTCAGCAGGTGTAGCTTGCATGGCAACGTGGTTTATCACAACGTACAAACACAGCCCTTTTTTCTAACACACACAATGCTGCTCCAGTTACAGTGGTGCTCTGTGGGATGTAGTGCAACTAACATGCACTGGAACTTGTATGATTGGACCCAAAGTTAGGGAATAATATACCAGGAAATATATGTGCCTCTTACAAAATAAATAAAAGAAAACAAACCGGAACATAGACCGTGAAAAAGAGAATTTGAAGGGGTGGCCGAAAGGTTTGCAGTGTAACTCCACTCTGGTTAGCCTCAGAACTCTTCAGCTGCCCCTTGGCTTGTACCAATGTGTGAGGGTATCTCTGTGAAAGTCTCTATCAGACTAAAACCTGCCAAAATTTGAGCAACATGTAAATAAGAAAAATAAAATTTATAAAACACAAAAACTTCACATTGGACAGTTTTGTGGTTACTCTCAACAATCCTGTGAAATAGGTGCAAGATAATGATTGGACTTCGTGGCAGAGAAGGGATTTAACTGGGTTCTTTCTGGCCCTAGTTTAACACATAATAACTTGGTATAGTTGTTAGGACCTAACTTCTGTACTGTGTTATAGATGTGAATGGTCTAGAGCCAATTTCATGCCATGTGCATTTGGCAAATATATAGCAAACTTGTCTTAAGATGATGATTGGACTGTGGACATTTCCATAAAAGTCTAATGCAATCCTTGATTGCTGCTGCCACAATGGTATCACTGTCAGTAGATCACTACCTCAAATTCACACAGTGTATATATATGTAGCATGGACTTGGTAAAGGTAAAGGTACCCCTGACTGTTAGGTCCAGTTGCAGATGACTCTGGGGTTGCATGCTCATCTCACTCTATAGGCCGAGGGAGCCAGTGTTTGTCTGCAGACAGCTTCTGGGTTATGTTGCCAGCATTACTAAGCTGCTTCTGGCGAAACCAGAGCAGCGCACAGAAATGCCATTTACCTTCCCGTCAGACTGGTACCTATTTATCTACTTGCACTTGATGTGCTTTCGAACTGCTGGGTGGGCAGGAGCTGGGACCGAACAACGGGAGCTCACCCTGTAGCGGGGATTCAAACCACCAACCTTTTGATCGGCAAGCCCTAGGCTCTGTGGTTTAGACCACAGCGCCACCCGCGTCCCCCGACATGGAATTGATACCAGGCCATATTTGGACACATCAAATCATTTTTCCAAATTATGCCCTAGAAAAAGCAGATATGGAATTTATTTTATTCAGCAGAAAGAAGCAATGCAAATCAAAGTACACCAATCTCTGCATATAGAGAAACTCATGGCAAATATTACTTTCAAAATCAGATCTGCTGTATAGCTGACTGGAATCTTTGAAAGTGAAGAACAGGAGATGCCCAGGCTACCTCTGCTCAGCAGACCTCCCAAGAACCCGTGTGATGTGTTTCATAGCCATACAGCTGCTAAAGTAAATAACTCAACTTTGATAATTAGGCTCTTTCTGGCACCGTGATGGAAGTCTTTCCAGAGGCAAGTTGAGGATCAGGCACAGTAAGGGATCTATCTTTTCATGTATATAAACACAAACAACAGAACTCTGAATGTTTTGCCTGGTAATCAGCACGACTGTGTGAGCTGCGCTTGTAAATATTTCTTGCCCACTGGAATTTATCTCCCTGGATCATTTTCCTGTTAGCAAACTTGGCATTATTTTTGTGTGAATTGAACTCTTCCAGGGCCCATCTGAAGCAGCTTTCTTCTTTCATCTTTGCAGTTTCCCCCAATCTGAAATAATGAGCTACTTCTTCATAGGCTTTCTATACCAGACACATTTCATTCTTTAGTAAGGGTTCTCAACTGTTGTGGTCACATAAAGCCTCTCTAAATGTGTTTGCAATGTATCTTTCACTGTTAATGCATATAATGCCTTTTCCATTCTTATTTGCCAAAACATTTAATTCCGTTTGTTAAGCCAGTGTCTTCTTTGCCACCTTGTCCATTCCCCTTCTCCATGCCCCCGTCCTCTGCTACTTAATTCCTTCTGATGTCCTTCTGGATCATTCAGACCAAAGTCTCTTCAGCCCAGTATCCTGATCCAACAAGATAAATAAATAAGCATTAAAAAGCCTTTGCCCTCTAATAGAATTACACTTCCCAAGGGAACGACTCCAAAACCACTTGAGCCCAGAATGTAGAGGCACTTGCAGAATGTGGTTCCGTGAGTATCATTGACACCTTTCGATAGTGCCTATTAAATCAGTACTTGATGAGTGACAATTTTCCCACTCTGATGTCCCTGCCATTTTGTGAGCTTTTAAAAAGCATTTGAGATTTCAAAACAACAATATTCCCCAAACGCTTTAGAGGCTGTTTGCTCCCTCTCCCTCCACTCAAGTGCTACAGGGATCTTTTAGCCTTTTGAAAAATTGACAAATGTGAGCAGGGCTACGTAGCCTTTACTCTCACAGCAATGTCTTGACATTTCATTAACCTTTTCCTTAGGGGGAAACCCCCCCCCAAGAAATGGTGTGTTCATCTTCTCCAGTCGCAAAGTACATATATCTTCTGTTTTGAAGTAAAAGAAGCAAATTGATATAGCTGTCGCTTACAACAAAGCTATTGCTTGCAGCCCAACCCCACTAGATTGTGTAAGGACAATTTGCACTACTGGTGCTGTGTGAGGCTAGCTCAATTGCAGAAACAATCTACACAGGTTCTATTCAGATGTCATGCTGTCTAGTCGTTCAACAAAGTCTTGGGGACAAGCTTTGTATGAACTCACTCTTTCCTCATCTTTCTTCCTATAAGCAGGCCCATCTTAATGGAACACTTACTGGTTTGTCAGACTACAAACTGGTTTGAATTTCCAGACCAAAATTGCAAATTCAAGTTTAAACTTTGGCTTGCAATCCTTATTTGGCTCATAAAATCCGGGTGTGTTTCATTAAACCAAGCACTGAAGGGGAAAGGAGAGGAGGGATTATGCATGTACAGTGCCTGATCCTGCAAACCATGGATTGGATTAACACAGGCACCTGAATGCAAACACAGGGATCTCAGAGTGCCCTTGCAGGGTTGTGGGCCATACCAGCTTTTATAGTTTCAGCAATTCCTCCCTATTGGTTATATGGAAACAATACCAGTATTTCACACAATTAATGAAAAGTATTTACCTCTAATCACCATGCACAGAAGTAAAACAGCATAAAAGGTTCTGGGATTTTTTCAGCTCCTAGTGCAGGCAGGAAGCCATGAAAAAGAAGGAAATATGGGGGTCTTCTAACAGTCTGGGTGGACTTTCTTAACTCCTGTGCCAAGAAAATCATATCATAAATCGTGGATATAATCACAGTCAAGCTCACATTTTCAAATCACATCATGGCAATATAATTGCAGTCAAACTGATATTCTGTTTTTATGATTAATTTTAATTGATCCTATCCACTTAATAGTCCCCCCCCCCCGGTAATATGTATATGCACCACTTAGACGCTTGGGTGATTAAACAGTATATAAACAGGCAACGTAAATAAACAAACCTTATCAAATTTCATTAAATAATAGAAAGGATTTTTTTTCCCAAATATGAAAGGCAACTAACAAGATCAACAAACATAAAGAAACAATGAAAAGCAATTGCTTAAAAAAATATGCATCATTACAGAACAAGGTATCAGAGCACTATAAATCAGGCACATAGTAAAAGAGTTACCGTAGATAACGGTAGATAACGGCAAAGACCTATCTAGAGAAAAAAAACAATTTTAAAAATCTGCTTTTACATCCAGATAAGCCAGGCAACCTCATTCTGGTGAATGGGTTTATAACAAGTCTGAGAAGATTTGGTTATACTGAACTCTTTGGTGACAACCTGTCTCAGGACTTACCCATACTTTTCCCCGGGGAAAACCACTCTTTAGCTCTCATTAGGAGCGAACAGCAATTGGGTTTTCCATGGATTTCCATTTGTTTCTATTTAGAGCCAAAGAGCATGTTTTCCTTGGGAAATGAGTAGGGTAAGGGGAAAACCTCTGAGACTCATACTCAGAAAGCATTGGTCAAACAGAAAACCTCTCAGACATGTGCTTTATAGGCACGTGAGAAGCAGTAGTGTGGACGAGCCCTTAGAAAAAATAGTAAAAAAACTCCTACCCATTATCCTTGCTGATTTGTTTAAATCTCTTTGCAATCTGGGAAGTCAAAATTGTTCTGTCTGATCCTGTGCATAAACACCAGCCATTGGAAATTGGAAGGAAGTATTCCTAATACCTTTTTTGAAAAATAAATAAATAATAGACGTGGATCACCATGGCATCATTTTGCACAGGATAATGATCAAAGGATATCTGAACCTTTCATCAAGACTCAAAACCGTGATGCACAACAGTGCTCTTGGAACAGGATATAAATCTCAAGTAAATTAATTGGTTGGAGGCATTGGGAAGTATAAAATGGCACCTTGCCCATCTATAACTACAATAGGTCAAATGTTCAAAGTAAAGCAAAGTAAACTACAATAGGTCAAATGTTCAAAGTAAAGCATCTTTAAATGAATTATGAAATGAGTGAGATTATAATGTCAAGGACTCTGTTTTTTTAACAAAACATTAAACAAGAATAGTATAGGTATGTTTTGACCCAGAACAGCTAGCTTTTGTGCTTATTTAAATAAAGAGCATAAGATTGTTTCTTCCTTTTATACCAGCTAATGATACCATTACAAGAGATGGTGTCTTTCTCTTTGAAAATTCTCCATCACTAAGGACTAGTCTGCATTTCTGCTTGTCCCGTGCCTAGAAAGGGACGACCAACTAAAGCAGGCTTTTTCAACCTTTTGGTCTCAAGGTGTTGCTGGACTACACCTCCCATCATCCCTGACCTGTGGCCATGCTGCCTGGGGATGATGGGGATTGTAGTGTAACAACATCTGGGCCCCAAGGTTGGGGAATATTGAACAAGGATCAACAGCTGTGAATCTGCTTGAAGACCAAGTTTGTAAGTCCAATTTGTGTTTTTATGTCATCCTGTTTTTATTCACTAACATTTCTGGGTTGATATGATCCAAAACTTTTTTTTTTTAAATCTTGTTACTTGGCATATTTTTAAAAAACTGACTTTCCCTTATATATATTTTAAAACAGGCATTGGTGAAGCTTCCCCCTCACATTTCACAGTGTGATGAAGTCTTTCAGTTCTTTGAGAGCAGACCAGAGGACCTAAACCCTCCTAAAGAGTAAGTTCCATTGTTGCTTTTGCTGCTGCACTTCTCCAATTTTGTTAGCGAGGAAGGAAGCTAAAGGTCATTGCATTTTATCGCATCCAGAGGATGGAAGAACACTTGGTTTTATTTTAAGCTTTTAATTCCCAGGGAAATGAGACTATAATTTGGCACATGTAAGTCTGTGTGTGTGTGTGTGCGCGCTTATGCAAGGGGAAAATTGAAACAAACTTGGCATCTGTTTAATCATAGGTCAGAGGACAGAACTTTTCTCGCTTTGTTAGTTTGCCTAATTGTGTTCTTCCAAGGAATCATTAAAGTCATAAAAGTATTGGCTTTATCAGCTGAAGGAAATCCTGCCAGTTAAAATATCAAGTTTTAATCACCGTCTACCTTACCAGATATACTCATGCTCAAAGATGATTTGCAAGGCTTTGATTATGATCCGTGACGGATACAATATCCGGAGAGCCTATTTTTTTGAAGCCGAAAGCAAAAGCAATCACACCAAGAGAGCAGATTCTGCTGGATGCAGAAGAGAAATATACCTGCCATTCTGCTGAATTACCAATAACTATATTATTTGTGTTATATACCTCCTCCCAGCAGACTGTAATTAGCAGGGGGGGTTTCTCCTCCCCTCCAATGTGGGGCTCAAACTCACAACTCTCAGATCAAGTGTCTCATGCTCTACCAAATGAGCTATCCTCTCTGGCCTCCTAGTACTCTGTCAACCCAACAAAAGGGCATCAAGTGTACCTAAGAAGGAGTTGTGAATGTTCCTCTGCCTCATCTGTATTGCAGCTGCTTACTAGTGAGATACAGCTACCAGGCGATATAAAGCTAAATTACACATTATGTATGTCCAAATATTTTCATCTTAAAACAGCAGTAAGTGGGGGTGGAGGGATTGGAGCAGTAGTGCTGGAGTAAATTCGAACTATTTTCTTCATGCTGTTTTCCTGACCTAATTTCACCCGCAAAGCTGTGGTTAGCCCTACATGATTTTTTCCTCCTCATATATTTTCTGCAACTTTGGGAGTATTTCAGTTGGGAACAGGTATGTGGGCCCTGTTCTGATCAGATTTTAAATGATGAACCTTGAAAGTGGTTGAGCATCTATCAAGCTAACTAGCTAGCTAAACAAACAAACAAACAAACAAACAAACAAACAAGGTAATAAAAATGTTATGCATCTAAACGAATACCTAATTCAAAATATTGTGATTGGACAGGAAGCCAGTTGTGAATGAAATCTGACATTTCACTAGCAGATGCAATGGAATTGCCTCCCCTCCCCTTCTCCCTGCAATCGCCGTACCTCGCAATCTACTCCAGAGGGGTCCTCCAAGCCTTCAGAGTATATTTTAGGGGCACATGGGCAGATTCTTGGAGTAGGGGAGGAAGAATGAGCCCTGTTTACACAAATTGAAATCCATTGTGCAAATAGATCACTACAGCTGGTTGTCACGCTGCATCACTAATTCCATAATGTTCTGCATAAGAAAGGTAGTTCTATTCACCTATCCACTCTGCTTTCAAGAAAAAGAAATATGCCTGTTTCTGAAAATTGCTTTTGCACTTATTGATCTGCTCTCTGGTTTCTAGCAAAGTAATTGATATCTTTGGAGATCTGAACTGTTTTACCATGGTATATAATTGAATTTATATTGGCAGTCCAGCCAGATGTTCTCAACCTGACCTAGAGGTAGGAGGAGGTTATTAGGCATTCCTCTTACATGCAAAGATTTATTTATGTGTTTAAAAATGGGAGGAAGTGGTGCCCTTTCTGCCCCAAGTGCATGCATGATCACACACCTTTTGAGTGACTAAATAAAAACTGATTTTCCAGGCAACACACACACACACACACACACACACACACACACACACACAAACACACCCCAATGTATTGATTATAAAACTGCAGGTGACTAGTGCCATCTCATGAGAAGCATTTCCCCTTTTGTCTGACGTGAGTTAGAGATGCCACTTCTGAGAAGGTGACTTCTGTGATACATAAACATACATAATCATCAGTGAAAGAAAGATTGGGCTGTATCTCACTATCTCACTCACACTCGGAGCAAACCCACTGAAATCAATGCACTTGTTAGTTATGAGTGATTTTAAGCCCACTGGATCTACTTCAAGTGTGACCTACTTTGACATAACCCTGTCCTTCAAAAAAGCTTTTTTATTATTCATATGTAAAGCTACACAGTTTTAATTGATTAATACAATTCATGATTAATTGATAACATTTCTTGAATAGAAAAGATGCCCCTATTTTGTATCTGAGATTATCTGCTAAACTCCTCATATATTCTGTACATGCTATTTGTAAGAAAAGCACTCAGTAGCCTGGTTCAGATGTAATATCAAACCATGATTGGTGCAATGCGTACAAGCTTTTAAAGACCATTGAGCTCATGCTTTCTCTCTTCGCCGTACAGGCTGAAATTTCTTCCCTCCCTTCCTTGTTTGTGGCAAACCACTGTCTGCCACTTTGTACAAATCTGCAAAACTTAACACCACAAACTAGGATTGCAAACCATGGTTTGATCCTAGTTTCCATACTGGTTTGTAGGACAAGGCAAACCATGGTTTGCTGGTTCAGATGAAATTGCAAACAATGCCTGAAGCTAGGAGGGGATCCTGTCATGAAAGGAAAGGGGAAGGGGGAAGGAGCCTGTGAGCCTGAGGTCTCATCCACACTTTGGCTTGGCCTGTATTTTGATCATATTGTGCATTAATTCCTCTGGGTCCAAAAGCTTTTCTTGTTGTTCCATAGCTGTGCATTGGAAAAATCCGATCTTACCCACTCAATTGAAGTTTGGTTAAGCAAAATCTCTCTTCAGATTTTCCACACATCTGAAAAGATCCAACTCAGTGGGTAAGATCGTATTTCTGTAAGGGACAGTCACATAAAAATGCAAAAAGCTCTCAGACCAGGGTGAATTAATTGGTACACAATACAATCAAAATATGGGTGAAGCAAAACTGTGGATGAGCCCTGTGTGAGGCTCAAGTCTCCCTCATGTGGTACTAAGCTGTGGTTTGGCATTATGTCTCAAACATCCCAGTATCTCTAAATTATTTCTTCTTCAAAGAAAATATTCGAACAAGGCCACATTCTTTTCTTTTTTTTAAAAAAAGTTTTAATTTCTTTTAAGATAAGTAGGTAGCTTTTAGGTGCTTTAAAGAATATCGTATCCAAGAGATAAATGTCAAAAACTGCTTGGTAAAGTCACCACCACATCATCAGTCTCTCTGCCTGTCTGCACTGATGGTCTTTGATGCACTCTGGCCCCCAGAAACACAAACAGCAGATCAAATAACCTCATGTTTTGACTCAAAACGACAGGCAGCTTATCAAACTATCAGAGCTTCTGATTTAATTGAAATTTCACAGATAACCCTAGACCTGGTTTTCAGAACGGGGCCTCAGCTACCAGAGGAAATGCCATTATGACTGTGATCATGTTAGAGAAAAGATTGTTCTAGCAGAACACAAGATTGAGATAATGGCCATGGCAGTGAGTGAGGAAGCCGGCCTAAAAGCATGGGGCAAAGGAGGAAGCTAGGGAGAGGAAAGCATGAGGCAGCTGAGACAATGGGGTGAACAGGATGAGTGCTCAAGTTATCAAGGAGGGAAGGGAGAGACAAACATGACTAGGATTCTATTAAACATCTTGAACATCCCCAAAGCACTAAATAAATACTTCATGTTGTGATATAGGTCAGTTTGATGTACTCATGTTGAATTCATGTAATCTACAGTGGTGCCTCGCAAGACGAACGCCTCGCAAAACGAAAAACTCGCAAGACGAAAGAGTTTTCCGTTTTTGAGTTGTTCCGCAAGACGAATTTCCCTATGGGCTTGCTTCGCAAGAAGAAAGGCTTTGCTCCCCACCGCCAGCATTTTAAAAGCGGTCTGGGATAGCAGGGCTTTCCCGCTATCCCGGACCGCTTTTAAAATGCTGGCCATCGGGAGCAAAGACTTTCGCCCACCGCCGGCCTTCAGAAGAGGTCCTGGACCTCTTCTGAAGGCCGGCGGGGGGGCAAAAGTCTTTGCTCCCCCCCGCCTGCCTTCCCGGGACAGCGGAGACTTCTCTGCTGTCCTGGGGCGATCTTAAAATGCTGGCGGGTGGCAGCGAAGGCTTCGCTGCCGCCCGCCAGCATTTTAAAATCGCCCCGGGACAGCAGAGAAGTCTCCGCTGTCCTGGGGGTTTTAAAATGCTGGCGGTCGGGAGGAAAGCCCTCCTGTCCCCGGAGCTTGCGGGGTGGGAGGTGGGGAGAAGGGCTTTTCTTCCCACCGCCAGCCTTCAGAACAGCCTTCTGAATGCTGGCGGTGGGAAGAAAAGCCCTTGCCCCCCCCCAGCCTTCAGAAGAGGTCGGGGGACAGACTGTCCCCGGACCTGGTCTGAAGGCGGTTTCCATAGGAACGCATTGATTGATTTTCAATGCATTCCTATGGGAAACGGTGCTTCGCAAGACGAAAAACTCGCAAGAAGAAAAAACTTGCGGAACGAATTAATTTTGTCTTGCGAGGCACCACTGTATTAAGCATGGGCAGCTGTGGAAGGGCTGAGTAAGAAAGTTTACTTTGCAGAGGCACCTCCTTGGAATGTGAAAACCAGGGTTCAAGCCATTCAGTTTGTGACTCTCATATCCTTGGAAGTGGCACTAAGTATTCTAGCCTAAGCCAATGAAGGGCAACTGCAAGAGTCAACTGTGGTATATATTCCATATTCAAGAGATTTCAACACCCTTCTCAGAAGGCAGACATCAAAGCATTGTGGTGAACCTCAGGATATTTTATCTGTCCAATTGCATTTGCTTTTAATTAGAGTTTTGTGGGTTCTCTGAAAAATTGTCAGGAAACCACTGGAAACTACTTGCTGGTAATCCAACCTCCCTATTACTTTAAAAAAGATTGTAGGCTTAAAGTTAGAACCAAAACGATTGCTTTGTTGAATTATGATGGGGAATCCAATGACTTGGAGTAGAGAATGGCAGAATTGAGAAGCAGAATTTTAAGAACTTAACAGTTCTTAAAAGACAGCATGGTTATATTGACAATATGGTCCATCTGTTTCAAGAATGTTAAGTGAAAAGTGGGCACCTTTCATCATGAGAATTCTCATTACCAATATGTAAAGTTGGGGTCATTGTAAAATATGTTAATTAACCATATGTGTGTGTGTGTGAATCTGCCCCAGTTTAAGTAATATTAAACTCTATGACATCCTAATTATATGCTCATAAGGCAACAATACACCAAATGAATAAACATCACAATATAAGTACCATCAGAAAAAAATGCATGGTAAGTTTCTCACTTCCACTTTTAAGATTCTTCAACTACTTGTGATGGTGAGATCAAAAGAAGCAGAAGAGGGTGATTAATCATCTTCAAATGATCCTGAGGTTGCAGTAGACCCTTAGATATGGGACCTGAATATGTGTACACATGCACTTGTCTTGTTGGGTAAGGCCTTTAATCTGTTAATCTTTTTACCCCACTGAGTGGTGGTGGAGGAAATATCACAGCACAGCTGAGCTCCATTCTTGCAAACTTCCTTTAGGCTGCCCAGAAGCATAAAATAAAAGCTTCCATTGTTCTCTTATTCCATCTCAATACACAGATCAAGCCCCTGTTGTTCAGATAGCGATGAGGCTAAAGCCATTAAAATGCATGTCTTCGCAGCAGGCTGTAAAAGGCTAGAAATGGATCATGAAATCTGGACATACAAGTGGCTCCATCTAAAGAGTTTTATTTCTCCCAGTCCTTCTTTAAAAAAAATTCTTCACCTGCATAGACTAGTGACTGGCCCTATTTGAAGGAATGGAATCACCTGAATTACCGTATTTTTTGCTCTATAACACGCACCCAACCATAACACGCACATAGTTTTTAGAGGAGGAAAACAAGAAAAAAAATATTCTAAATGAAATTTTTTTCTATTCTAAATGATTTTTGTGGTTCATGCTGTGGCCATAGACATGTGATCTGACGGTGAGTTTGGGGTAGCCCAATGCAAAAATCCTGAGGATCCATGTGGATCCATGCTTTGTAACCACATTTTTGCACCACTGCAGGCCCAGGCAACAGTGGGTGCATGATTTTTTTGGTGCAAGCTGTAGCCATGGACATGCTGTGTGATCTGATGGTGAATTTGGGGTGACCCAGTGCAAAAATCCTGAGGATCCATGTGGATCTGTGCTTTGTAACCACGTTTTAGGTGGGGAGGGAAGGAAAAGCACTCAAGGGACAAGGAGCACACGTGGGGTGTGTGGAGAAGGATGCTGCTAATAATGCAGGCGAGGGGTTTAAGGGGAGAAGGAACACGCGTGGGGTGGGTGGAGAAGGATGCTGCTAATAATGCAGGCGAGGGGTATAAGAGGAGAAGGCTCCTCTCCTCTCCCGCTTTGGTCCTTTGAAGCAAGCAGGCTCTGCTTCTCTCCCACCTCCCCGGCTTAGCGAGCTGAAAAACTTTGCTGCTATTTAGCAAGCTGAGTGGGGAGGAGAGAGGGACAGAGAGCCTGCTTGCTTTAAAGAAGCCAACCGGACAGGACTCCTCTCCTCTCCCGCTTTGCTCCTTTAAAGCAAGCAGGCTCCTTGTCCCTCTCTCCTCCCCACTCAGCGGCTCTTCTCCCGCTTTGCTGTTTCAAAGCGAGCCACGGAGGAGGGAAGGAAGGGGAACCATGGATCCTCTGCTCACGACTGCGGCAGATCCCCCCGCCATCCGTATGCATTCGCTCCATAACACGCACAGACATTTCCCCTTACTTTCTAGGAGGAAAAAAGTGAGTTATGGTGCAAAAAATATGGTAAATTTAAGAGCTTCTTCTGAGAAAAGTTTGTGAGCATTTTAAGGAGCATCAGAAACTAGACAGATGAGTGATCCTTGAATTCATTGGGGAGCTAGAACAAGTGGTGGAAAAAGAAGTAGATCAAGGAGAATAGGAGATTAAAAGGTAGTTTTCAGACTTCTGGGAGGCAGCGCTTGCCTCTTCCAGATGGAAATATCAAAGAGGCCCTGATAGTAAAGTGTGTGCTATGGTGCTTGCAGCAGATGAGGAACAGACATTCTGCAAGTTTATGTGTTGGTGTTTCTAGATGTACGGGGAAATAAATATTTTTCAAACTTCAGCTTTAATTTTTATGAGATTAATTCCCCCAGTCTATTACACCTAAAAATGTTTTTTCCCATTTCATTGATGGATTTGCCACTTTCATTACTCTTCCTGCAAACTGGGTACTTTAGTTTGTTGAGGGTGCTGGGAATTGTAGCTCTGTGAGGGGAAAACTACGGTTCCCAAGATTCTTTGAAGAAGTCATGTGCTTTAAATGCATGGTGTGTAACTTTTCGGAGACAGAGGGAAATGGATGGATATCCCAATGCATTCTGATCGTGAGAATATATAAATTGTTCCCATGGGATATTTAAGCACAATTTGGGTTCATGATTCATCTTCTATGGGGAAATAAGTACAAATGTATTTTAGTGGATTTCTTTGTTCTCTCTACTATTGTACATATTGATCTTTTAGAAACTTTTATTGTGGGCCAACCCCACAAAAAGTGTCATTGAACACCGCCAGGGCTTCATCTGTAAGCTTTCCATGTGCATTTAGATGTACTTAGTACATAACCTGACCCATTTCTGTGTAACACTTGCATGCCAGCAGCAAACATGCCCAGGCCATCAGCACCTGGTGTGCTAATACTGTACAGAAATCAGACATTGAATATGGTAAATATATCTGGGTGCACATGCAAAGCTTACATGGGTAAGGGTTTTGCCCTATGGCCTCAACACCCTCCAAGTTTATTAACACAACCCCACTTTTATTTATTTGGCTCAGGTATTAGTCACCCTTCCAACAAGAGCTCAGGGCAACTCGCAACCTATTGTGCACAAAAAACTGCCTAAAGTTGTGCATAGTAAAATGTAACGCTAAAATCACTCTGCTTGCCTGTTTCTCTTTCCCATAACCTTAGCTGGGGGTTGGGCTTTTTTGGGGGAGGGGGGTGGAACAGAGTTTTAATGCTATGCTATATATGTTTAATGATGTCCATATGGATTTGTGGGCTCAGGAATTAAATACATAATAGCTCCCGATGACATAACATGGAAATACAACTCCTACAGTGCCAGTGTGTAGACATTAAAGGGTTATTAATAAAAATGAACACTTTAAATAGAAAAACAAGCTTACCGGCACAGACTTGGCTTCTAGCCCATCTCTGAGTGGCAGTGGGGGAAAGGAGGATTGAAAAATGTGCTCTTTACCTAGGTCAGTGTATGAAAATGAACATCTTTTGTACCATTTGGTGCTTAATTTTTCATAGGGGATGCCTGGGGCTTTTAAAGTTTTCAACCAGAGTACAAACAGAAAGATGATAAAGGGGGTTGAGGAATGATATTCAGCCAAGCACTGAACATTTCAGTTGCATGTTACAGGGGAGATTTTGACATTTCAATATTAAGCATTCATGTTTGGTTTGGCAGAACTGTCCAGAAGGTTAGATCTTAACTTGTCAGAAAGCAAGATGCACTTTGTTTCTAGGTGAGCCAGGAAAATAACAGTGTGCACCATTTGAACATGACCTATAAGAAAGTTGCATCTGGTCTGCAGGAAAACTAGTGCCAAACAAAACCAAATTACAAAAACAAAAACCCAACTGAAAATACAGTACCTTGAGAATAGCAAATGCTTGTACTCTTCTCCAACCTCTGATTCTTCGTGTCTACTTTTGGGTCTGGAAGTGTGAGTTTCTTGCCATGTTGTCCAGTCTGGAAGGAGTCATATTTTAGTGGGAGAAAATATATGAAGTACCCCATTGCACTGATGCATGTAACAGTCTTCCTCATCCTGGCATTGTGGATACAATGCCAACTAAACATGCCCCCTCTTCTTCATTCCCCTTCCCTAGCCATGCACAGCTTTGCAGCACACATAACCAGCTATGCCTTTTCCGTTCATTCACAGGTGCAGCATGCATCTGTAGAGCTGATCCAGTATTGAGTGGAGACTTAATGATGTTGCAGCAGCACAATCTCTCCACACCCCCCCCCCCCACTTCCCTACATAGTATTTTCCAGGAAATAGGATAAGGCTGTAAAGTTGCTCTTTCATTAGGTGCACACATTTAACCAGTGGTGAAGGCCATCGCTGGCGGATAAAACATTGAACAAGTCCATACATCAGGGTGAAATGACTTGCCTCAGGCAGCACCTGTGTGGGGGCCAAAGGCAGGAACGGTGTGTTAATGGTGCAGCAAGGCCCAAGTTATATTTACTTCTGGACTTCTACTCTGTGGTAATGGCTGGGCAATGTGCACTTCTGCACAGGTGTGCACAGTCACTTTACTGGAACCCCCATTTTGAGGACACAAGGTGGTCATGGCTGGCTATCCCTGTCAAGCAAGTTTTGGGATACTATCCAGCATTTACCGGTAATATGTGCCCAGCAGAAAACCACAATATTGCCACCAACTGAAAAGGGTTGCCAGAAAAAACTTCCAAGACATTCCTGGAACAGAATATGAGAAGTCAAGGGTAAATTTAAAGAAAAGAGAAGAAACCTCTTGATTTTCTTTTACTAGGTCAAAGCCATTCTTGGGAGTTGGGCCTTCAAAACTAAAGGCAGTTAGTTTCCTTTTTAAAATCATGCAGAACATATGGGAATTGGGTTGTTTCTGCCAACTTTCCCCCTCTCTGGAACCAGAATCTTCCCAGGGATTGCTCCTAATAGAATAAGGCTGGGGGTGGGGAGGGGAGAGAAAGCCTGATGTGACTCATACAGCTGCAGCAGAAACAACAGAAATAACATGCCTTTTTTCTTGAGAGTCATCGTCTTTCTAATAGTTTCAGTTCAACTGGAAACCATTAATGTTGTTGTTTCAACCAGCCATTCAAAGAGCACCGGTGGGCAAGGGATAGCAACAGGAGAGAGTGAGAGTGTTGCCCCAGTTTTGGTCATAGAAATTAATTAGCAAAGACAAGAATGGAACATGGTGAGTTGTGATTGTTTATTCTCTGCATGGTGAAGCTTAAGAGGGTTTTCTTTCTTCTTTGGCAATCACTCGTAGCCAAGTAAGATTGTCTTCCATGAACACAGTCTTAACAGTGAGTCCGTAAGTGACTGTGGAGGCCAATTCTGGATCCACACATCCTTCCACAGCGGGGACATAGGTTTCTGGATGGGAGTTGATCACAGTGCGGGTTTCCCAAACATGTCTTGCTCTTAGCTCATTTCTCCTTTTTGCCCTGAGTTCGTGCTTCCTCAAAGTCCATGACACCTTTGGTAAAGGCTGTTCAGGTTCTCTTGATGCTTCTTTTCAAAACAACAGATAGAATTTTGAAGTGTAACACTTCCGGGGGAGAAATCATATTCTTGAATACTCCCCTATGTAAAAAAAGAGAAAAGTACAGTACAGAAAACAACAGCTCCTTTAATGTAGTAAAGTGGCACACTGGCGTGCAAGGTTTAGTGCATCATTGGCTCAGTCCTCGGCAACACCCTGCCACTAGAGATTCAGTGAGCACCGCCTGTGCCAACTTCTAAACACCGGCTGGAAACTTCTGTATTCCTCCAGGCCTTTGCAAGCAATTAAGAGTACATCCTCCACACTGGTCTATTGATGTTTGCTTTTAATTTCTTTTTGCTTTTAACTTTTTACAAATTTATTGTTTGCTTTATGTTTTTATATTGTTGCAAACCGCTGTGATATATTTTTATGATACAGCAGTATATAAATATTTTTTATAAGTAAGTACATAAATGGGATTCCTTGGGATTTATTTATTATTTGCCCCAGGCAGGGCAAGTAAATACTCCAAATAAATAAATAAACACACACACACACACACACACACACAAATACACATAGTTAATATACACACCCTCTGAGGAAGAATGGCCAGGAGAGTGCTGCTGGTACCATTATTCTGTAGTGGCTAAAAGTTCTTTTTTTACTGGTAATTTGAAGTTTAAATTTGCTTCAGGCAGCACAGGCATGGAGCAGGTGTTCTGCAGAGCTTTGAAAGAGCTGGGGTGGTGGGCTAGCTGGCAAGGCAAGGAAGCAGGGACCCAGCGGGCACAAATCTGCCACCCTGTCAACTGAGGCAATAGCTCTGATAACTGGGTTTCTTTTGCAGGGCTGGTGTAACTCTTTTTCTCATAGCCGCTGCAGAATGAGTATAATCTGTTCTCCACCCGGAAAGACAAAAATAAAGGAGCTAGGAAGTAAACTGTGGGTGTGTCGCTCTGGACTTTTCATGTTTGTGGAGTTTGTAAGATCTGCTTTCCTATATGTCAATCACTGTTATGCCTCTATTCATTGGCTAAAACCAGTGAAAGTTGGGTGTAGACTAATTTATAGAACAAATGAAGATAATGTCTGAACATTTTCCTGCACAGCTAGTGAGGGGGGAGCAAATGCCCATAGTGTGAGGTAGTCCTCTTCCCAGTGAGCAGCTTTCCATTGGTCTGTAGGTCACGGGTGTGTTCCAAATTTTCTCTTTCCTACATGCATTTCTCTCCCTCTGTTTTAGGAATTCTCTGGCACCGCCCTTTTTTCCTCTTCTTATTCACTGGCTGTGTGGTCTCACTCTTCGATCATCTATCACATATTAAAGCCCCTCTGTCCCACTCCGCTCTTCAGCTGTTATCACTGGCTGCAGATGATGTCTTATGCAAATCTGTCCCTCATTCTGAGAAGTACCAGTGGGTGGGAGTAAGAGATATTGTATGCATGTAGGCTTTGTTCTCTGCGTGTATGTGCTGGGATGCACGGCCCACCTCCCATAACTCCGAGCAAACACAAATAGCAGCTTTGTGTATTTTGCATAAGCTAAACAGCAGAACACTTTCCAGCTGCTCCTTAAACGAAGAACAACTTCATGCTCTAACCCTCATGTAAGTAAATCTGTTGTCGTGTTCAACTTCTGCTTTAGCATAGCTTTTAAGCATTGGCTTGTCTTAAAGATGTATAAACACTTCTACATAGAGGGTCTGAGTGGGAAGTGAGAGGGCTGTCCTCTGTCATCACACTTAATTAGATTCAGGCACTCCTTTATTCTGTTCTTGAGGCTTTCCTGTTGTACTTTTAAGTCACAATCTGTATCAAATGTTCAGCTCCAGCGGCTTTAAACAAAGATCGTACTTAAAAATGGAAAGTGAAATGGCTTTGTGGGTTACATTTTTGGCAAAATGTGAGCAATTTTCAGGGTGAAAAACATTTACAAAAGTTTTAGCACTGCTTCAGTGATAGTTGACAGTGCAATCCTATGTATGTCTACTTAGGAAAAAAGACTGAGTTCAATGTGGTTTACTCACAGATAAGTGCACAGGATTGCAGCCTTGGGCTCCCAAATGTCTTGAGATGTTAGTCCTAACTGCCCTTGGTTTTGCCTGTTAAGACATTTAGATGTTACTGAAAGTTTGGCATCCCCTTTCCCCCAGTATTGCACTTGGATATTGCCCTAGGGAAAGCAACAGTTCCTTCAAGGCAAGTAGCTTAGTAAATCCATCCCCCCCGTTATGCTGTGGCAAATTAGTACTGGGCAGGGTGGGGACATGCTGGTAAAATGTTTAGTACAAGTGATTTAGCTGGTAAAATATTTGTATTTGCAAGATTTGCCCTTACCCTTTGCAACTTGTCCTTTTTAGAATAGGTATGACTGTGTATGATCAAACTGGAGTGCCTGGCTGTGACACAAATTCTAATTATGCATTTTCTAGTTCAAGGATCTCTAGATGTTGTTGAACTACGCTTCCCATGATGATAGGAGTTGTAGTCCAGCAACAGGGCAGGGGGAGGTTAGCCACCCCTGTTTTATCAACGTCTCTTCCCCTCTTCTAACACACTTAGGTCCAATCCACAATTCGGGTTTTTCCAAGGCCACAGCTTTTTCTGGTTTGTGAGGCACATAATGCATTTCCAATCTGTTGTGATTTCTGTTTGCTCATTTGATCTGGATTTCCATGTGAACCAGCCTCATGTTAACTGCTGGAACCAGTTCGCTCCCCTTTGCCCTTCACCTTCCTCTCCTGCTCCATCTTTAATCTTAGGCAGGTGGGAGTGAATCTGTAGGCATGAAGTTTTATCCTCTATTTTACTATACAACTCAAATGTTGATCATAACTAGGGAGGGGGGCTCACTGCTTCTCTGTGCACACCTTCAAAATCCCTTTCTCCCAAACCTTCAGTTTTTCTTAGGCGGACGAGAAGAACTGATTGTGGTGGTGACTACATACACTCTGCAGTTATTTCTGGGGCTACAGATACTTCTTTCCCCTATGCAAATTAATTGAGAGCCATCCTTCTATTAACTTGCATGGCTAAAAGAAAAGGCTACCCAGAAACTGGGTTGGGGGAATCTTATCTGCGAAGGATAACAGAACCCTTGGGGTGAGATTCTCCATCACCACCACCATTTATAGAGATCCACTATCTTCTTTCCTCCTATGCAAGCTAATGGAGGGATCACTCCATTATCTTGCATCAACTATCTGTTCAGGTGTGGAGGTGTGCTTGTAAGAAATGACCTTTCAGGCATCACCCACTCCCAATGTTGTGTGATAAAGAGAGGCAATTCTGTATGTGTGACTTCTTACTGCGCTGCACAATGGCATGTAGCACAGAATTTATGTTAAAAGCAAGGGAGAAGCAGTGTTGCATTTCATACAGGTACCCTCCACAAGTTTTGAAATATAATTCTCATCCGCTCCAACCTGCATAGGTAGAGCTAAGGAGCCAGAGACACATGCGTTCTTATAGTCAGGCCCTTGAATCACTCTGGCTGAAGTCTACCGAACAGGTATCATTGCAGTGTAGTGCTGGACTAGGACTGAGGAGAATACAGGTCAAATTCCCATTCAGCCATGAACCTCACCACCCCATAGCCTAACTTGCCACAAAGGGTTGTTGTGAGGCTAATACGGAGGTGAATGACACCTTGAGCTCTTCACTGTAATAAGGATATAAATGTAGTAAGTTATATGGAAATGGTAATCAATTTCTGTCAGGTATAGGTAAGCTCAGCTTAGAAAGAAGGTGCTCATCCAGACTTGCTTTTGTGCCTCATTTCTAGACATAGGTCCACTCTTTAAAGCTCCATGTCTGAGTGCTTCTTCCCCTGCCACCCTGGCAGTTTCCCCACAAAAACCTACTCTTTACCACTATGTTGTGGTGGGTCTTAAGAACTGCTTTCTATGCAGGGAGAGGAGAGGAGAGGAGAGGAGAGAGGATGGGGCAAAGTTGCATGAGTCTGACTTGCTCCTTTCTCATCCAGTGAAGAAAAATGTTCACATAAACAGGGTCATGTGATTATGGAACTGACAGTATCATGAATACTTGCAATTTAGAGTATAACAAGAATGTCAGTCACAGTTTAAGTTACCCAGTGGATTCAGTCTGAGTTCTATGATGAGGAATGGTTTGCAAAATATTATTTCTTTCATACTTGTTTAAAGTATTTTATATCCCACCCCATATCGAATCAGTCTTGGAGAGGAGTACAAAATTCATTTAAAACAGCAATCACATTCATAACGCAATAATAAAAAACCATAAATAGCACCCATAATCATAAGAATGCTCTTTCACCTGGAGAATATGTGCATTGGCCCTGGGACAGTTCCCTTTCTGGGATTAGCATCTTTATGGTGCCAAGGATAACCAATTTTCCTAGGATCAGGGAGGGGTGAGGACAGAGGATTATGGGAAAGGACAGCGTGTTAGTGCAGGGAATATATATCCTACTTGAGACTTCCTTTGGTTTCTTGCAACTTCAGCAAATACTACGCATTTTCTAGCTTTCATATGAGACCATAAGAGCTAGAGGTTTTTTTTAATTAAAAGAAAGGCAAGATTGTCAAGTAAAATCAAATTTATTTCAAATTTAAATAGAATTACGTTGATTGCACTGCACAGAAGAGTTGCGTAAGAACAGCATATTATTGGCTTAGATTGCAGCAAGTTTAACAGAGCCAAACTTGCAAGAAACAGGAAAGATAATCTGATCAACCATATAGAAAATATGTACACAAGTGAGAAGCAGGATATCTCTTGCACATCCTTCCGTGGCAAGAGAGTCATGGAAGCATGATTCATAGTTTGAATGCCAAATATATTACCAGCTCTTGTCACAACACCCAAGGGATTTCCAGGCACTTTTGCCGTCTGACTTTAAATCCTGCTAGGTGAGAGAGAGAGGAAGTGAGTTGGAAATCTGTGGCATGCCTGCTCCTCCTTATGTGTCCACTAGTCCCATAGGGCAACCATATTTTTTCAGCGATGACTAGAAAGGTTGTGTACCAATCACTTGTGCAGAATTTTTTTCTAGGAAGCACTGGTACCTATAGAGGGAGAAGTATCAGTGGAGCCATCAGGGCAAAACTTTGGAGCAGAAGTCTAGGGCCCCCTCTCGGGAGAATGTGCAGAAGGGACACTCCAACCTACAATGCACAGGATGACTTACCTCACATTTTGAAGTTAGTGAAGTAAATACACCTTATGATCTAAAGAGGAGCTGTCTGTCAGACAATTAAGTCCAGAGTCTAAAATGTACCACTGCAGGTTAGAGTGTCTCTCCGTGCCTTTGAGAGGCGTCACTTAGACTTGGCCAGTGCTCAGGTACCAATGATTCACCGAGAAGGTTTTCAAAGCTCAGCTTGTCGGCTTTCCAGGCCTGTGAGCACATGCTCCTTCCCCTTGCCCAAGCATCCCAGACATCTTGGTGATGCTGTGGGGAAATGCCTTCTGAGGCATGTCAAGGAAGAGGCAAGTTCAGACTGGGTGCTTTGCATGGCTCCTGGAGTGTTAATAAAATCCAGAGGCATAGCTGTGATGCATCTGTCGTAGCAAAGCAGCAGCGACACGTCCTGTGGAAGACTTAACCACTTTTGAGTGTTCATAATAAGTTGTCACTGGAATGGTTTGGGGAGCATTATATCAGGAAGACTCGGGGCTTCTGTTTTGTTACGGGTGGATTTGTTGCTGTAGCAGTGCATGTGGTGGGCTGGAGCTCACCTCCCAATACCAGAATCTCTGCTGCTTGCCTGGGCAGGGCAAACACATTAGCAAGTTGAGGTCATGCTAGTACACCAACAAGAACACTGGAATGGCAGCAGCAGTCCAGCAGATGTGCTGTCATGGCCCCTTTCTCGCTGCCCCCCTGGCCCAGCCCTCTTTGCAGAAACAACAGTGACGCCCGTGTCAGAAGTGTGGCTCAGCCCTACCACGCATGTACTACTGTTGTTTCCTTGTCCATGGTCACATCCACACCATACATTTAAAGCATTCTTCTACTGCTGTAAAAGTCATGGTCCCCCCCAAAGAATTCTGGGAACTGTAGTTTGTTAAGGGCACTGGCAATTGTAGCTCTGTGAGGGGTCTCTTAACAACACTCAGCACTCTTAACAAACTACAGTTTCTGGGGATTCTCTGGGGGAAGCCATGGCAGTCTGAAGAGGTAGAAGAGTGTTTTTAATGTATGGTGTGGTTGTGACTCACTGCTTTGTGCTCCAGATAACCCTCTGCTGAGGAAAAGATAGTCAGTCCAGGAAACATTTTTCGAAGGAGGCGAGACAAGTGTTAATCGGCAGCATCACAGATACCAATCACTGTTAAGCGCTAGACTTATCAGATGCACTCACCTTTCTGTGCCGATGAATATCAGAAAACTTGGCTGAAAGAAAAGCCAAAGCAGAATGTTTACCTCTTAGAAATTTCCTCCTAGGCCTCTCTAGCACTTGGTAGGTCTACCAATGGGTCCTATTCCAGATTACAGTTTATGGAGATAGCACTGCATCACATTTCTCAGAACCAGAGTGCCTGTAAGTAATTATAATTAGTGCATTTGAAAATGTTCTTTGACTTGTGCAAGAATAATAAGAGATGCAATTTGGGGAAATTCTGGTTGCCAAATCTGACTTTCCTTGCACAATGCAGACTGTGCATCAGGGACTGCAGCGTGGCGATGACAGGAGAGAATGATGGTAAGTGTGCGAATTTCATAGTACATGTGCCCAGGGCGGGACAAAGGTCATGGAAACAGATTAGGACAAGGAGCAGAACAACTGGAAGGCCTTCTACATATATGTTAACAATGTGCATGGCACAACACAGTGTGCAAGCGGAGTATTGCCCCAAGGATTTTCTCATCCAAAATTGGACACAGGGAAGCAATATGGAAAGGGGAGGCAGGGGTCTTCTCCAGACATTGAGCATTCTCCATGGATTGCTTTCACAAAGCTTACATGGAAGTTATATATCTCTCTCCCCCTCCCGTCATTCTTTATGGAGCATTTGTTCTGATTTACTTGCAGGATAGTTATATGACAACCAGTGCACATTCTGATATCATTGAGGGGTGTTTATACATATTCATCATTCTACCATCCCACACTTTTCAGTGCATTTTCTCGTCAGTTTCCTAACTGCAAAAGCCAGTTGTTGTTGTTGTTGTTGTTGTTGTTGTTGTTGTTGTTGTTGTTGTTGTTGTTTATATCTCTCTCTCTCTCTATATATATAGATATAGATATAGATATAGATATAGATATAGATATATAGATTTGTTGCACTAGGGCAACAGAACAATGTAATCTTCTTGAATAGTGTAAATCTAAATTTACAGGATGCACTGGAATCCCTCCTGCAACATACAGTCTGGAGGCATCCGTGGATAAACAAGAAAAGAATGTACGATTACTTCAGTAGCATGTGGCTTCCTTACAGTAGGACAACATGGGGGTTGTGCCAAAGGCTTCATGCAAAGCGTGAGGTTTTGAGGAAGGATTTTAAGAAACGAAAGGAAGGAGGTGGCATCCTTCTTTTAGGTAACCTTTACTGACTGGTGCCCATCTCATATCATGGCCAGGAAGATGTGAGTGGTGAAATGAAATTAACCTTCATTGGCTTTTGGGGTGACAGCTGCAAGCATCCATTTCCCATCTAGTGGCATTGTTGCTCCAAAGGCCAGTGTAGGCTGACTTGAGTGTGTGGTTCAATGCTACAGAGACCACTTACATATTGACAAAAAATAGGGAGGGAAAGGGCACAGATCTGTATAAAATATGCACATGCTGATTTATATGTGCAGACAGAAAATGCAATTACAAATAGGAACAGAGCACACCTCACCAGACTGCAGAACACTGTGACCAGCTGCTGTCCAGCAGCTAAATGTTGACAGGCAAGTTCAAGGCTTCTGCTCTCCTTTCATATGGCTATTTATCTTTAAACCATACTTGGGACAGAACAGCACTTCACATAGAGGATGCCTTCAAACAGAGAACGGTAATGTTGGGTACATGCACATCTCTGCCTTGTTGTGGTCTGATGTAATTTGAAATCAACACAGATTGTCTAAAAGGTTTGGCTGGCATTGATTGGGAGGGGTTGGGGAAAGAGCCCCTAATTACGTATGCCCTGCTTGTCTGTCAGAAGTCTTAGAAGACTAGTTTGTACATTGGGTTCTTATAGATCTCTATCTCCACCATGAGGTCAAATGATGCATTACATGGTTTACCTTCTGTTTTTCATTTTAACTGTGAAGTCATGGCTAGCTGCAACTGGTCCAGAAAGGTGCACTTTTCATCTAGTGGGGGGGGAGGGGTTGGAGGATACAGTGCAGTATTTGCAGCTTTGCTTTCTCTCTTATTCCTCCTACTGTTTGTCATTTGTGAGCAGCCCTTTAAAAAATCTGCATCACAGAGAGGCAGACAGAAGATAAACAAGGGAAGCTGTGTTGGGTCCATAAAGGGGGTGGGCAGATCATCCACAGTTTACCGAAGAACTTTATTTGGGCCAAGCAAAACATCACAAAATTTTAAGTATTTTTTTTTAAAAATATTCATTTTAGTATTGGTACACAATAATAAAACGAAGAGAAAATGTGAATCATAAGTTTGTATTGGGAACAGAGGGAAAGAACAGATAGAAATAATACACTGTGATAGAAAATTAATTTATTGTAAATAAATTATAAGGAGCTATATCCTCTGCTACTTTTTCATTCTATAATTGTATAAACATGGACCATCTTTCGATACATTAAAAAAAAACAATTTAGTCATTTGTTTGCTTTATCTACAAGACTGTTTTCTGCAGCCATTCCATAACTGTTGGGAGATTTTTACATTTCCAAAATTGGGCATACAAAATTTTGCTGTTTTGCTGTGTGGTGGGGGTAGGGGGAGAAAAAGGGTAAATGGTTGTAGTCCAAATGCAACAGTTGTAATATGAAATATAAGAGGAAATAACAGACTTGCATGCAGGATTGCAACTTTAATTGAATCAGGCTCAACTAGAATCTGTGCAGGTGTCAAGTTGCACCTGCTGAGTCAAAACACACACAGTGGCTCAGCCATTCCGCTTCCCACTTTTAAAATATAAAATCCAGTCGTTACCTGGATCTGTCCCTGACCTTAAGTGAAGCACAAACATTCCTTGTTAGATTGAGAAGTCAATTAAAGAGAAGCATGACAGTTTTTGTATTAGCAAAGCTGCAGATTGATTTTAAGGTGTATACAAGGATAAAGGAAAAGTCAGTAGAAATCAAATTGAGTAACATACTTACTTGTCAAATGAAAGTATATCAAAAAATTAAGGATGGGCAGACTTTACCCCATTTCTGCCCTGTGGGTTAGCTCTGCTCCCATGCTTCTGCTCTGCCTTTCTTCAACTTGGAGAATTGCTAAATTTAGTTTCAGAACTGGTCCAAGCACAGTTTGCCTCAGCTTTTAGGATCCTTCTGTTCATATGCTGATTGTTGCTGCTGCTGCGTATTATTAAGGTGTGCAAATACTTATGGGCATTGAGGAAACACAGCCGGCACCCACAAAATCACAAGGCCATTGTGTGCACCATCACATCAAGATGATTTTTTGTACTCTGTTTCATTAACATACATAACCACTAGTGCACACTGGCAACCTGGATGCTGGGGCCAGGGGCAGGGAAAGACTCAAAGAAATGGAAGAGGCTTATTGCTAGGGCAAATGGCTTCAATGCAGTCTCCAAATAAAAAACGGAAGGATAGGCAACATAGGAAAGTGGTCAGAGGGACTGAAAACAAAGACCAATTGGATGGAATGTGGTTTTTATTTTTCTTCTTTATTAATAAGAATTAGAACTCCCTGGGTTCCCACAACTCAAGCCTTGTTCTAGAGAGGAATGAATGTGTTCATTCCATAAAACAGAGCTAAGGGTCCTTTTCTTTTCCTGAGCAGGGTTCTTATATACATGGTCTGGCTCTGAATCACATGAAGCACAGTTCTTGTGTGTATCTGATCATCATGCATGTACAGTATGTAATTTTGAGAAGGTTTTTTTGCTGTATTGTTAAACAATTTTTGAAGGGAGAAAGGAAGGCTAGCAGATTGCTAAGGTATCAGTGGCATACCACAAACAAGACAAGTTAATTTGCAGCCCCCAAATCTGAGGTGAACTTAATATAGGGAGAACTTTATAAGCTTCCTTTATTTTGGTCCACAGAAAAATAATTACAGGGATATATCTGGAGTGGAAAGTCTGTTAACTCAGCCTCCTTTCCTGCTTAAAATCTTCTAGCTGTCCCTAATGGAAAGACCCCACAACTTTTCCTGAGTAATCCAATCGGCTGTTCAATTTATATTAAACTTACATCTGCTGCATTTCAACCTCAACTCATTATTTCTCACCCTGCCTCAAGCTATTATCCTTTAAGCAGTTATTCAGACTTAAAAATAGCTATCAACCATTGTCCTTTTTCTCCCAACAAGTAGAGTTCCTTATATACCATACATTACATTTTTCATTGTTCTCTTTTCAAAGCTTAAAAGCAGTGATATAAAGGCCAATTTGCATGACCAGATTGACCCACTCACTATACTTTTTCAACAAAACTATCACACCAACTACCGTATTTTTCGCTCTATAAGACGCACCAGACCATAAGACGCACCTATTTTTTGGAGGAGGAAAACAAGAAAAAAAATATTCTGAATCCCAGAAGCCAGAACAGCAAGAGGGATCGCTACGCAGTGAAAGCAGCAATCCCTCTTGCTGTTCTGGCTTCTAGGATAGCTGCGCAGCCTGCATTCGCTCCATAAGACGCACACACATTTCCCCTTACTTTTTAGGAGGGGAAAAGTGAGTCTTATAGAGCAAAAAATACGGTATATCAGCTTTCCTCAATCTGCCTTTCAGATGTTTTGGGCTCTAATTCCAGTAATCAGAGATAACAAGAGTTGGAGTCCAGTGACATCTAGGGGGCACCAGATGCGAAAAGGTTAAGCTATACCCGTAGTCTTCAAGCTTTTCAGACCCAGGACCCACTTTGCACCCAAACATACATTTGGGATCCCTTTCTGAATAGTTTACCATATATTTTCATAGTGGTAGTGCTCATGTTATGACTCACTAGTGGGTTCGGACCCACCAGTTGAAAGCCATTATTCAAGTCACTTTCAGCATCCCTGGGATGTGTGTATGTGTGTGATGAGAGTTCTACAAGTCAGTGCTATTCAGGTGTGCCCCAAAGGACTTCAAGCATAAGGATTGTCGAGTTTCTGCCTGCTACACTGCATTCGTGATCAAATAAGGTGTAGGCAGTTAGGAGGGGCACCAGGCTTAAAAAACAAACCATTCATGTCGATGGAGAAAATTTAAAAAACGATAATGAGTGATTCAACCAAAATTCGGAATGGAAGACCCATAATGGTTTATTCAAAGGCTCTCATTTCCAAAGCTCATTATAAGTGCATAACTCCTATGTGGGTCAGAGATCTGCTGCAACTCCAATACATACCGGTACATCTGCAACTCAAAATGTCTGCATCAGACCCTGACAATCTGGCAAACACAAATCTTTCCTCATAATATTTAGCAGATGCTTCTAAATATGTTTCCCACCTGTCATCTTATAAGGTGTTATAGCCCCACCTTTCCCCATTTATCTTACAATTGGAACCATCTCTGTTAAATACCTTCACATTCAAAAGGTAACCAAGAGCTTTCTTGTGAGCCAAGTGTTGCCAGATGTGAGAGAGTCCAGTTGGAGAACCTGAAAGATAGATAAGGAATCCTGGACTGGTGTTTCTTCAGGCTCTAGTGGTCCAGTGCATATGTTTGACATGGGGTTCAAAGTAGCCCACATTATGCATATGGAATGCCTGCCTGAAATGTTTTCCCTCACCTTTTGAATATAACAGCCACCTGATCCCCAAAAGGCCCAGTGTTAGGACTTGAGCCTGAAGCAGAGTGTGAACCTTGAGAATGTCAGGTGGGATTCCACCTGTGCACCATCACCAACCTCTGGCCAAAGAGGCAATTCCCATTAGCCTCAAGCAGCATGGCCGATGGTCGGGGATAATGGGAGTTGTAGTCCAGCAACATGTAAAAGGCCACATGTTCCTCATTCCTTCTGTAGGATGACCACAAAGACCTGCAATAAGCTTATTGAATATCACTAAGAAGGAACTTTCCCAATGGCAGTACCTAACTCCATATGAAATGTTGCCAGGCAGGCCTGTTCTCTTTTCTGTGTATCATGATGATTTGACTTGCTGGTCTTCCCTGATGCAGATCTGCCTCCACCACAAGTACTAATGTCCAGTATTGTTTGCTTTGTGGTCTCTTGAACCCTGATCCACAGACTACACTGAAGCCAGATCTGGCATCTCATGCAATAAGACTGTACTAGTCACCTGCTAGTCGGGCGAAGGAGCAGTCATGGAGATTAATAGGTATGTGTTATGAGCACTGCAGATTCCTCCTCTTAGAGGCAGGCGAGCCCTCACATTTGGAGAGCGAACTCCTTCCATTCCTCTCTAGGCAGACAGAGGGAGAAAGAGGAAGCAGCCCAGCCACAATTCCTGCATCTGATAGAGACACCCCGGTTACAGGGAGGTGCCGAGGCTGGGAGTGGGACTGTTCTGCCATCAGATGGGAAAGGGAGGGCAGTCAGCTAGTCCCCAGAGGGCTTGCAATTATACTGCCCCCTGGAGTTTTTTTTAAAAGAATATTTATTAGATTTTCCAATTTTTTAAACAAACAAACAAAAACAAAACAAACAAAAACATTAAAAAAGACATAAAGTTCATAAATCATACTTTTAAATAACAAATTTCTCAGACCTCCTCATACTTCTCCTCCTTGTATCCCAATTAAGGTTATTTGTTCAGCAAATCCTTCATTTAAAGCATTACAGCTTATAACATTACCTCGTTTTTCAAACCCTTTCCCCCCCCATCCATGTTCCTTTATATCATTACAGCTAGAAACCCCTCAATTTCAATCCAACCCCATTTAACTTTCCTTAATTTTACAGTATTTCTGTAAATAGTCCTTAAATTTTTTCCAGTCTTCTTCAGCCGACTCTTCTCCCTGGTCACGGATTCTGCTAGTCATTTCTGCCAATCCCATACAGTCGATCAGCTTCATCTGCCATTCTTCCAGAGTGGGTAGATCTTGCATCTTCCAATACTTTGCGATGAGTATTCTTGCTGCTGTTGTAGCATACATAAAAAAAGTTCTGTCCTTCTTTGGCACCACTTGGCCAGCCATGCCCAAGAGAAAGCCTCTGGTTTCTTCAAGAAGGTATATTTAAATACCTTTTTCAATTCGTTATATATCATTTCCCAGAAAGCCTTAATCCTGGGACACGTCCACCAAAGGTGAAAGAATGTACCTTCATTTTCCTTACATTTCCAACATTTGTTGTCGGGCAAATGGTAGATTTTTGCAAGCTTGACTGGGGTCATGTACCACCTGTATATCATTTTCATAATATTCTCTCTAAAGGCATTACATACCGTAAATTTAATCCCGGTGGCTGCCCCCTGGAGTTTTGAAGGCTGTGCTTCACAATACATTGCCAGCTCAATTATTTTTGAAATGGTTCTTACAATGTGGTCTACAAACTGGTGTTGGACCAGTTGTATCAATACATCTCACAGCCCTAGCCTGAAACAGGGAGGCCTGCTCTACCAGTGTTTGCTCCCCTTGTTATTTAGAACTCTGCTCAAACACATGGAATAGAGTAGGCTCCCCGCTTCAGAACCTCTGCCCAAATGTGTGGAAATTGACATGGATGTGATGAAAGGGAAGGGGCCAGTGAGCACTGTCCCATCTAACTGTGCAAGTAAGAATGCCTAGATTACCCATATACTGATCCAAGGTCACCCAGTAATTTCAGGGCTCATTTGAACCCGGGTCTTTGCAATCCTAGTCACAACACACTAACCACTATACCACAGTGGCTAATCTGTATCAGTAAAGGTTAGATGAAACGCAACCTTGCTCCAGTTGACTTGGGGATGCAGAAGATGGTGTAGACATACCAACTTCACATGATAAATGCCTGGCTTCCTCCATGAAGCCTCCTGTTCCTCTTGACATAAACTGGGGTTCTAATAATTGGTTATAAACTTATAGTTCAAGGTCTTCTAGAAGTTGCTGAACTACAACTCCCATCAGCTCCTACTAGCATGACCAATGACCATGGATGATGAGAGTTGTAGTTCAGCAACATCTGGAGAACCAAAAAACCCCCGCTTCTGCCATGGTGTCTTAGTGTCAGGTTATACCATCAAATGGTAAAACATTTGCTGGACTGTCTCACATCAGGCTGTGCTGGACTAGGATGGAGGTTTGTGTGTTGGACTGTTCCCCCTATGCAAGGCGGGAGGTGTCATAGAAACTAGTATGTCAGGAAAAAAGGTTGCCTTCTCTAGATGTTATTTATACCATGTTGGCCTTAGGAAGGAAAAAATCATCTTGAATTGATAGGCTCTGGGTGAGCCTGCTAGAGAATTAGTGTCTGCAAAGTTCAGTCTGCCTCATGCTCATCACATACCCATAAATTTCTTTTTATCTGAAGCTCAGCAAACCCATCTGTTTTCTTTAATTTAATCCAGGAGGGGAAAACACTGTTCTGTCATAACTCAGTTTTTCTAATATTATGCATGTTAAAAGACATTTTAATAAGAAAATGTATTTGATATTCATAATGGTTTCTGACATTTTAAATTATATTCTATCTTGTCTTCTGTTTTTAAAAATAACAAACATGAAAGTGTGGCTGAGTCATCAGTTGAGCCCAGAAATTAATGAGTAGCAAACATTAATATAGACAAACACAACATCTGGTCATAACCTGTTATTTGTACAGTGAATGAAAAGTAAGAATCCTCTATACTAAGCAAACTCATTCTCTGTTGATCCTTATGTAGCCACAGTGGCACCTTCCATGCACAGGGTAGAGGTAGCAACTGGATTGGGAAAAGCCCAAAGTTTGCAGAAGTGCACAGTTAAAAAAAAAAAACCTTTACCCAAAAAATCTGAAGAGGAGGGGATTTGGAAGAGAGTCCAATGAAGATAGAGATGGGCACAGAGCCCTGGCTTGCTGGGGATGGGAGAGATGGAATGGAGTATCTTGGAAGAGGTACGTAAGAATAATTCTGCTGGATCAGGCCAGTGGCCCATCTAGTTCAGCATCCTGCTCTCATAGTGGCCAACAAGATGTCCATGTCCATCAGAGCTTTCCAAACTGTGTGTCATGAAACATTAGTGTGTCTTTTGCAGTGTGTAGGTGTATTGCACAAATGCTCTCCACGCTCCTCCCGGGGCTGGAAAAGGGTTCGTTTAACCTCCAGTTTGCTAGTAAAACTGAATTACTGTGTTGCAAAATGATAAAAAATGTAAAGGGACCCCTGACCATTAGGTCCAGTTGTGGCCGACTCTGGGGTTGCGGTGCTCATCTCGTTTTACTGCCTGAGGGAGTCGGTGTACAGCTTCCGGGTCATGTGGCCAGCATGACTAAGCCGCTTCTGGCAAACCATAGCAGCGCACGGAAATGCCATTTACCTTCCTTCCAGAGTGGTACCTATTTATCTACTTGCTCTTTGACGTGCTTTCGAACTGCTAGGTTGGCGGAGTGCAAAATGATACATGTCTATAAAAGTGTGTCACCAGCATGAAATGTTTGGAAAGCTCTTCTGTAGGTTATCACTGGCAGGAACTATGAAGAGAAGCACTCTATGCTGCAATATTTTGTTCCACATCGCACTTCTATTGCAGAACTCATTGTAGAGCTTCTGAATATATTGGAGGGGGCAGGAGTGTGTGCAAAGCAAATTGTTAAATGTAACAGTTTTTAAAATTATTATTGTCCTGCCCTTCCTCCGAGGAGCTCACGGTGGCGTACATCATACATCCTCACACCAATCTTGTTCAGTTGGTAAGCCTAAGAAAGTGGCTGCCCCAAGGCTAACCAGTGAGCATCAAGGCAGCAGACATTGGAATCCTGGTTTCCCTGGTCTTAAGTGCAACACTCTGGCCACCACACCACACTGACTTTCTAGTCTAGCTAAGCTAGGCTGAGTAAGAGTTTGTGGGATGTAGCTATGACTGCATCTAGATAAATATAGCAAAGCCAGCCTTGCGAATAAGCGCACTAATGCTACCAGTCTATGTGAAATTTCACTAGCCCTCTTGCCCAGATCCATGTTAATTTTAAAAGCTCCTTAAAAGGAAAAGGAAGGGGGGAAACAACCTTTATTCTACAGCCTGATCCTGCGTGTGTTTACTTGGAAGAAAGTTCCTCTATATCCAGTGATACTTACAAACCAATGTGCGTAAGATCGCACTGTTGATCTTATGCCCTTAAAACACACTGGTTTATTTTATTTTTGTTTTTTTTTTCATAATTAGATAAAGGACCTTACCAGTGTTTCCACACAATTTTTAGATCAGCAAATAAGGGATAATCTAATTTCCTTGAAAAATCCGGTCATACACAGAACTGCTCAATGTCAACATTGCAAGGCATAGGAGGAGAACGAAGAGCTGATTCCTGAACCCCTGCTTTTATTCTTGCAGACTTCTGCAAAACAATTGAACCTCAGGATATTACAGTAGCAGAGCGGTGTGCAATAGTTGCTGCCAAGCAAGGGGGGCATAACAAGCCCTGTGTCTATGGGCTACGGTGAGAGGATGGTCCCTTCTGATTCCCAAGAGAGTTGTTGTTGTTGTTGCTTTGTCTGGGCTGCTTTTCTCCCAAAGGGGCTCAAGGTCCCCATGGGAAGAAAACCACAGCAAACCACAGTTTGAGGGTTCAGGTCTAACATGTTTGTACCACATCTAAAATTGCTGACTTTACAGAAAGTCAGTGCAACATCCAAAGTTGCTTTAAAGATTGCTGGACTGCAGGAAGAGATTTTCTCCAATAGGTGGAGTATCTGCTTCAGGTTTGTTTTATGATGGCACATTCACAGCCGAGCTGGCCTCCCAACAGATGAAGTGGGAAGAGAGCAAGAGCGATTGCGCTGTGTTTATTGTGGAAACATGCCACGTTTTCATAGATTTACAAGCAGCTCATTGGAGCGCCTGATTGCTCTGCAGTTTTGCTTTCAGTCCGTTATTCTTGCTGATATGTTGCTGGTATATATCTCACTGAGACTGCAAAAGATTCTTTCGGAGACATGACGTGGGCCAAAGCACGGAAGATAGAAACCAGCTGTTGGGCAGCATTTCTTCCAGCGGCTTGAGGAATTCCAGCAGGCTGCAAGAGTCTGATTGGGGATTGCCATATACTGGCTGCCTTTGCAGCTATGTTGGTCAACGCTGGCCGAAGTAAGGTTTTCATGGCAGTGATTTTTCTGCTGACATTAATTTGTGATCGTTGTGGTAATTCAGGATGACACTGTTCTCCCTAAATGGGGAAATTAGCAGGATAGGATCTTGCTCCTTTCCAGATAATTCACAGTTCTATTTTCAAGAGAAGGGATCCTTATATTTAAGCTCCACACAAGTACTCCTTTCTGTGCAGTATCTTGAAATATTTTTAATACCCCCCTCCATCTTAAAAATCCAATTCCATGTTTAGTTTTTACTCCCACAATTGGATCTTGCATCTCTTAAGCTTCCCTGCCTTGAATATGTCTTGTTTCTGGTCAAGTTTAACACACACACACACACACACACACACACACACACACACCGGTTTCCAATGTCTTAGATATAAGACAATAGAAATTCACTGGCCCTGTTGGGGCATCATGCTAAGCCATAGTTTATATCCTGCTGCAGCTGTGAGATTGGCCAGGAGTGATGCAGCATCCCAAGTGCTCTTTCTGAGCAGTGTGTGGGGAGCTGCCTGGTAAGCCTGGTCCTGATTTCTGAGGATTGGGCCCTCGCTGTTGTCTTTCCTTTTGCCGGCAGAACTTACGCTGGGCTGCCAGGTCACCTGACAAGCTGAATGGGCTTCGCATCCAGTGTAAGCCTCCCCCTCCCAGTGTCCCCACCCTCACTACTGCCCTGGAATGCCCCCTTTTCAGGGCTTGCATCAGTTTAAGATCCACTGTGCTTGGCTGAGCCAACTAAGCCTGGATGAGGGACTGAAGCCAGTGTGTCTTCAGCTGAGCCAAGGTTGGAGACTTACGCTGGTGTAGCTCAGCAGAACCAGGAACCAGCCAGCTGAGCTGAAGATCCACTACATCCTAAGCCATTCAGTGGATCTGGGCTCAGGATTGCACCCTTAATGATGCTGAAATTGTTGCAAAAAAAAATAAATGAAATGGTTGAGTGTTTTTAATAGTAGCTTTTTGTGTAATGGCAAGGAAAAACCTGACACAGAAACAGACAGATTTTGCATTATGATAAAAGAAAGAAAATACATAAATTATGTGCATTGTCCACATGGCTGAAAAGCAGACCAGGGCAGAGCAGACGCCTTGCTCATGTCATGGAAACATCATCCCTACATTGTGGTTAATGGGCAACCACAGCCAACTTCTTAGTCAGGAGTTGTGACTGGACACTTTTCTGGATGTGGTTCCTTACTTCAGGTTATAGGGACAAGAATCTGCCATGCACTGAGTCAGACCATTGGTCCATCGAGCTCAGTATTGTCTCCACTGACTGGCAGTGGCTTTCTGAGATTTCAGGTCTCTCTTGAAGTTGAGACCTTGTGCAATTAAAACAGCTTCTCTAACCCCTGAGTTATGGACCTTATCTCAGCAGATACGTAAAAGACTTGTGGACAAGGCTTTTAGTTGTTTTTCTTTACACCTTCCGCCTCCTGTTTTCGCAGGCCAACCAGCATAAAAGGTATAATTGTCTTCCCATCTCTATAAAATCTTTGGGCTGCATTGTTTTCCTCCCCCAGTAATTTACAAAGCAAACTATTGTTATGTTCCTGAAAGGAGCATGGAAAATATGCCACTAAAAGCAACTCAGTCCGAGAGAAACTGTTTTCAGACCTTCAAGAATGAGAAACACAAGGGGAGAGTTGCACGATGAACATGATTTCTTCCATAACATAAAGACTCCAAACTCAGCTATTTCCCTGGAGGCAGCAGCTGCCCTTTTATTCCTTGCAGAGGAGAATCTATGCAAACATAGAATCAACACAAGCATGCAACAGATCCACAATGTGAAGTCATTCCAGGGTGCCAGATGTCCCTGACTTACACATCTTGGTTTGGGGCTCCTAAGTGGGTTGTTCAGACCTAGTGGGTGGATAGCTAGGCTATGGCATTGTTATCAGTGTACCTAAGAGAAGCGGAATCTGATTCATCTTTTGTCAGCCAAGCTCCACGAGAGCCTGCAGTTTTGGGGGGTGGGGGGAAGGATTCTGTCTCAAGCAGACCTGGTTCCACAGACCTAGAGGTAAACCAATTGCTTGAAAACAGGCTGGTGTTCGGATGCAAGGTTATGTTTAGGTGAGGCTGTCTTTATAGCTGCTTGATGAGAAGAGTTTGCACGAGGTAAACTTAATGTGACAGGGTGGGGGTGGGGGTAGGCTAGATGGTGTCCTCAAACCCATAGAGCCAAATTTGCCTGGCTTGCTGAGAGACTAGAGAGCTAGTGGCACAAGAGGTAGGGTGCTGAAAGATGGTTGCTGGAAGTCCTCGTGGCCTCCTTGGCTTTCTTTGGCTTGCTTCCTATGTTTCTCTGCAACGGAGTTGTTGCTTAGAGGGCAGAGCTTTCCATCTGTGAAGCAACTCCTATGTGGTTTGGACTGATGTGAACCAAACCAGCAACTCTCATCTTTTTCAGGGGGTTTTCCTTGGGGTTACAAACGCCAGGAGTATGATTGAGCGCTGATTGAGCACACTTTGAAAACAGCTTTAACCACATGGGAGCTGCTTGCCACAAATGACTGCCCATGAAGTTTGCCTTTTAAGCAATACCAGTGTAAAATGTGTTGTGAGCCTCTTTGGCACACTCGGATCTCAAGATATGTTAGTTATGAGAGTATTAAAAAATGCATGTTTTTTTATTTCCAATATTTTGCATTATTATTCATTTTTAATCATTCATCACACCTCATTTTTAAAAATTGCGGGGAGTAAGGCATGAGGGTGGTTACAGCTGGTAAATTTTCTAAAGATTGTGCTTACCCCTTTTAGGCCATGCAGACAACAGGTTGGTTTAGATGGCATGGTAGGCCAAACTTTGGTTTAGCAAAACTGTGTGAACATGTGGGCTGCTGGAGATGAGCTCACAGCCACTTGGCTCCTCCCTGGTCCTATTTGCGTGGCGAGTTCCCGCCCCCCACCAGGATAAATAAAGACACGAGACACCATAGTTTAAGGTTAAATGGGCGAATTAGGCCACAACTTTATTGAATTCAGGAATGAGAGGCATTGGCTTAGGCATTGGTCCTAGCGACTATCCGGCTCCAGCCCATTTGCTGGAGACACGGGGAAGGGTTAACACTATATCGGGGGAGTCTCCTGCCGAGGCACGTCGACTAGGAGCTCCCCTGGGTCACCGCTCTCACCTCTCTCACCACAAGCTGGAGCGAAGAACAAATCTTCTCAAGGTCCCACTAAGTTAGATCTACTGTGTAGAGCAAACTAGTTCAGTAAGTATGCCAAGATCCCTTTCATCCTTATGAATAAGGGTCCACCACTCTTCTGCACCCTTGAGTGACTCTCCGTAAGAAACAGAAAAGTAAAATGATAGGAGGAACTGGGAGGATAAGACTTATTGCCACAACAGCTGCACAACAACCACAGAGATTTGTGTCTCCAGGTAGAGCCATTTGGAAACTGGAAGTGCACACAGGATCTAATGTGGTCTTTGAGGAAGGAAATAAAGTGTTTTCCCGTTTTAATAGAAAAATATCAATACCAGTTGGAAAAGAGGGACAGTACTTAACCAGAAGCACAAATGCAGCATCATTATGTTGATGACAATGAGAAGACCCAATTTCCCCCCCTTCTGGTTGTCAGTGACATCCATCTGTTGGCTCTGCTTTTCTACAAATTGCCTGTGTTGTTTACATTGCAAATGGATTGAAGCAGGAAGTGTTGTAAAGCCATATGTGTGAAAATGCCCTGAATTGTCTTTGTGTCAGGCTGAACAAAGATTGAGGTTAATCCTTACCTATCTAGACAATAAAGCCACAGGCCTGTGTTTGATGTCCGGTTACAGTTACTACAGCCGGGGCTCTAATCCAGTGTTATACTCCTGGGACTCATTCAGAAGAGGAACCATGAAGGTGCTTTGAGTAACAAGTAAAGTGTGCACATGTATGCACTCCTCATTGTAAGCAATTACCTGTCAAATTGAAAACCACTAAGGCCATTAAGTGAGGGCCATTTGCTACGTGGTGAAAAGCAGAGTCAGGGAGGTTGAATGGAGAAGTGTCCCCCTCCCCCATTTCACCAAACAGGAGGAAATAAAGCAATGACGAGGCAGCAGGCCCTGCTGTATATCTCATCCATTAGAGGTGTCTGGCAAGAATCCTGTTTCACAATTAGATAAAAGCTTTTCCATTCTAAATCACTGTCCAGAAGACAGTTTGGAGCCTAAAATGCTGAATCGAATGCACAGGGGAAGCCAAGATCCTGCTCTGGATGCTGGTAATTTATATGCATTATAAGCATTTACACAGAAGAATGTAGGCTCCTACTCAATGATGTGTTGATTTTTGTTTTTAATTTAACTGGTTTCCCCCGCAGTTACTTTGCGATTTCTTTGACTCATTTGACATGATCATATGGTGTTTCTATTGCCTATAATCCTTGTGTGTCCTGTACTGCTTCAGGCTGCAGGGTGATGCAGGCATGACAGGGAGAAGGGTTCTGAATTAGCTTTCTCCCTTAGGCACTAATTTTTTACATGCAGGAAATGTTCTCTGTGTGACTTATTTTGTGGCATTAAGGGTTTTTAATGTAAATTGTATACGTGTTATACAACTATCATGTTCAACTAATCATAGTTTGTTGTTACATTCAACAAGACAAACTGAGGTAAGTTTCAACTATGGTTTATTGAAATAAGCCAGGATCAATGTGGACATAATGAGAAATTCTGATTATTGTAAAGGTGAAAGTTCCTCGTTGGCTGTGCCAGAGGAGGAGAGAGAAGGGGGTGTCATGTGCAAAGACTAGCCCAGCTCATTCCTTTTAGTGTTACATCTGAACCAAGACTCGTGTCCCAGTCTTTTGATTTTCTGAACAAGGCAACTGTGTCTCCCAGTGGATATTGAGCTCTCTTCTTTAGTTAAATTTCAGTTTTGGGGGGAATTTAAGAGTCTGTTGTTTTTAATCCAAGAAGCAAAGGAGAGAATAAATCAATGCATGATTTATCATTGTAGTCCATACTTATGCTTATGGAGAGAGATGCAAGCTTTCAGTCTTATGGATCTAGCAGCTTTAGAACAGCATAGAGCGATCATGTATGAGCAAGAGCAGGAGTGGGCCTAAGGTAGATCTCATGATGATTTGCAGTAGATAGGTAAGGATTTTTGATATGCAAAATGATCCCCTCCTATCACCACCCTAAATCATATTGCTGAAATGCAGAAAGCTTGGGATACCAGGAGTGGACTGTTGCATGGAAGGGCACTCAGAATAAATTCCTGGCTTCAGAATTCTTTCATTCAGTGTATGCCTTTTGTATCAGGCTCTGGTTGGTGGATCTTTGGCTGCTAGTAAAATAAAATAAAATAAAATAAAATAAAATAAAATAAGAGCAGCTCCTACAAATCTGAAGTCTACCACCACTAGGCAAGAGTACTCTATCCATAACCAAGACACATATGGGACATGGGGACTTTATATCTACGGAAATAACAGGTGAAATATATTGAATATAAAGTAGCTACTTAGTGCTAAGAGAGTCACATCTCCAGGAAAGCTGCTAGCAAAACGCAGGTGGCATTTTTTGTTCAGAAAGTTAGAAAGATGTCCATTTGAAAAGGTGTTTTCTCAGATGGATATGCATAACTATACATAAAAAGTGAAGTGCCTGATGGCCATCTCATAGGATTACTGCCAAACAGGTTATGGGAGGTCTCTGGTATAAGCTTAACACATACTGGAGCGTGCCAACATATGTCCTGACATGCTTAATACTTATGAGAACTGGTCTGGATTGCATCTTATAGCCTGATAGAACTATGAACACAAAGCCTTTTATGTAAAAGCTGTATCAAAGCTGGTAGTGCCCGACCTCTAGGAAGTCTGTTCTGGTGTTTTCCCCACAACTGTATGTAGTTTTATAGGATCTATTTTGATGTGCATGAACTTTTAGCCATGTTGGATAAGGAGTTGTCTTTGTGTTTCCTTTTGTAACTGCAAATAGAATATGACCAGGAAGCACGTGTTAAATTAAATCAGGCAACAACTTATATAAAGAAATGATAGAGTGCCAACACTACAGCTTCTTTCTGGAGTAGTATAGCTCAGAAAAATGAGCAGCAAATGCACAAGATCAAAGGGACATCACTAATACTAACAGTATACCAAGAGAGAGACTGTATGACTGTTGAGAAGAAAAATGGAGACTGTAAACCTTGACAATTGGCTTCATTTCTCTCACCCACATCTTGTAGGATATAGGATAATCCCAGTAATTATGTATTGCAAAAAATAATTGTGCCATTTCAGAGGGAAATGGGCCCCTGGTGTTATAGTGCTAGGAAACCTGATAAATCAAGACTGCCTTTGAAATTATGAACAAGGGACCTTAACTAATCAAAAACCACAAAAATATTAATCATCCCAGAGCATGTGTGTGAGTGGGTTTAGGACTCAGCACTAAAAAGGCAGCTATTTTAGAACCACAATTCTATTTTTTCATCATGAAAGTGATCTAAAAATCTACAGCTAGTGCTGGTCAGGGTTTTTGACTACTGCTAGCCCAAGACATTTTACTGCCTGAAGTGGTGCCCAAGTGTGCACACCCTCCTACCAGTGAGGACAAACGGTTTAAAAAGTCTGGCTACACCATTCAAACACTGATTCCTGCTTTGAGCTAGGGATGGTTGAGAATTCCCCCCCCCCCAGTTCATATTTGAAGCAAAGGCTACCAAATTCATACTTTCTGAAACAACACAAGGAATGAAACAGTGCCAAGCTTCCAAATTCTCACTTCTCCAAATTTTGCAATGCAGTTCTCCTGCCAAAAGTGTTTACAAAAAAATCCATATTTTGAGGTAAAGTGATCAAAGAAATGCATATTAATGAAAATAACATAAAAATGCATTATTTTGAAGAAAATTGCTTGTAAAAATGTGTATATTTTGGATCTCTTTTGGTCGAATTTTACCTTAGCTGTTCCCCTGAGTTGAGTGAGTTCAGAGAGGTCGGGGGGGGGGGGAATTGGTTAGCACCTATGCAGTCAATGTGTGTGAAGCAAGCTTAAACTTGTAGTGTAATGTCATGAATCTATGAAACCCCAGCTATGTTAAAAGCATTTAAATGATTTATGCAATGAGCATTATTTTGCAACTTGCAGACATTTCTACTATGAATATTTCAAAATAATAATGACTCACCTTTGTGTTGTTCCTCACTGTGCTTTTTAAACTTCTCCAGTTCTGTTTGTCATTATTTACATTCTATAAAATGATACCCTCAATGAAAACTTCACAATGGGAGAAAATTAAATCTGGTCTGATGCAAGATGTATCTCAAAGACTGGACTGCAGGCAGTCCAGGCTGCTTTATGGGGCAGGTCCTTTGTGAGGTAAATATTCTGTCTCTTGTGCAAAAGTTCACAAATTGAAGGGATAAACAAGGCAAAGCAGAACCAGATGGGGGATATGATTCTTAAGCAATATCTATTTTGTCCTTTAACTTTCCAGGAAAAAGCCAGCAATAAACATCAGTGTTGCATATCCCAGTCTGGATGACCTTTCCTGGGGAAGGTCATGTGGTTTTAATTGATTGTTCCTGCCCTCTGAAGCCTCCTGTTTTGTTATTCCATAGTCACTGCTTTCCCCATGAGGCATGGGTCCTTTCCTGGTGCTGCACTGCCATATATTATATCCTAATGCACTGATGAACTCATCAAACTCAAGGTTCATCTTTCATCAGGGAAAGTTGAATAATTTCAAAGGCAAAACATTCAGGACAAAAAAGTAGCTTCACACACATATATTATCCCATTCAATGGATTTGCATGTCATCCTCCTGACTCCATCACCAATTATTCATTCATTTTGTGCCCGTTTGGACCCTTCTTTATGTCCTCTTTTGGGTCCTTGTGAATTTCTTTCCCCTTGTTCCTGGCCCTGATGATTGTCCTTTCTGTCACTCTGATATTACCAGGCTAAGGAAGAGAGCAGTGACAGGAGCAAGGACAAACAGCATCAGCTTCCACTTACTTATCTTTCCCTTTCCCTCTAACTGATAGTATGGATTCAGTCCAGAGAAAGAGGGTAAGCAAATGGGGAGGGGTAAGAGCAGGAAGGAGGAGAATACATCATGCCCAGAGATGGCACTGATAGATGAAGGATAGAATTAGGCCACATTCACACTGTACAGTGGTACCTCGGGTTAAGAACTTAATACGTTCTGGAGGTCCGTTCTTAACCTAACTGTTCTTAACCTGAGGTACCACTTTAGCTAATGGGGCCTCCCACTGCCGCTGCGCCACCGCCGCACGATTTCTGTTCTCATCCTGAAGCAAAGTTCTTAACCGGAGGTACTATTTCGGGGTTAGTGGAGTCTGTAACCTGAAGCGTCTGTAACCTGAAGCATCTGTAACCTGAGGTACCACTGTACATTTAAAGTATAGTGATACCACTTTAAGCAATCACGGCTTCCCCCAAGGAATTCTGGGAGCTGTAGTTTGTTAAGGGTGCCAAGAATTGTTAGGGGACCTGTATTCTCCTCACAGAGCTACAATTTCAGAGTGACTTGACAGTCTATTTGCAGGGAACTGTAAATTGTCTAAAGTAGCATCATAGTGGTTTAAATGTGTGGTGTGAATGCTGCAGTTCTCTGAAATGGGCCAACCAACAGTACTGATGGGCTATCAGCCTGGTGAAAGAAAGAAAGAAAGAAAGAAAGAAAGAAAGAAAGAAAGAAAGTCTCTGGAATTGGGATGTGGCAAGTCCCTCATTGTGCAAATATACAATGGTACCTCGGAAATCGAACGGAATCTATTTGGGTAATCCGTTCAACTTCCAAAACGTTTGGAAACCAAGGTGTAGCTTCCGACTGGAAGCCGTGGAAGCCCCATCGGACATTCAGTTTCCAAAGAACATTCACAAACTGGAATGCTCACTTCTGGGTTTGTGGCGTTTGGGAGCCAAAATGGACGAGTACCAAGGCATTTGGGATCCAAGGTACAACTGTATTGGGATTTTCAAGCTGAGAAACACTTATGCCATATATAATGGGTATATGTATTAGTCCATTGAAGAATGGGAAGTCTTCCTGAGTAAACATGTGTAGAACTAGACTGTAGCTTCTTCTAATACCATCACAGTATTGCTTCAAGTCTGTGCAGCCCCTTCTCCTCAACACAGGGCCCTTCTTTCTGTCTACTCTGCTTGAACAGAGAGAATTTCAGAAATTTTGGCCTTCCTCAAGCCCTGTTTTTGCTGGAGGCAAGGAATTTTGGGCTCTTGTACTTAATATACCATCACAATGAGAGGCATTCTAAGTCTATGGAAAAAGTTGACCCGGATTGTGAAGGAACAGATTCATGTTGAAGAGGGCTCCACAATGCAACGATTTAGCTTAGTAAATGAATAGGATACTAATTACTTTTATTTCATTGGTTTATTTGTCTCGCGAAAGAGGGAAAGGGGTCAGAATGCTAGGAACATTACAAACGTCTCAATTTTAACAATTTCAGAGCTCCAGAAGGAAGGGGATAAGTAGTCAGGGGTTGTGTCCCCAAAGAGAAGCATTGGTACCGCTGGGTATTCTGCTCACAGTATTGTTTACACCCCTACATTGTATTCTATTCTCTCTTCAGTTCCCCCCAATCACCTATGAATGGTCAGTAGCTTCAAGAGGTGGGGAACAGGTTCTTAATCATGAATGCTTTAACCAATTTCCTATTTGTATGTTTTCATGAAATGCCTTTATTGTCATTTATGACTTTGGAGAGCTGCTTCACTTAAAGTAGAGGTGGGGAACCTGTGGCCTTCCAGATGTTGAACTCCAACTTCTATAATCCTGACTGTTGGCCATTCTGGCTGGGGCTACTAGACGTTGGGAGTCCAGTAGCATCTGGGGAACACCAGGTTCTTATTCATTTCTAGTAGGGAACAGATTGTACTAATAGATGGGCAATTTATTGAAATGGCTATTGGAAATTGTGCATTTTCCTATGCTGAAATCCTATGCACACCTACTTGAGAGTTACCGTATTTTTCGCTCTATAGGGCGCACCTGACCATAGGGCGCACCTAGTTTTCAGAGGGGGAAATCAAGGGGGAAAAATGATCCCCCCCCCAGCTCTGGGAGCAGCGGACAGGCTGCGCGCAGCCTGTGCGCTTCTCCCAGACCTTTTCCCTGCTTTTGCGGGAGGTGGGGGAATTCCCCCATCTCCCACAAATGCCCACAGGAGCCGCGCACCCTTTAAGGAGCACACGGCTCCTGCGGGCTTTTCGACCAGGAGGGAGAAGGGACTGACACGGCCAGTCAGTCCCTTCTCCCTCCTTGGTGAAAAGCCTCAAAGAGGTCGGGGAGCAGCGCAAAGGCGGCGCGCCGCCTTCCCACTGCCCCCCGAGCTTGTGGGGCTCGCGGTGGCTTTGCGTTGCTATTGCTGAAGCCAAGGAGCCTGCATTCGCTCCATAGGACGCACACACATTTCAAGAAGCCTATATTACCAACTCTCAAGGTCTCTGGAAGACTTATTTTGAAATGAAAAAAGCTTTTAAGAACATGCTCCTGGAAAAAAAATCTGAGTTCGCACTAGCCAAATGGTCTAAAATTGTTACATTTCCCCTTAATTTTTGGAGGGGGAAAAGTGCGTCCTATAGAGCGAAAAATACGGTAGTTCCCATTGAACTTATTGGGATTTACTTCTAAGTAAGCATGCATGTGATGGTGGAGAAATCCTGCTTTGGAAATGCAAGAGCTTCTCCTTTAACAGCTATGTATGTGAATGTACAAGTTAATAAAATATTTTCTAGAAATAAAGAAACCTTGTCAGCCCCATAATCAAAAGAACCAGTCAAAGTAAGAAAACAGCATTTATTCTCCTTATGTGAAAGAAGCCAGGCATTTCTACTCTTCTTTTGCACAGACAAGTGTTAGGCAGAGATAACTAGAAGAAGCTGCAGGGGTATGCAGATGGCAAACTGCTTTTTTGAAACCATAGTACTGCAAGCGTCACACAATATCGCTTAATGAAGCAAATGCGGTAACCTTGCAAGGAGTAGCCGGCATGCTTGTGCCTCTGTGCTGGATGAAAACGATAAAGGGTTAAGCCAGTAACAGCTCTATCTGAAGCTTGATTTAAAGAAGGGAGAATTGATATGCTCTCCCCCTCCCTTGAGTGGATGGTCGGCTCTTTCTAGTGGATCACATGGGCTTGTTAGGCTCTGCTGCAGAAGCACCAGCTGCTGCTGATCAAGGGAGGGTGCATCACCGGCTGGGTGTGTGTGTCAATGCCTTGTGGTCCCAGGCTCCAGTTTAAAAGAGGGGAAGCCCACAACGTGCTTCTGAGCAAGTGGGCTCTACCTTTTTTCTCCCCTGTGCTTCAAGACCTAACCATGTCTATCTGTTGTTGCCTTTTTTTCAGGGATTATGGATCCTCAAAAAGGAAATCAGGTAAGAAACCATGCTTGTTCCATATGTAGCATCATGTCTACAAAGCTCAAAATGTTTCTTAACAATTGCTCTTTTATTGCCTGCTGTGTGAAATGTTGGGGGTGTTTAATGGATTTCATTTAGCAGGAAAGGGAGTATTTAAAATATTTAGTAACTGAGTAGGCAAAATGTTGCTTGCACGTTTTTGCTGTTGTGTATTTCAGCAGAAAATGTGCCTCTCCCTGCCCTCTCTAGTTGATGGGGAAATGTTTTACAAATACTAAATGCAGAAAAAGCAGGCTTTCTGTGTTGCAGTTTTGCATTGCATTGGAAGCTACCTGAAGACCATCTAGTTTCATGTTCTTCTTGCTAAGGTAGAATCACTCTAACCTGACCCTGTCTCAATCCAGGGATTGTTCGTGGTTATTTCTGGAGGAATAGTAATGGTATAGCTGAACTTGCAAGCTTAGTTTGTTCATGCATTGCCCATTCCCTCATGTGTATCACCACATTTCTCCATCCCTCCCTGGTCTAGTGCTCCTGAAGGGGTTCCTGTACCTTTAGCTGTATCTAAGGGGTGTTGTTTTAGAGTAAATGCAGCTTATTGTGCCAGTGTGAAAAAACCTGCAGCTGCTAAAATGTCATCTTGCATACTACTATGAAAAGGCACAGGAACCCTGGCTGTATGTGTTCTGGCCCACCTGCCCTCACATGGATTCAATCTTGACTCATCACCGGGTTTTCTTAATGGCTGCATTCTTACTAGCTGTTAGAGAAATTGCTGTGTGAGTGAGAGATTCATCATGCACAGAAACCCTAAGATTAGGTTCTCTATAACCTTTATTGGCCTAAATTTCTAACTAGTAAGTTCTCCTAATCAGCCAAAAGTATAAATACAAGTTGTACTCTGTTGTGTGCACTATGCAGTGCAGACATGGCTCAGAAATGAAAGTCAGGGCCAGCTCTACCATTAGGCAGAGGAAGGCAGTCCCTAGTCCCTTCAGGTGACGAATTCCTCCTGAACCTCTGGGCATTCCCTTCCCTTGAAGATCAGAGCTGTGTGTGCTGTGTAGCTTGTCATGTACTCCCTGAACTAGCCTGTTGCCCTCAGGTGCAGTGGATGATGTTATCTTGCTGCAGCTATTAAAGCAAAATTCCAGCTGCCAATCGAGGTGGCTTCCGTACATGGAAAGTGGAAGTGCTATCTTGTCCTTTACCTCAGGCAGCAAAATGTATTGTGCAGGGCTGAATAAAACTGCAGCTGTGAGGTCGGATGGGAGAATAGGTTCACAATGAAATCCTGTTAATGCCTACTCAGAAGGGAGCCTCATTAAATTAAATGAGACTTAGTCCCAAGTAGCAATATCCAGATGTTTTGGAGTGCAACTGCCCTCAGCACCAGCTGGCAACATCAATGGTCAGGGATGACTTTATATATTTATTTTTTCTACTTCTAGCCCTCTCTTCACTGAATGGTCTCGGGGCAGGTCATATAAAAATAGTACAATTAATTGAAAACCATAAGTTAAAGCTGCAGAACTAAACAAAATAATGAGAACAGCGAAACAGGTGTGCAACAAGACAGCACAAGGGAAAACATCCACTGTCTTAAAATCTTGGGTAAAGAGGGGCATCTTGACCTGATTCTGAAAACTATACAAGATGCACCTCAGAGGAGATAACATTCTACAACATGGGGACCACCAGAGAAAAAGCCCCCATGTGCCACCAGCCCACAAACCACACAAGGAGGTGGTACTGCCAGCAGTGCCCTCCCGTCAGTCCAGGCAGGTGGATATGAGAGGAGAAGTCTTTAAATATTTGGGGCCCAAGTCACATAGAATTTTGAATGCCAAAATCAACAATTTAAACTGGGCTTGGTAGTGAATTGGTACCAGAGCAGTTGCTTTAAGACCAGTATATTCTGAGTCCAGCCAGAAATGCCCACTTCTGCTTTATTCCTGCATTCTGCACAAGTTGCAGCTTCCAGACTGTCTTCAAGGGCAGCCCTGTGTAGAGTGCATGGCAACAGTCCAATCTGGAAGTTACCAGAGCATGGATCGCTATGGTGAAGCTACATCTGTCAAAAGGGTAGTAGCTGCTGAACAGCTAGAAACAGGCACCCCTAGTCAACAAGGCCACCTGGACCTTAAGCAACAGTGATGGCTCAAGGAGTAGCCCCACGCTATGGAACAGTTTTCCCCCCAGGGGAGTTAATTCAGAGTTGTAATCCAGCAGCATTGAGAGGGCACCATGTTGGCTATCCCAGGAAAAAATTGACCACAATACAGTGGTACCTCGGGTTGCATACGCTTCAGGTTACATATGCTTCAGGTTACAAACTCCGCTAACACAGAAATAGTACCTCAGGTTAAGAACTGTGCTTCAGGATGAGAACAGAAATCGTGCTCTGGTGGCGTGGCGGCAGCAGGAGGCCCCATTAGCTAAAGTGGTGCTTCAGGTTAAGAACAGTTTCAGGTTAAGAACGGACCTCCAGAACAAATTAAGTACTTAACCCGAGGTACCACTTAACCCGAGGTACCACTGTATCTGTTTAGAAGGTACTTGGGCAAAATACTAGAAAAGACCATTCTCTGTCTTAGATCCTCATGCCAGTCAGTTACTGTGCTAGATGCATTAATGGTCTGACTTTTTACAAAACACACACATGTGTGTGCATGTGTGTGTGCATGCGCGTGCATGCGTGTGCACACATATTAAGGGAGGTATAGAGACCTCAATTAGAGCCTGGGCAATAGCTCTTATTTGTCTTTGGGAATGACTTACCCTAATGCTGTTGTGCTTATCTGGCACGTGACTCTTATTAATTCCATTGATGGGCTAGCTAAGCTGGAATGCTTGATTTTTGCAATTTAACTGTGGTATTCTAATGGATAGTTGGCATTTTGACTATCTCCCCCGCCCCTTTCCTGGAAATCCTGAGGATTTGAAAAAAGGCTCCTAGCCTGTAGCATGAAACCCAGAGGTAAATAGCATAAGAAACCATAGCAGTTGTCATTTCATTCATCTTTTATTAACCCTGCTGGGTAGATCACGCTGAGAACTATGACTCGAATGAATGAGCTGCATTTCATGCCTGAGTGTGTAGGTTTGAATCTGTCGTTCACAGTCAGACTCAATGCCACATCAGTAAATCATAACAAGGTAAGGCATAGTACCTTCAATATTTCCCATTAAGAACTATCTCTAGATTAAGTCCAAAACATGTCCAAATTCTCTTTCTCTCTAAATGTTCTGTTTTCCCAATCCACTATTCGTTGTACTTCTGTTTCTTTCCTAATCTTGCACAAATATTTTTGCTGCTATCAGTAAACCATACATTTTTTTCCATTTCTGATATAGCACCTTCCATATATCCCAGTTAAATTCTAAGAGGGTACAGCACCACATCTTAATATAAGTATTGAAAGCTTTCATGGAACCAGACCTTTCCATCAAATATGCAGCGTTACATTGCCAGCATTCAGCTTTCTCCTCCAGATAAATCGTTTTAATTCTCTATGGCGTCATGTACTATCTTGCTATTACTTTAAAAGATTTCCACGTGGTGAATTATGTCTGTATTGCTCCCACATGGATTCTCATACTACCTCCACAATATCTTCATTTAAATCTGCAACCCACTTATCACAATATTTATTCTTTGTTATTTATATCAATATATTATGTATATTCTAACTTAGAAGCAGCTTCCTTGTCACTTCTCAATCTTCCTGGTTTGCTTTATTTTTTCTGAAGAAAAGACTACCTGCTCCTTTTTTACAAAATCCACCAAATTATGCTTCATCTAGTTATAACATAATGGGATTTTGGACAGGCTCTCCCACTGTGACTGGCAAATTATTTTGGCCCCAAGTCCTTGACCATATACTCCACTTTGAGAACAACACTATATCTTCTGGCAAGCCGCCGTCTCTTCTTAGGGCTGGGAAAACCCAGAGCAGAACAAGCCGGACCTGCTTCTGTAGATCTGCTTCTTCAAAACAGGCCTCCAAAAAGTTGGCATAAAGAGAAAATGTTAATGCTTTCAGCTCATACCATTGGAGTAATAGTGCCCCTTTCGTTCCCAGAACAGAGGTGGGGCATAGCATTCTGCTATTCATACTTTAAAGATGGTGATTCTGTTACCCCCACCCCACAGATAAATGAGAATTAGAGTACAGTGGTAACTTGGTTCCTGAATGGCTTAGTCGTCAAGCAAATTGGCTTCTGAACACCGCAAACCCGGAAGTAAGTGTTCAAGTTTGCGAACATTTTTCGGAAGCCGAATTTCTTACGCGGCTTCTGCTTGAGTGCAGGAAGCTCCTGCAGCCAATTGGAAGCCATGCCAGGGTTTTCAGACGATTTCGGGAGTCGAACGGACTCCCAGAACGGATTAAGTTCGAGAACCAAGGTACCACTGTACTGGAGTAAAACATTGATTATACTCTGCAGTTCTAGTATTGATAATTTTCACTGAGCTTTAAAGCATTGTTTAAAAATTGGCTGTGATCTGGCTGCAGATATTTTATAACGTAATTATTTTTAATACAAGTGCTTTATAAAAACTGTAGAAAGCCGTTACTGTATTAAATGTGGCATTCCTCCCTTTCTCTCATGTGAAATTATGATGGCTATGACATAAGTGTACAGTGCTGAGTTAATGCTTCAGCTACTAACCATGCAAACTATACGCACATGTGAGCTGCATGTGTTGGATTTAATTGCACAATTCAAATTATTTTCAACTCGGAGGCACCCTCTTTTATTTCACTTTTAAAGTGTCTTTATAAATCCTCTTAAAATTAATGGTTCTGTACAGACATCTCATAAATTAGGCCAATTCTTTATCTCTTCCACCTCCGCCCCCCAAACAAAAACCCTCTGCAAAATACCATCTGTGCTTTAGAAACATAGTCTGCTCTGGACATAATCCCAGAGCATTTCTAGTGCTGGAGCTTTGTAGCATGGTGACTCTGTGTGACTGTGCAGTGATAGCATCCTGTCCCACAGTTAGTGGCCAAGAGTTGTTTCCTAGTAAATACAAGAACCTAGAAGTTATCTAATAATTCTTTAACCAACAAAAATGGTTACTCTTGCTGTTACCGGCTCAATACCAGTCTCTTCTCTTCTCTTGCTCTCAGGCTGACATTGGCGCAGTTGGGGACAGCTGTGTGTACTCGGAAGCCATCTCATAATTATAGATTATTGTGTGAGACTTGCTTCTAATGTTTGCTCAGTAGGGTGATTGTGTGCAAAGGACAAAGGTCCTCTAATTTGAATTACATTGTAGAAGAGAGAATTTGGCAGCTCCAATTTGTCATGCGTGGGTGGTTAAAAACTACCCACTGAAATTACCTTTCAAAGCTATCATAGTCTTGTACTTTCCTCTTACCTGGTTTCATTTGGCTAGTTCTGGGATGCCAATGTGGTGCCTTCAGGTATTGTGGGCTACAGCTCCCATCCTCTCTGACCCTCGGTTGTGCTGGCTGGGCCTGAAGGAAGTTGTCATCCAAAACATCTGGAAGGCATCATTTTGGCTACCCGTCAGCTAAATGTTCAGCTAAATGTTTCAAAGGGAGGACAAAATGAAGCTTATACATCCCCCACCCCACCCCACACACAGAGAGAGGCAAGGTGGTACCAGGGAGATGTAATCCAGCATGTCTCTCTCCTGCCCTAAGGCAGGTATGGAGCATCTGTAACCCTCCAAATGGATTGCAACTCCCATCCACACACCCTTAATGTTGATTTGACAAGTATTTTCTGGAGGACCCATCTCTGTGTACATTGAAGCAGGGGAGACATCCCCCAAGAGCAGAGCTGATGTAATTCCCATGGCTCCTGCCAGATGGGATTGTGTATGGACATAAATACAGCAGCTATTGTGTGCAAAGACTTGCTTGTTAAATTTGAAGCATGACACACTGTCTTGTATATGCAGCTTAAGACTCTCCTCCCTGGAAGAGAGGGGAGTGGTTGTGGGCGGGAGCCCGAGCTCCGCCCCTAGCAGGGGGCGTTATCCCCCTGCCTCCTCCTCTCACCTGGCTGGCGCCCACGCCCCTCGGCAGGCACCCAACCAGGTGCCTCCGAGGGGGCGTGTCCAGCAGCCTTTTGCTGCGGTGCCAGCCTCTCTTCGGCCTCATTCTTCTCCGTCGTCTCGTCGCGAGTCACCCACCCTCCACTCCCTTTGAGCTCAGGGTCTTAGTTCATTGGCCTTGCTATGGACCTTAGGTTGGTCGCCCTGGTTGTCCAGGGGGCCTGGTAGGAATTTTTCCATTTGGCATTAGGCTTTTTGGTTTTTTCGTCTACCTCGTAGCAATCACCACAACTTTTGTGGTATTGGTGGGTAGGTTAGGCATTGGAATAATGTGTTGTGGTGTGTCGAAGGGCTAGGTGTGGCCATTGCCTATGCCTTCAATTTTTGGGTATTCCGTTAAAGGAATCTGGCGGTCGTGTACTCTGTCCGATGCCTGCTTGGCGGGAGGCCATGGCACGACCCTCGGTGACATCAGGGGAGAGCCTATAGTTGGATTAGCATCAACAGGCTCCACCTACTGGTGAATAAACCCACTTGTTTTAGACATCCAATGCCTAAGCCAATACCTTTTCACTGCTGTAATCAATAAAGTTGTGGCCTTTCTTCTATATGCAGCTTAGTGACGTCTCTAGTTTAAGTATGTCAATGCACTATGTGTTATGGGGACCATAGGACAGTAGTTTTCAACTTTCTTTAACTCATAATTTGCAGAATGAGATCCTTGTACCAGCTCAAACTATTTGTCCATCTAGTTCAGTATTGTGTATTGCGACTGACAGCAGCCCTCCATGGTCTCAGTAAAGATGTTTCTTATCACCTGTTACCAGTTTCTATTAACTGAAGATGTCAGGGATTGAACCTGGGACCTTCTGTATGCAAACCATGTGTTATGGTCCATTCTCATTTGGGATTTCTCCTCCTCCTAAACTAAAAAGGAAAGAAAACAGTGGTTTCGCTAGTGTGACCTACCTGTTGGTCTCTTCTTGCTACGTAAGGCTGGTGCCATGGGGTGTAGTAAAATATTGGGGTTTTCTAAGAGAAGACTAACATGTTAACATAGTACCTAATTTCTGCCAACGTGCAAGATTCTGGCTTGCAGCAAAGGATGTGACAGCACTCTTTGAAGCTTAGTGCGCTCCCATATTATTCAGGATGTTCAGTGCATTAGCTCTGCCAGGCTGCCATGCACAACTCTTTGCAACTATGGAGGCATGGGCTGCGAGTATGAAAGGTAGAACATACACATGTGCATACAATGGTGCACTTGCCACAGCAGTCACAGTTTCTAGTATTCAGAGTCCTACCATAGAATCTGAACTAACCCTTGAACTGGGAGAAGGCTAGGTAGGCTGGACATGCTAACTCAGAGATACTTTAATATGAGGACTTAAAAAAAAATCTGACATATTTGAGGTGGTGCAGGGCTATTAGAACTACACCTTGTGCTCAGTGGTTCAATCAGTTGTAGCTGGAAGAATAATGCAGAAAATACCCTTTCCTTTGACACCTGATAGGATAAGTCCTATCTTAACTAATTTGTTTTAACTGATGTTAATACTATATTTTTGAATTGTTATCTTTCCTGAGAGTTCAAGGTGAAAGGTTGTTGATGATGATGATAATGTGTTTTGCTCCTGGACAAAAGCATATAACATTCTTGCTGCAGTCTGGTAGTGCATCTCCCCCCTCCCCCCCCGAAACTGAAACCACTGCGATCATCGCTATAAAGAAGTCCCATGAAAAACACCAGGACAGATTAAGAAATAAAACAAATGGATGCTTATTGTTTTGTGAATCTTGCCAAGAAATCTAGATCTCACTTTTCTTTTAAGTGACTAGTCTTGCTGGGAGAACTTTTATGAGGATGGGTTTTGTGTTTTTGATATTGATTTGGCATTTGAAACACCTACTGGAACTCTTTTCTTTGGAAATATTTTCCTTGCTATGTGACTCGCTCTGGTCTGGCTTGCTGTGTTTGGAATTCCTAATTTTATAGTATGCCTGGTATGACTTCTACAAGGCAACTGGCTGGCATCAGCAGGAGAATTGCCAGTATTTACACTTCCTAAATTTCCACTCGATAATCAACCCAAACACCTGATATTGCTATGTTGTGCTTTTCCCCCATAAGGAAAGTTACTTGGAACGTTGTTTTCAGTGCTTCCAATCTAGTTCTTGGATGCAAATGTTCAGCCTCATGCTCAACAACTCAGGGTGCTTTCCGATGTGAGGAATATTGTTAGTTTTCCTGACTTATGATGCTTGCGTTCCTTTTTTTTTTAATGTTCCTTTCACACTGCAGTATCTGTTGTGTTATGGAACATCAAATTTCATCACACCAGTGGGTGTGGTGTGACACAACACCAAACTTTATTGGACAATGTTGCTACTTTCTTACCCTTTCCACACATGCATACTTCTGTTCCCCATCATTCATCCATGAGAATAGCAGAGAAAGAACTGCATGCTGGTATTTCAAACAGATTTATTTCTGGAATCAGCTGACATGAAAATAAGTGCTAAACTTACACTAGATCTCCATTAGTGCCTTTTATGTTGTGTGAAAGCTGAAATATAATGCAGAGGAAGAGGAGGAGGAGTTTGGATTTGATATCCCGCCTTATCACTACCCGAAGGAGTCTCAAAGCAGCTAACATTCTCCTTTCCCTTCCTCAACAAACACTCTGTGAGGTGAGTGGGCCTGAGAGACTTCAAAGAAGTGTGACTGGCCCAAGGTCACCCAGCAGCTGCATGTGGAGGAGCGGAGACGCGAACCCGGTTCACCAGATTACGAGTCTACCGCTCTTAACCACTACACCACACTGGCTCTCCAGTAAGCTCCAGTAAGCAGTGCTGGTTTTTCTAGAATAAGAGGTATCTCAAGTCGCCATTAACATCTCCCTTGTTCTCTTACAATGGCAACGGCACCCACCGGAGAGGTGCTGGGAACTAAGTTCTGGCTGGAAGAAAAGCCCTGACAGTAAGGGAAATGTTGGGGGCAAGGGGAGAGAATAAACGGCTGTGTGGATGCAGCTCCTTTCTCCTAGTGTTGATATATTTATATTTATGGAACATCTGCATTGGGCTATTTTAACCCCCGCCAGACTCACAAGAAATGCTGCAATCTCTTGTGCTTATGCAGTATAGAAAACTTGTTTGGATAATACCCTTCACCCAAACTCATGTCTACATACACCAGGAGCTTAGGACAACAGTATGGTCTGTTAAATGTTGAGGGCCATTTGGTGATGCTCATGATAAGCCATGGTTTTATCATGACATGCACAAGCTGCAGTGAGTGTTGGGTTTATGTGCTCTCCTCATGTGGCTGTCAGGAGGGCTTTGGAGGGCTTTTTATTTGGTTTTTAGTAAGCAACAGTTTCCTGTTTTGTTTAATGGCTACCTATTCTCAGTTCTCAAAATGAGCCAGCTTCAAGGTATGAAGCTGGCTTGTTTATCCATATTGTTGTAGAACAGGGTACCCAGTGTGGTGCCTCCCTTGATGTTACGGACTCCAGCCCCCTCTCCCAGCATGGCCAATGGTCAAGGATGATGGGAGTTACAGGCCTCAACATCTAGAGGGTACCACATTGGTGTAAAGCCACAATCTTGGGTTTAGGAAGCCATGGCTTAATAATGGTTTTTGAAATCTTCCTTCTAGCCAGGGTGTTGTGGGGGGCGGCGCAGACATACAAATCTGAGGCTTGTGCTTATCACAATAAAACATAGTGCCACAAGTGATCCAAGAAATATCGTATTTTTTGCTCTATAAGACTCACTTTTTCCCTCCTAAAAGGTAAGGGGAAATGTGTGTGCGTCTTATGGAGCGAATGCAGGCCGCACAGCTATCCCAGAAGCCAGAACAGCAAGAGGGATTGCAGCTTTCACTGCGCAGCGATCCCTCTTGCCCTTCTGGCTTCTGAGATTCAGAATATTTTTTTTCTTGTTTTCCTCCTCCAAAAACTAGGTGGGTCTTGTGGTCTGGTGTGTCTTATACAGCGAAAAATACGGTAATATTGAATAATTAAAGCTTCCTGTGAAAGGACCCACTCACAGAAGAGGCTGCCTCTTTGCATGATTCACTGCTCTGGCTTGAGTGGGGAGGTAATTCTGCCACATCTCTGGTTAAGGTGTGCTTCGATCTTTTCGTCACTCCTCATCAGCAATTGAGTTAAATAATTGCATTTCCCCAATTCACAGTTCTCTATGAGCTGGTTTTGAAATGCATAAAGTTTTTAAAACATTGCCTGGCAGCAATGTGCACTCCTGAAAATGGACATCAGTTTTTGGAAAAGCATTTTTCAGAAAAGCATCAGCAGGCATTCACTTTTTCCCCCTCTCCCAGAGCAGGTCTGTTTGTTTTTATTACTATGCAGGAGGTGTGAGCCAAGTTGGAATTCTTGAATAAAAAAATCAAGCTTTTTATTGGGTGTTCACAGATGCTGGTTGCAAGTAGTGAGCTATTTATGATTTGAGATGAGGGAGATTGGACCTTCGCTGCTTCTGATGCAGCAGATTTACCTGCCCTTGGAAGAAGAGTGCCAAGCAGAGTGTGCAGAAACTGAAGGAATGGGCTCCTTCCCACACACCAAATGCAAGCTTGAAGGACTTAGGTGTGCCAAAGCCAGGTTTAATTTGGAAAAAGTGTGCTTCAGCTATTGGAAGTTTGGGAAACAATGTAGTACATGATAAGGTCTCTCACTGCAGCTGTTTAGATTGAAGGAAGCAAATGTGTGCCTATTTAAAAATAAGTTAAGAACCTGGGTTTTCTTGCAGTAATGATCAATACTTCTCCATCAGGACTCTATAGCCCTTGCGAATGCATCTAATCAGCTAAGTGATACTGTCTGGTTGGGAGCCAGAGCTCCCTCCCCATCTTTGGCAGGAACTCAACTCTTGCCCAAATTCCTGCCATTTCCTCCTTGCTTGCATAGCTGTAAATGTTATTGATGGCAATGAAGTTATCCAGGCTCTCTTTAGAAGCCAGCTGCACTGCTTTGGACCCTAAAATAGCAGTATTATAACCTCCTTCGGATCTCCATGCATGCTGTCTTAATATAGCAACCATATGGGAAGGGGGTAGGGGGTGCAATCTGTCTGGACTCCCTGAAGTCAGAAGCTTCCCCCTGGACCTAAAGTGCCCAGACAAAACAAAATAATCCTGTAGATTCCTAATGTCTCAAATGAGATCAGGATTCTTTCTTGAGGATTAAGCACAAGGTATATCATGCTGGAAATGAAATGCAACGGCGATAGTTTTTCAGCCTATACTTCCTTGGACTATTGGGCTCTGTTTCCCAGGGAGAGTTAACTTGTGATGTTGTTTGAAGCCCAATTGTGTAAATGTAGAATTATGCCTTGTTTATTTGGAGCATGTGTGATACCTCTGCTCAGGTTACAGTCTAGAAAAAAATAGCTTTTGGAGCAGGAGAAGGATAGGGCATTACTGAGCTCCCCCCCCCCCTGCCTTGCTTCTCTCTCCCCCCTCCCTTGAGCTTTTTTGTGCCATATGATCAGTTCTGAAGCACCATTCGATCACATGAAGGCCAGATGTGAGTATTTCAAAACAGTTTGGTCTCTGCTGGTGTGGAGATGATAAATGAGGCAGTTCTGTTTACGTGGCAAATGGAAGCAGCCTCTGATTGGTCTGGGACGGAACAGGGGAGGAGCTGATAACTTACAACAGGCGAACAACAAGCGAAAGTCTCAAAGACAGATTCATTCTGTGTAGAACAATGCAAATGCGGGTTCCGTTTTAAAATGAGAAAGAGGCAAAAGGCTGCCATGGACTAGAGCTCACTTCCTTTGGAGTCACAGGTCTGTGCATTTGATTAAGTTGACTGTAGCCCATAAAAGCTTAGAAAACCTTTTGCCGTTGATAAGGTACCACAAGGCTTAAAACACTGGTGTGCCGTGGATTTGTATTTAAAAGGGTAATGTGTAATGTTTGTAGAGAGGGAGCAATACGCCCCTTGGCCTAGTTTCAGAAGGAAAGGGGCATCCCAAAGATTAATACAAGGTGGGTTTAACTACACAACATGTGGGATTCCCTGTTACTGGTGGAAGTGATACAGATAAAACGAGAAGGATTTCCAGGCAGCCTGGTTTTGAAGATCAATAAATGTGCAGTTGCTTTATTTTGTTAATTTATATCCTGCCCTTAATAGCAAGCACTCTTGGGATTTAAATACAATAAAATCACTCAATAAAACCATCTCACCCTGAATTGCTTCATCTCCTTCTTATAACACAGAGGTGGTCTTTAGGGGGAGAAGGATTTTCTGCTCGCACCAAAAACTGAACAATGTCTTCCAGGGGAAGAGCATTCCACAGAGAAGCCCCTTTCCTAACATAAAGCATCTCAGGCTCCCCTCACTGATGGAGTGACAAGAAGTCCCTACCTGGCAGATCCTGCAGCCTAGGTAGAACAATGCAAAGAGAGGCACTCCAGTGGCTTCATAATGGTGTTAAGCATAGGGGACAATATGAAACCCTGCAGAACTCCGCAGCGTATTTTTCACGGGACCAAAGAGCAGCCCTGCCCCTTACTGCCAGTCTCTGAACACTGCCCTGCAGATAGACCAGGGGTTGGCAAGGTTTACCCCGCCAGTTCACTCCAGCGGAGATCACTCCATGGGCTAGAGCGTGCATGTGCGTGAGCATGCGTGCCCACGATTTCAGGCATCTTCGTTGACGCAATTTTCGGTGCCGCAGAAGTGAGTCCCTGTGCCACACTGCACCGGTTTAGAACAGTGCGTGGGGACTCGCCAAGCGTGCGGCTTGGTTGGGGGGCGGCTCGTGGGCCAATTAAATGACTCCTGTGGGCCGCTTGTGGCCCATGGGCCTTAGGTTGCTGACCCCTGAGATAGACACATTGCTTCTGCTCCTAACTCCCAACCCACAGAGCCAGTCCAAGAGGATACTGTAGTTAATGATATCAAAAGCTGCTGAGAGATCTAGGAGAACTCACAGGGTTTCATTCCTTCTTTGCCTCTCCCAGCACAGGTCACATGTGCCTCTCACAGCTCCTTCAGTGCCAAAGCCAAACCCTAAAGCCAGATTGAAATGGAGCCAGAAAAATAACTTTTCCCAAGCACTTCTGGACACTCACCACCATTTGAGCAACTTGCCCCAAAAGCGGGTATTTTCCTCTGGGTGGCAGTTGTATACCGCTAGTTTCATGGGTGGATAACTGAGGGGCTGCACCCCTAACTGCTTCAGGGCAGCAGGAACTACTCCTGCATATGATAAGCATTTTCTATCACCTGGACCCACTGCCGGCCTTCCCTAGCCATCTCTTGCAAGTCTGAGTGTACACATGATAAGTCGAACACCTTGGCGTGCCTTATCCATGTAATTAAACCGCAAGCCAGGCAACTTCCACTAGAAATGCCTTGCAGAAAGTTTTTGTTAAATGTACATGCATGCACTGTGTTGGACTGTTCAAAGCAAAAATGCACTAGAGCAGTTTTATGGATCACCTTGTATTTATTTAAACCATTTTAATCCTGCCTTTCAGTCAGAAAGGCACCCAGGGTGGCTTATATGAGATCCATAACAAGCAAGAATCCTGTAGCCTCCTGATGCCGTTGCATTTCAGCTTCTACCAGCCGATGGTAGTTGAGTTCAACAATGCCTGGAGGGCCACAGGTTCCCAATCCCTACTGCAGTGTCTGCCCCTTCTTTGTCACAATGGGGCTCAATGGTTATATGCAATAGTATTGTTGGTGATGGGAGGGGGGAGGCTGTAGAGGCTGGGACCAATTAGAATATAAATGTCGTGCAGTTTTTAATCTTTTTAGAAAACCCTTAAAAGTAATGCTAAGCAGATGTTCAGAACAAAAAAATGCTAGCTGTCTTCCCTTTCAGAAGCACTCTCATCTTTGTCTAGCTGCTGTCAGACACAGGGAGCTCTGGTGTTCTTCCTATATGTACATATATCTTTTTTATTTGGAAATCTACAATATAGCTTGCCAGTTGCTTGCATGCTTCTACATTCCCTGCCGCCTGTGCTCTGCTTTGGCTCAACTGCTGTTGACGTGTGTGTGTGTGTGTGTGTGTGTGTGTGTGTGTGTGTGTGTGTAGGGGGGTGGAAATGCTTCTTTTAAAAATTTACAACCAATTAGCATTCAGGGCAATCTGATTAAATGGCAATTGTGTAAATAGCTTGGTTGCACTTCAGCTGCTCCTTCAAAAAAACCAGTCATGGATAGAAATCTCAGCACCCCCCTCACCAAGTAGGTCAGTTGCATACTATTTTAAAAACTGTATCTTGTGCCACTGCGGGAGCATATGGTTCCAATAGAACCATAAGCTCTATGCATTTTCTTATTCCAGATATTTTTCATCATTGCCTGTTTTTTGGCTCTTTCAATATTGGTTTGGCATGGTCAGTGCAAACTCTGTTTGGGGTAGTTGGGGAGTTCTGGAGTATTTTCCCTGGATGGAATTATTCTGTGGCTTTATTTCATTATACTGTCACCTCTGTTTCTCTTTATCCAGAGAAACCTCAATAGCTAGACACAGTATGTACGTATTTGGTTTAGTGTTTTTAAACTTGCCATGTGTGAGCTCCTTCTAATGCATGAACTCCTTTTAAAATAAAAGCCTCATGGCAAAGGGTTAGCCAGGCCTCAGTTCCTGGAACATCTAAAATAACAATGTCTTTGAGCATACTGAACATGTGCAGAATGGTCCCCCCACCCCGTGCCAGTAAGTAACCAGAGTTAACCCTTGTACACTTGATCAAGACTTTCAGAATGGAACATTACCTTCTCTCCCAGAGACAGAAGCTCATTCAAGAATGTGTGGCTTAATTTTCCATTTTACAGATGAATGAACTGAGATACAGGGTTTTGCTACCAACCTAGTGTGATTTCCAAGTAACGTTTTTACTGTTTCATGTGATGGCCTTGCAGGTGCATGTTGGGTATATTTGAGAACTGCCCTGGATCTGCACTAGCTTCCATTCTGGCACAACTCAAAGTCTGGCAGGTCAAATAATACTTGAGTCTATTTATTTTGGTCCCAAATGGTAGGTGTAAAGCTTATCTTACAATTCAAATCTTTTAAACTTCAGTTCCCTCCAAAAGGTACTGAAAACAGAGGCTTTGGTGATATTAATGAATGTTTAGCTGATCACCTGCTTATTGACCAACTTAAAATACATTTTAAAATTGGTTAATAAACCAACAGCTCTAGTCTTGGCTCAGGATAGAGTGGATTGAATTGAGGTGCTAAATTCACAGGGTGACCTCCAGTCTGTGTTTGTGCTGAAGCACTCTAATCATACCTTTGCCTTAAGAACAATGTCAGTGTCTATCTGGATGGCTTCAGTCCATACAGGACCCTGCTTAGCTTTGCCAATCCAGTTTTATTGCTGCACTACATACTCAGAGGGTCTTGTGGACAATGGTGCAGCTAAGTAATTTTAGATCCTGGACTCAGTGGTGTTGAGCCATTGGATGGGAGAATTAGATTGTGAAGCACACAATTAACATTTCTTTTCCTCCTCCTCACTTGCTGTTCCATGCTTTACAACTGCTTCTACATTTCTGATAGAACAAGTATGGGGGACTTCCAGCTCTTTGGGCAGATCAGGCCCATCAGCACCCTGCCCTCACAGTGGCCAACTAGATGCCCATGGGAAGCCCACAAGCAGGACTCAGGTCCTGTGCAACAATGCTCTTTCCTCCTGCAGTTTCCAGCAACTGGTGTTCGGGGACGTACTGCCAATGATGCTGTCATTATGGCCAATAGCTATTATCCTCCACAAATTTGTCAAATTCTCTTTTAAAGCTATCCAGCTTGGTGTCCATCATGGCCTTCCATGAGAGTGACTATGCGCCATGTGAAGAAATTGCTTTTTAAAAATCTGTCCTAAAACATTCAACTTCATTGGATGTCCATAAGTTCTAGTGTTAACAGAGAGGTTTTTCTCCCTCTCTCATATCTACTTTATCCATGCCATGTGTAATTTTATAAACTCCCATCATGTAACCATTTTCTCTAAACTAGAAGTCCCAAATGCTGCAACCTTTCCTCATGGGGAGTTGCTCTGCCACCTTGATCATTTTGGTTGCCCTTTTCTAAGCTTTTTCCAGTTCTGCAATATTCTTTTTCAGGAGAGGGGACCAGAATTGTGCACAGTATTCCAAACAAATGCAGTTGCAGAGTGTGCTGCCGATTGTTCCTCTGCAAGCAAGGCTTACGTTTGGCACCTTCAACATTTGGCACCAAATGCAAGCCCGACTGGGATATGTTCCACTGATATACAGCAACCATAGTCAGACTATATAAACATCATAGCATAATCATGACTACTGGAATAAAATGAAGTTTGCTTCTACTTCCCTGATTTACTTGGCTATATGCAACATTGTGTTGTATAAAAGAATAATGCATTTTTTATTTTAAAATAATAATAATGAGTATTTGTGCCATGTACATGCCATGTAGTCCGTGATTACAGAATGTTTTTAAAATAAGAAAGCATCATCCTATTGCCAGGTTCCGATACGGAGCCTTTTTTTGCACAGCCCCTCACCCAGGATGTTCACTTAGGACCCTTCTGTGCTGTGGGACTGTAAGTGTAGGCCCTGAGGTACCTTAGGTGCACCATTTCTGTGAATCATTCCTATGTCAACAACTTCCCACTCCCCCCCCCAATTGTCTGTTGTTTGTATTATGCTTGTTAAAATTACTAATAAGTTATTCAAAAACAAAGCAGAACCTTTCTGATTTAGACCAAAGTTACATAATCCCCTGCCTATATCTGTCACTAATGAAACTCTACCACAGGGATAACTTTGTGCCTTCTTATGCTCTTCTTTTAGCAACCCCCTTGGTTGTTTCCTTGCTGTGAGCTTTATGGAAATAGTTCCTCTGTGTGCACATAAAAAAAAAAAAAGCTGTTCAGTATTTGCTGGGCCATAAAACTGCTTCTCTGTATTTCTAATGTCTCTTCTTCTGCTTTTCTTATTTCTCTGCTGCTTCTTTTCTTGGACTTTGAAGTCTGGATGTCCAGCTTATCTGATTCTCCAAAGAAGGTTATTGCAGGTACTATATTGTTTTTATATACAAATTTGTGCTTGCTCTCTCTGGTACCCTGGATGTCAATTAAGGATCTCTAGAATGGGGGATGGGGAGAGAATGGCAGGCTATAGGCAGATAAGTGGCATGGGATCCCTATCAGGGATAGATTGGGATAGACCTTTGACTAACTATATGGATCGACCGTTTGGCCACTAATCTAGATGGCTTTAAAATAATTGGACAAGTTCATGGAGAGGGCTATTGAAGTCTATGAGCCATGATGGCTATGCTCTCCATCCACAGTTGGAGGCAGTAAAGCTTCTGAATACTAATTGCTGAAAACCACACAAGGGAAAAGTGCTTTTGTGCTCAAATTACGCTTGCAGGTTTCCCACAGACATCGGATTCAGCACTGTGAGAAAAGGATGCTGGACTAGATTGGCCATTGGCAGTGCCTCCCCCCCCCCCCAGGTGTATTCCAGGGTACGCAGTGCCAGCATCTCTTTTTGTTGTTAAAAAGTGTGGCACTTACCTTAACAACTTCATGGTGAGTACCGGCACCTATTTTCCTAGGAAAAAAGCACTGGCCATTGGCCTCATCTAGTAGGCTCTTCTTAAGCCTGTATGTCTACTGACTGGCAGCAACTCTCCAGGGTTACATACAGGGGTCATTCCCAGCCTGCCCTTGAGGTGCCAGTGATTCAGCATTGAACCTTCGGCAAACTCAACCACTGAGAAGTGGCCTTTGCCCAAGATATAAATAAGTTTCTGTATGAAGTTCCTGGTCTTCTAAACTACTTAAACATACAACCTTAACTTCAAGATGATCAGTTCTACCTTTCAGCTCCTATATTGCAGATCCTCCACTGGCTTATTTACTTGCTTCAGTGTTCCAGAATTAATGCTGTTTGCAGCCTCCTATACCAGTTGTACAGTTTTGCTGTATACCAAGAAAACGGACCAACTATTCTTTGAGCCTTTCCAACTATTTCAGCAAGTTTCATTTTAAAGTTATGCCTTATTTCATGTTCTATTCCTTTTAACTTGTCCCTTTGTTTTGCTATCTGTTCAGTCCTCACATTTGTGTTTGTCTACTGGCTGGCTAGCACAAGCCTTGTCAATCCATTATTTTCTCAATCTGCATTTGGCATTTTACTTGTCTGTTGTATCCATTCATGCACTAAGCTTCCCATCTTGTCTCTTTGTCTCCTCTAGCATATTCTCAGATTTCTTTCTCTCCCTCCCTTTTTCTTCTTTCCCCATCATTCTCCCACCCCCTCTCCCTCTCAATTCTTTAGGTGAAAGGTGATTTCTATCTTCCATCATACTCTTGAGTATTTGGATTTTACTATGTCAGTTGTTAGTTTTTAAGAAATGGTATTGTGATCCGCTGTGATGCTGTCTCTTGATATTCTTCTGTGTTTTGCAATCATTCTCCTCAAGAGACCTGTATGAAGACAAAGAAGCATTAGAAGCAATTATGTAAATATATAATCCAAAATTAAGTGGACCAAGGGTATTAATCATTCCTCAGGCCTTTAAGGGTCATTTTAAAGAGTACCCATCTAATGACAATTGCATTTGATGATGTCCCACATGGATACACCTGAGAAGTCAATTACAGTAAATGTGATAGTCAACTGTTTCTTTAAAAAATTACAAATGGGACCTAGTTTGCAAATTATACTGCACAAATCCTAGCAGTGTTGACATAGCCTATTTCATAATGTCCTGAACAAAATTTCCCTAATCCACTGCACATTTCCCAAGAAAAAAGTGTTAAAGCAATTTCACAATCCCTAAGTTAGTTCTGCAGCATGGTGCAACTATATAAATAATATTCACCATATCCACAATACGATGACAAATCTCTTGAATCTCCTCCCCCCCATTTAGTTATTCTGCTTTTCCTCAGTAAACTGTATCCAAATCGGCTTACAATAAACATTAAGACAGTATCTTTTCCCAAATTTATCATGCAACTGCTTTTGGAATACAGTACTGTACACAGTTCTTGTATAATCTCCAGTAAAGAGATTATAGAGCTTGAAAATGTGCAGAAGAAAGTGCTTGGGCTGGGGGCAGGGACAACTCCCCTTTGAGATAAAGTTACTGTAATGGGGAAGCTTCTTGGTTAAGGGAGGGGAGGGAGGTAAGGGTCTGGAGATTATAGAGGTTTGTACAATTATGCACTATGTGAAGAAAGTGGATAGACAGATGTTTGCCTCACATATAATACTAGCAGTCAGGGTACTCCAATGAAGTTACATGTTGGGAGGTTCCGGAGGAAAGACAAAAGTAAGTCTTTCATGCAGCAGATACTCAATGGAATTTCCTACCACAAGATATAGTAATGCCCACCAACTTGAATTTTTTTAAAAGGGGATTAAACAAATTCATGGAGGATATCCATGGCTAATGGTCATGTTAACTGTGTACTGCCTGTATGCCTCTTAATATATTGCAAAGGTAGACCACTTGCAAAGGTAGGTACTCTCAGGTGACCAGCAAGCTCAGGAGCAACAGCATTTAGGGTGTGGCATTTGGTGCTTCCTTCTTGATGAACCCATTTTTAAAGGCCTGTGTGGAGCTGACTTACCTACTGAGTGATTCGTTTACTTATGAGAGTACTTATAAAGTGCCATCCCATAAGAAAAATATAATGATGGTGTACAATGAGGGATGGGAGCTTGGGGTGGAATAAAATAGAAGCCTCAGTCTGAAGCTTTCATGCTAGGTCCTGAGAAGCCAAGGAATGCAGCTGTATCTGGCCACCTGCCCACAGTTTCTTCTTATTTCAAGAAACGGGGGCTACCTGGAGAATACAGAGAGGTTATGAGCATCAGGGTGGGTGGACTAGAGTGTGGACAGAACTGAGCATATTTTAATTTTAAAAGGGAACAGGGCCTTTTTAAAAAGTTTGGAAACCACTGTCTATAAAAACTGTAGAGGGCTAATACAGAGGCTAAGACTTGCTCATTAGTATTATGACACATCTGGCCTCCTGACTGGGGCCACTTTTCCTCCCTCCCTCTCTCTCTCTCTCTCTCTCTCTCTCTCTCTCTCTGATGTTTCTAGTTCTCATTTTTGTTGAGACTTGACAGTGTGTGAGGGCTTTTGTTTGCTTAATCTTCCAGAAAACTTGCCATTTTCTTGGAATTATTTCATAACCTCCCAAAAGCTGCTTTTTTATTTGTGTGTGTGTGTGTGGCCTGTGGGGTTGTGGTGGTACTTAGAGATGGACTAAGAGTATAGTCATAGTCTGACTGAAAGTAGGGAAGCTTCAACATCCCCTCATTTGGCTCGAAAATCAGCCATGTTTTGTGAGCTTTTCTTCATTGTACTTGCAGAAGCTTGAGAGTTGAAGGATGCTCACAAAATCCTGATGTGACTGACAAAAATCCATGGAGACATAATGTTCTTCACACACTTCCAAAGAAATTTTAAAATACTGAATGCCTGCCAGTGGCTTGGGTATATGTGTGGTAAAAAGCGAGCTATGCTGAAGACCCTCTTGTCCCATCAGTCTACATAGGTGCATTGACCTTGGGCTTGCTTCAGCTGTTTCTGTAGCCACAGACCTTGCAGCTCAAGGTCATGAGTGCAAACAGCAACGTTGGCACTAATTACCTTGAGCTACAAAAAACCTAGTAAGCACAGCCTTGAGGAAATGGGATTTGGGTGGGTGAAGCTGCCAACAGAATTGAAGCAAGGGGCCTGCCAGAGGTGGATTGTGCTTGAAGTCATTTGAGCAGGGGTGCTTGCATATTCTTCAAATACTCATTACTTCCCTAATTGCAGTTTATCCACCCATGCTTTTTCATTATTCACACATGTCAGGTGCTGGCACAACACAAAATAGAATTGCTTTTGCAGAAGTAGGATGTTCTGTGCCATCTGAGCTATTGATTGCTTTCCATTATAAAAGAGAGCATTGCTACATGCTGACCACCTTGGTTACCATTGATAACCTTCCTTCGCGCCTGCTTTTACAATGTGGCATTATGCCTCAACACCACCTTTGATACTGTTTTGAATGGTGTCTCATTTGAAGGGTAAAAGTGATTCGTTTCAAGCCAGCTGTGTTGATGAAGAGCCCTGATATTGCTGACACCCAGTGCTCATTGTGATGAGTGGAGCTTTCAGAAGCAGGAATGTTGATAACAAACTTACTTCAAATTGTCCTTGTGTGCTTGTGCTTTTAGACTTAGCATGTTTGAAATATGGTCGACAAACTACTATAAACACCTATCCAATTTTAACCTCTCCTTGGTGACTACATTCTTGACAGCATTTTTGCTACCCTCACTTCCTTATCATTGTTGGTTTGGCTGTTATGTAGATGGAAAATTCGATACTGTAGAAGAGTTGGAAGTGACTTTTATGTTTATTGAAGTGAAGTTTGTGGAAAAAGCCATAGAATGAGCCAGTATTCAGAGTTCAGATGACAGTTTGGGATTGCTTGGTGTAGCTCACAAAATGAAAACAGCATATGCCAAGAAAAAGAGTTCTTGATCAACTTCTTGCATTCATTTGGATACTGCTGATTACCCTGTCACTCACAGATGAACGTTGGGAACTACTACAGTTCACTCAACAGGTTGTTGCTAGTACTGACTTAGAATTTCATACACACCTGCTCTCCTCTAAAGGGACATCTAGATAAGGAATAAGGAATAAATTAGGAATTAATTTTGGCACCATATGGTATATTAGCGTGGTTAACCGTTATTGGTTGATCAATAGTGTTTGCTGTAAACAATGTCTGCCATAACAATTGTTTTAGTTATATGACCTTCTTTTTACCTCCCCAGCTTATCAGTATGAGATATTTGGTTAGGTTAGCATAGTACTATATGCATCATTCTTATGGCACCCATTTGATGGCTAGAATGCCTATATGCCATTCATGCACATGCATCTCAGATTAATCTGGAAACATTTGAGTTCTAATAAATTAGAGCCTGGCTGATACTACCATGCGATGTTCCAAAGCAATGAAGTGTTGATAGCTAGAATGGCTTCCTGGAGCATGTGCTAACCTTGCCCATTGCATAGCACATACTTTCTCACCCTGAACATAATAAGTTAGGGATTTACAGTTGGCACTAGAGCATGCTCCTGTGGGTGTACATCTTGCAGGGATCAAGACAGATGTGAGAAGAGTTAGTCTTGGGATCGCCCTGTAAGAGGCAAATTTTCCCTTAAGTTCTAAGAAACATTGGGGGCGGGGGGAGGGGGTTGTAGGGAACAAACAATCTGGATGGCATGGAAAGGAAAAGACAGTCTGAAAAATTAGAGACAAAGATTTGTCCTTGGATTTTGCGTGGCTAACACTGAAGGCCATGTGTGCCTCATTAGGCGCGGCTTTGGTTTAGAGAACTCAAAGCTCTTTCAGGTATCAAATTATGTCTTTCAGCAGTTTAATAGAAAGCAAAGTTTGCAGCTCATCGGATACTTTTTTGTGTATATGGCCATGGGAATACATACAACTGCCTAGGTGTGAGATGGAGGTTGAGAAAGGGAGGCTTGCACCTCTAAAATGTTAAGACTCTGAACCAAATTCTCTCTCTGTTTGGCACCGTGCAGTATTACCTGGCTGGATTTGTTGCGATGGCAAGATGCAGGCAATTGGAGCTTCAGTAAAAGTCCATGTGTATGAGCAGCCTTTTGCAGGAAAAAAGTTAAATGGGAGGAAATTACTGTATGTAAGCCATTCGAGAAAGCAATCTCCCCACCCCCGGACTCTTCTGTATTTAATGCTCTCAGGCAAAAAAAAAAAAAAATGGTTCTTTTTACTTGTCTTCCCTCCGCCTCCCCTAATTCTGCCTCTGCTCACCAGTTCTCCCCTGCAAATACACCCTGGGCTGTTCTTATACCCTTCCTTTCCCCCTTCTGGCTAGGGGGAAAGATGCCTGTGGGGAGCTGTTTTCTGGAGAGAATCAGTAGATGGGACAGCAAGGTTAAGCATGTCTCCCTTCCAGCTTTCTCCACATATATGTTACCTCAGCAAAAGTAATTTGGAAGAACTGTGGCTGCCAAGATGTAAAAGTTCTGCCCTGAGTGCACTTTGAGAACACTTGAACTGAGCATAGAGAGAACACCTGGTCTAATAGTTTCCTGCTCCTAAACTTCTCTAAACCAAACTGCCACCTTTAGGAATGTTCTTCCACTCTTCAATCCTGCCTTCTCTTGAAAAGATCAGCCTCTATCCCTTTTCTATCTCAAAGCACAGCTAAAAGAATCCACACTTGCTTCGGCCAGTTGAAATGGGTCAAGTGCCAAAGTATTTAGGTGTTCTCCAACTGTTGAGGAACTTGTGTCTGGCAGCTTCTTGGATGCCCTCCAAGTGGTTTCACACATCTGTGTGTGGAATACCATTGCCTTAACTTTTTCTACCTGTAACCTAGTTGATTGGAGTCCGTAGACTGTGAGCCAATTTTCCAAGAAGTTGAGGTGGTTGGGGAAAGGAATCTGACTTCACCCTTTCCTCTGTCTCAACTTTTTCTTGGCTGAATGTCATCTCTGAAACCAACAAATCTAAAGTGATTGGGGGTGGAGAGCCTGGAGAACTAATGAATTTCTCTGATTAGAGATTTTCAAAAGAAAAAGACATATAAGAAGGCAAGGCCAGAGATACGACATGAGCACTAACTGTGTCAAATATCAGTGGGACTAGAGAATCACCACTTATTTTAAGTTACTAGTCTTGCTAACTGTGTATTGGACAGATCCCCATTAAAGCACCTGCTGCAATTTAAAATGGAGAATTAGCTAACCTTTGTAAAATTGGTTGTGAATAAAAACAAGCAAACATTAGATTTGGCAGGGGGATCAGTAGAACCATATGAAAAAGGACAAGCAGACATGGATAAGGATAAAAATGTATGGAGTATAGATGGAACTAGAATCAAGAAATTGATCCCATTTGCAGCTTCCATGGATAATACTTGTTACCTTGTTTCTGTGTTGCTTATTGTACCGCACTGAAGAAAAGGCTGGATGAAAGTGAGCAATGCCACTTCCTCTTTAAAAATATTACATACTTTAAATAGGGGTTTTTGCATACCCTTAGTCAGAACAGGGGTGCGGGTGGCGCTGTGGTCTAAACCACTGAGCCTCTTGGGCTTGCCGATCAGAAAGTCGGCGGTTCGAATCCCTGTGATATGGTGAGCTCCAGTTGCTCGGTCCCAGCTCCTGCCAACCTAGCAGTTCAAAAGCACGCCAAAAGTGCAAGTAGATAAATAGGTAGCGCTCCGGTGGGAAGGTAAACAGCGTTTCCATGCGCTGCTCTGGTTTCAGTGTTCCGTTGCGCCAGAAGCGGCTCAGTCATGCTGGCTACATGAGCCGGGAAAACTGTCTGCGGACAAACGCTGGCTCCTCAGCCTGTAAAGCAAGATGAGCACCGCAACCCCAGAGTCATCTGCAACTGGACTTAACTGTCAGGGGTCCTTTACCTTTACCTTTTTTTAGTCAGAACATCCTCAAAACTAGCCAGGTTAAACTTTTATTCACAGGATAGCTTGACATTTCAGCAACAGATGGAGGAACAGCAATAATCTGAGGTGTGTGTTGTAGTTAGGACTATGCTCAATGTTCCCCAATTCCTAATTAGAGGAAGTGCCCCATATTCTAGTTGTGGACTTTGGTGGGAATTTTTAGATTTTCCAGAAGTTGTTCACTGCTGTTGTTTCCATATTGGTTGCTGTCCTGATACTCCCTCTTTCTCCTTTCTATAATGATATAAGCCAAATCATCAATTGCTTAAGATGATGAGCTGATTTGATTTGGCTTCATGTTGCTGACATCACTGAAGGCAAATAAAGCCATTTCAGAGTAAGGGCATACTTCCTACATAAGCAACTGCTTTAGCTCACTTTTGAAGAAATTGCCAGAAGGGGAATGTAGCTCTAAATGTAGTTCATGCTCCTATTGACTTGACCATGAGGAAGGTAGCCATTTGAGTACAGATGGATCATATTTTTTGTTTCAGTTATTTTGTTTAATTAGGTTAAGTGGATTGTGATTTCATGGAGTAATATAGGAAACATAAACTGGGTAAATTAAGAAAGCTCCCATTTATCTAGAAACCTAAATGGCTGTTTAAGATGTAAAGTAATATATTATCTGAGGAAACTATTTGATTGCTGGCAATCATGTCTATGTTACAGTCAGTCATGGCATTCATGTATATGTGTATGATTCTCTTACACACCCACCCACCCACACCCCTAGCCAACAGCCTCAGTGGCCAACCAGATGTATATGGGAAGACAAGAAGAAAAGTATGATTATTGCTTGTTTGATAATCTGTGTATTCCTTGCATTATATTTTCTATATGGAAATGACTTCGGTATAGAAAATCTCCCAACTTTTGAAGACATTATTTTAACTATGTTCTCTCAAAACAACATTTAATAGAAACAATGAGAGAGGGTTGTTGGGCTTAATCTTTTGTTAGGAATCCAGTCTCCTAAATAGCTTATTTTTAATGAGCTTTGTGATGTTGAAGGGTGACCCTGAACACATGCATACATTTTCCATAGAGGAGTGGAGAGTGCAAATTCCCCTAGACTAGTGATGGTCAAACTTGGCCCTGCAGCTGTTTTGGGGCTACAATTCCCATCATCCCTGACCACTGGTCCTGTTAGCTGGGAGTGATGGGAGTTGTAGTCCAAAAAAAGCTGCAGGGCCAAGTTTGGCCATCACTGTCCTAAACTGATTTGAATCCTAAGCACTCTCTCTTTAAAAAGAAACCAGTAGAAATTTCATCTCAACTAGCCTGGTCTTTTTTCCACGATTGACAATGGAACTTAATAATACCACGATTATTCTCGTCCCCCTCCTCCACTGGTGCATTCACATTTGTATTTCCTCTACTTTAATCGGGAGAGTCAAAGAAGGGCAAATGTCTGTTGGGAACCTTCCTGCTAAGTGTCGGAAGGAACTCAATCCATGTTAAATTAGACAGTTTGGATGAGTCAAGTCTCTCTCTCTCTCTCTCTCTCTCTCTCTCTCTCTCTCTCTCTCTCTCCGTTTCTCTCTCTTTCTCTAGAAGCTGTCCATCCTATAAATAAAATCTTTTGATAGATGGAACCAATTAAACATGTCTATGGAGAAGTGTTTTTTTTTTACAAATGCTGCACGAAAGAAGAATACTTTTCTCTGCTCTGAAACAATGAAGGCTTCTTTTTCCTCTTTTTCTGTAGAATTGTGGATTGTGATAGCTGGAAAGGGTTTTCTAATTGTAACCTCTTCCCAGTCGTAAAATAAATATTGCTTAAGATGCTGTGATAGATACATCTTTGCAGACTTGGTCTTTAAATATGTACCATATTGAAGGTGGGCAACTAACTTTACCCTTATTTGAGTTTAATATACTCCATACTATGCTACAGATTATACTTTACAATGCAATGCCTTTATTAGACCAGTCAAAATGTTGCAAAAGAACAAGTTTGAGAGAGGAACTTGACTGTCTCTGTCTCAATGCTATTCTCTATTTTGTTTAACAAAGTATTCTCTATTCTACAGCTATTCTCTATTTTGTTTAACAAAGTAAAAGTGTCTGATTAACATGCATAGCTTCCCATATTAGTCAGTCAGTCAGCAGTTCGTTGTCCAGCCCAAGCTGACCAGATCTTGGGCTGGAGGTAAGAATTCTCTTTCTTCACTTATGGATGTATGCCATAAATTACAGGTCTCTAGGGAACTTACTTGCACCAAGCTGCCCCTAACTAAATTCTTTATCCAATATTTATATTTGTTTCTCTCTTTATCCCAGTTTTTGGCATGCAAGGAGCACCCAAGCAGCTAAAAACCACCACCAGAACTTTAAAAATTTGCAAAATATATAATGCATTAACCACAGCTTCTCTCCCTCCTTATATGGTTTATTATCTTTTAAACTGGATGAGGACTGGATAGACCTTTAAATGGAGGTCTGTCCTCTGTGACCACCCTAACTGCTAGTTATGTGTTGGTTTTCCAGATGTAACTTCCTAGTAAACATGCATAGGTTTCCACTGTTAGTCAGTGATATCCTTGCAAGGAGTAAGGAGGATTTTGACATCTATTGTCCGGTAAAGTGACTGGACCACTGATAAGGAGGTGTGTTGTGAGCCCAGGTGGGGATATTCAAGAAGCATGCCATCCTGTGCTTGGAGGTAATGCCCCTTTTGATGCACACATCAAACTGAATGCAGTCTTGTAAACGTCTCTCATGAAGCTTAATGATTGCTAGCTCATTTGAGAATAAGTTTTGGCTTCCTTCAGGGTTTTCTTTTGTTCATGACTGGTTGTGTGTGTGTGTGTGTGTGTGTGTGTGTGTAAGGAGTCCTGGGTGGGGGGAAGAGCCCTGGCTTAAAAAATGCTTTTGTAGCACATATTTCTTCTTGCAGGCGCCGAGGAGTAATGTACAGGGGCAGATTTTCCTGTGGGTGTTTAGAAGTGGGCGGGGAAGGGCCTTGTTTATCTTCTGAGTGACTTATGAGTGAAGGGGCAGGCATGCTTCTGCAGCAGCTTGTTGCTATAAGGCAGGAAGGGTGAGCCTTCGTCCCTGGTGGCAGAACACACTTTTTTTTTGTTCCTTTGCTTTTTTTAAAAAAAACCCACACACACCCATACGATTATGACTGAGAAAATGAACCAGAAAATATGGATGGGGTGGGTGAGATGGGAAGACTTTCACAAGAGGAAAGAAATAGGCCTGGGCATCGCTCAGCTGGGTGGCTGGGGAGTGGAGGCAGGGAGAAAGAATCCAATGTAAGCATTTTGTGTTGGTTTAGAGAACTTTGAAGAATGACTCTTACTATGCGAAGTGTTGTGGGTTTTTTTTACAGCTGCACAAAAAAAAAAGATGACTCTGTATGTACATCTCAGTTTAACAGGGGGACACACTGGGGGGAGTTTTATTTGGAAAGAGCTTGAGCAGCGGAGCAGAGGGGAACTGTGTAAGCAGGAATCTGGTGCTGTAATTCTTCTTCTTCTTCTGTTTCAAGTAAACAGTCCTTTGCGCCCTCCCCTCTTCCCTTCCTCCACCCCCACCTCCCTTATTCAACACGGCTCATGTGTTTTCTATTTAAGGACTGCAGCGCGAGGCAAATATGATTGGCGTCCACAGCCCCCCTTTTGACTCTTAGCTTGAGCCTGTGAGAGCGAGGCAGGAGCTCAGCCTATGACGGGGAGAAGTTGTGGACTTGGGTGTTTTTCTGCCCTCCCATTTAGCGAGGCAGCCCTGGATTTCTCTCCCCCCCACTTTTTTTTATGCTGGTTGTGACCGAGATGGATTTTTCTCTCTGAATGGGAACAAGGATGGTGTGGCAACCATGTTGGAAAGAGGTTTATTTTCAAACTCCATCCTGCAGCTTGCTATCTAACAATATGCTGTTGTGTTAAACTCTTGGGTGGTTTTTTTCCCCCCTCCCCCTTCTCCCCTCTTCAACCAGTCTCCAATGTTCTTCTGTACTACTCAGCTGTGGGCCAGAGGAAACTTCTTCTATATGGCCAGCCATTTGGGGATATGCTGCGAGCCAAGGTTGTATTCTGATTGGCTTGGCATTGGTGACAAATCAGCCTATCATGAGTCGGATGGACAGAGGTCGCTCTCGAGGAGCCATGGCTGGAAGCTGGCTCACAGCTTGCTTTTTCCCTTCCCCAGGTGCTGACGCTAGTTCTGAACCTATGATCCTGGACCAGTATGTGGTGGTGTCTAACTATGAGAAACAGGAAAACTCGGAGATCAGCTTGCAAGCTGGAGAGGTGGTGGATGTAATAGAGAAGAATGAAAGTGGTAAGACATACTCTGAAAGAAATATATATGTACTTTTCTCCATTCCCCCTCCAGCCCTTCATGTATCTTATGTATTGCATCTGGTAGAGTGCCTGACTCGAGGTGGGATTTCTCTCTTCTCTCCCCCTGCCCCCACCAGTTGGTTTGGGCTTGGGGCCAAAATATTGCCTTTTGCTGTAAGAATGTCTTCCAAGCCTGTACATTAATTACCCAATATACATTAATGGAAAGTCTTGGGTTGTGGAGGAGGGGGATGTACACAGCATATGCTATGTATTTCCTAAGAATGATACCGTTTCTCTGCTGGAAAAGATCTCAGTATTTCCATTACTTGCCACTATTTTTGAAGGATTTATTGGATGGACTATTTAAAAATATTCCTCTGGGGATGAAAACCTGGCATGGCAGTTCAACCTTTCACCCAATCACAAAGGATTGAGAAGTGGTGGGATCTTTATAGATTATATGGCAGTGACAGGTTTAAACTGCTTTTAAAAGTGTTTGTGTGGGTAACATTTGCTTTTAACTGATATAATTCATTTTCAAATAAGTATTATCGTTGCTCAGTGAAGTAATTCATTCTGAGTGTTTTAGTGGCTAACAGCAATCTGTCTTCTATGTTGTAATGAGATGTATCTAGTTTAGACCATGAACATTGCAATTTGAACTGAAACCTTCTAGCAAGAGACCACTTAGATTTTAAAATACACACTTCTAGTCTCCAATTAATAAAATGTATTAATCCAAGACTGTATATGTAATAGATAGAAAGTATTGGTGTTCATGTGTGACCTTTTGGAAGCCAAAGACTGGGTTCCTTTTTAAGGGAGAAAAGCATCAAAGTTCTTCGGGCAATTCCTAGATTTTGTTTCTCTACATAGCAGTTTTAAACTATCAGACAAAACAAAAATGCCCAAAGACTTGAATACATGTTACCTGGCAGTTTAGAGTTAACCTTCAGTCAAGTTTCTGTCTCTTCATCCACCTTCACACTAGCCATTCTTTCTGACCTCCCCCTGACTTTACCCACCTGACTTTACTCCACCGCTGGCATTTCCCCTTGTTGGAGGACAAAGCTGTGCCTTCCAGGCAGCCTTCCCTGTGGCCCCTAAGCTAACAGGCTGCTCTTGGGTGTGGTAGATGATGTTGTCCCTTCACCACTGTTGCAGTAAGATTCAGTGGTCAGTGTGGCCAGCTTCTCCACGTGAACTGGGTGTGTGTGCTCTTGTCATTTGCCACACACAATAAAATACCTTGGGGTCAGCTCTGAGAAAGGTTGAAAGCTTATTGGGCAACTAGATCTAGGGCTTAAGCAGTGTGGTAGGTTGAGACACTCTGGCCAAGGGTTTAAAACATAGTTTCCATTATCTTCTACAGAAGACTATAGTCCCAGTACTGTGGTAAAGGTGGGAGTGTAGCTCTACAGCATTCCCCCCCCCCAACCCAGTGCAGGAGCAATGACTTAATCTACTGGAGTTCCAGGGTGGTTGATGGTCTGTCCTTGCTCAGACAAGTGAATGGGGAAATAACAGAATAAGGGAAATAATCAAGCAGAGGCTAGATGCTGTGTTTTTCTTTGATGAGGTTCCTGCTTCATGCTAGTAGTTTAAATGGTAACACTCAGTGCTTTTTCCCCTAAAAAAATGTTTAGGAGTACTCTCATTTTCCTACTCATATTGAAATACTGCCCCTTAATGAGGCCAAACTTAGATTCACAAAATGTTTAGGGGTATGCGTACCCCTGCGTACCCCCCAGAGTAAAAAGCCACTATCCATAACATAACTGATGCATATGGCTATGTTCAAAACGTACAGGAGGCAGAGTGAGGCAACCACCTCAGGTGGTGGATGCTTGGGGAGTGGGGGCAACAACAAGATGTTGGAGGAGACAAAAACTGTGGGTAATGTACAGCTTGCCCTATTACCTGCCCCCCCCCCGGGCTAGCTAGCCTGCTACACTTGGATTCAGTGGAGGATGTTGTCCCATGACCACTGTTGAAGTAAGATTCAGCTAAGGTCGCATTACACTACTCCTGGAAACTGTAGTTTGTCAAGGGTGTTGAGAATTGTAGCTCTGTAAGGAGCAAACTGGTTCCCAGGATTCTTTGCTGGAAGCGGTGTGCTTTAGATGTGCTTTAAATGTGTGGTGTGGATGTGACATTCTGCTCAGTTTCCGCACATGGAGCAGAGAGAGGGTGCTATCTTTTCCGTTTGCCTCAGGAAGCACAATGTCTTAGTTTGCCCCTGCTAGGAAGCTGCATAGCAGAAGGCACAGAAGTAGTGATGTGGTTTTTGAAATTTGAAATGGAAAATTTTGAAAAGTTCTGTATGCAAATATGGGTAATTTGCACAGGACAATTTTCCTTGGAAATTTTTTAGTTTTGGGAAATCTCCTGGTGTCCTAGAGAGAGATCAGTTTTAGCACGTTTATCTTACTTGTGTTAGTAACCAAGCTAAAACCTTCAGAATTGCCAAGGTAGCTTGATACTATGTTTAAAATGGGCCTGCATTTATTGTTATTAATGAAGTTACAAAACGTTTTTTTTTCTGCAAAAAAACTAAACAAAACTAGAAGAATTTCTGCTGTGAAACATTTTCCACCCCCACCATAGCAGAGTAGTGAAAGTGAGAGAAGGCTGGACCAATTACAAATGCACATGTGTGAAATGAAGGGAATATTAGGGAAGAGGTATGGGGGGGTGGGCACACAATGCTTTAAAATTAAACACTTGCTTTGAGGGACAGAATGATAAAGGAGGACAAAAATGGAAGGAGAAAGATGGGGGGAAGCCTGGTTATGGCAGCATCTGAAGGAGAAATCTTCCCAGTGTAGTGAGGGGAACCCTTAAAAGAATGACCATCTGGCAGCCAACTGGGCAATTCCAGAGAGCTTCTCCATGCCTTTATGGAGGGACTGTCTGACTCCCACTATTCCTCTGGTCTTGGCTATTGTTTCACATATAACAAACACTAAGGATCCAGAATGTCCAAGTAATGGAAGAAGAGTCAGACTCCAGGCAAATAAGGGAATTTGCTCTGGCACTTCCTTAGAATGTAAAGTCTGTCTTTCAGGTTGTTTCTCTGCAGTGAAACTGCCAACCATTTGTCACATGATTCACACACACATCCCCAATGGTCCTAAGTGGAAACTCTAGTCAAGATGCCACCTTTGTGTTAAATTCTGTTGTTTGTCTTTTTGTTGTGATCTATCATTTTATGGTGCAGCATATTTTTCTTTTTCTTTTTTCTTTTTCTGCCTCTTTCTGCTGAGTAGCAGATAGCTACTGCACAGGCAGATGTGGATGAGTTTCTTGTGGCCATTGCATTGTTTCCACAGGCATGTAAAAGATATTTATTTTAAATATTATTCCTCAAGGCTGCAGAGGACTTGTACCTAAAGTCATCTTACCTTAAAAGTAAGGGAAAGAATGCATTCTTTCCACTCAAGGCAGTTAATGCATCATACTCCACATTTTAAGATATATAGAAATATACTCTCTGGATATGACCTTTCAGAAGGTTTGCTTTTTGTGTGTGTTTTCTGGTGCAGTGTTTTTGCTAAAGAAAGAAGCAAGCGGCAAGGTGGATGAGTTTTGGAGGTTGCCCACTGATGTTGCGCAGTTTGGAGAGAGAGAGAGACTTGCCTCAAGGCCAAATCCATATTGGTGCATTAAGTTTTTTGAATGGCTCTGGCAGGTTTCACTTTTCAGCCTAATATGAAGCCAGAATGTTGGTCTAACTAATCTTATACTAGGCAAACTAATATAACAAAGCTTAGGGGACACATGATTATCATCTTGGAGATGATTGAGTGAACTTTGGTATCTTAAAGGGTCAGTCTAGGCAAGGCAAAGCCCTGCCAGAATGAATACTGAACGAGTGTGAATGTGTTAAGACTAAGCAGAACCCTGGCTGCATTTGCCCTGTAGCAGTTGATTAATAGGTCTGTAGACTTTACCCATATCAGAAGATGACTCTTAACTTGACCAACCGCTCAGTCACAGAAACAACTCTCATGCTGTAGGCTTCTGTAACCTTTCTGGAACTTTCATTTCTTCAATAGGGAACATCTCATTCCCATAAACTAACTGTTGAGTTAGAATATGCCCCTAGAAGCAATCAAGAGAATTCTGTGGCGCAGATTCCCCCCCCCCTTCTGTCACTGTTTTTGACATGCACTGGGTCTTAGACTGCAACACTAAACAGATCTACTCGAAAGAAAGCTGTGTTTCATTCAATGAGGCTTACTGCCATCTAAGTTTGGCAAGGATCACTGCCTTACTAAATTTTGTTCCATTTGTCCTATCCACTTGTGTTGGAGGGGTACTTGACAATAATGGCTACAAAACATTTAGACTCCAGGAGTTAAGATGAGTACGGGCATGCTCTTCCTACAGCAGCCTTGCTTCCGGAAGTAAGTGTTGGCTACTGGGTCTGTTATGTGCTCCTCCTCCAACTTACCTGGTTGAGACAGTCTAGAGATGTGATATATCAGTAGTCTTCAGTGGTCTTGTGTGAGCCTTGCTGACTTTTCCAGTTTGTTGCACAAGTCTTGTATACAGTTAAAACACTGTTGGTTAGTATATAAACAATTTGAGCTAACTTCTTGAGTAAGGGATTCAGACCACCCCAGTTCATTTTGGAAGGGTTTTCCTGTTTTGGTTGGTTATTGCCTGGCAGCAGGGAGTGCCATTATAGGATAAAGCAATACGTTTAATTGCAGCTGGAAGTGAAATGATTGGTACTAGTCGCTAGGTAACTGAGTTTTCATCACACCTCATTCCTTCTGAGATCAGATTGGAGAGGTTACAGTTGATCTGCGTGGAAAGTTGCCTTGTACTGTGCCAGAGGATTAGTTTTTAAAAGTAGTGAATGAGAAGTAAAATGAATCTTTATATGCCCATTGGGTATGGCCGTGTAAAGTTAACTCTTCCCTTTCTCTCTCTCCTTGTCACTTTAACCTCCTGTCACACTCTCTCTTCTCTATCAGCTGGAAGGCTGGGAGGACGCTAGATGGGAAGAGATCTGCTCTAGTTGTGCCTTAGGCTATAACACAGTGGCTGGAAAGCTGATATATTTCAGATGATCAAGCTTCAGCGAACAGTTAATTCTGTTGACATTCCTTTGCGCCAAGAAAGTAGAAAAGGGATTGTGAGGTGTTTAAATATCTGATGGGTTATGTGGGGCAGCTGTCTGGCTGTCCCAGGGCTGCCTTGTCCCAGAGGAAGAAATGCTATCTGGCTACCAGGAAAGTGCTTTGATTTGAGACTTTCTTAACAAAAAATATGAAACTGCTTTTTATATCACTGCTCCAGGATGCTAGCTTTGCCTTTCCCCCCCTGTCCTCTTTTAAGAGACAAATTTCCTTGTCTGCCTGCCTTTGCTGGCTTGGCACTGGCATGGAGTTATTGAACAAGGACAAGTAATTGATGGAAAATATTATATTTATGACGACAGAGGTATTAATGCTGGAGGTGTCATTGTACAGTTCTTTGCCCCTCACAAACTTTAAACCAAATTTGAGACGATTTGGTGTGCTGACTTCAGCCTTGTCCAACAAAGGCAGGTGAACTTGGAAAGGTGGGAGCATAAATAAATTTCGAGAATCCTTCACTTTCCCTAAGTGTGCTTGTCATAAGGACTGGATTTTTATAAACTAAGGCACTTGCAATCTGTTGGTATTTTCAGGTGGTATTCAACCACATGATGGGAAATTCAGGTTACACAATTATAGTTGGTGCTCCTTCACAAGAAGCCTGCTTCCCCACCCACCTCAAATGTAATAAGGAAAATGATGGGGAAATATACTGGAAGTGTGAGATAACAACTGCTTGATGCACATTGTATAAGTTCCCCACAAACTATTCTAATCAATGCTTGATAAGCAGCTAATATTGTTCAACCTCCATGAAAATTTTGTCCAAACAAAGTGAATTCTCAATGTACAGGTTGCCTAGAAGCAACCCTATTGTGAGCAGTGCAAATGGTATACGCCAAGACAATTTAGGTCTCATAAGGGCTGTGTGTTGAATTGTTGGCAGAAGCTAGGACAGAGTAATGGGAGCTCACCCCGTTACACAGATTCGAACCGCCGACCTTCTGATTGGCAAGCCCAAGAAGCTCAGTAGTTTAGACCACAGCACCACCCATGTCCTGCCAACTTAGCAGTTCGAAAGCATACCAGTGCAAGTAGATATATCGCTGTGGTGGGAAGAGTAAACTGCGTTTCCATGCGCTCTGGCATTCGTCATGGTGCTCCATGCAGCAGAAGTGGTTCAGTCATGCTGGCCACAGGACCCGAAAAGCTGTCTATGGACAAACACCGGCTCCCTAGCCTGAAGCGAGATGAGTGCCGCATCCCATAGTCATCTTTAACTAGACTTAACCATCCAGGGGTCCTTTACCTTATGTTGAATTGTACAGTCATGGCCTTGAGTGTAACCCCCATGGAAATGGTTCCAACACACTTAACTTTTTGCTATCAGGTTTCTCTGGGTTTAAAATGCAGGCTTGTGGTCCCCAGCAGAGCTCCATTTTCATGCTTGGTAGCATGCACCACTCCAAACAACTTTACTCTCGTGACTTCTCCAAAGGGAGCAGCCTCATTAGATGTTCTTGCATTATGTTCAACTCGAATCCTAATCACATGCAGCACAGATGGCAATGTCATGCCAAAATTACTCAAGATGGACATGCATATTTGACTGTGTCATGCAATGGTCTTGTGATGTTTCAATTTTTACTGGAACTCAGAAGAACGTGGAAGGATGTTAGAACATATTTTAAACATACAAACACACAGGAGAAAGACTTGGCTGCAGACCAGAGCTCCCCAGTGCCACCCACAGAGTAGAGAATTTGTTTTTGTCTTTGGTTATTTTAGTAATGAAAATTATCTTGGATGAGTGTTTGTGAAAGTTACTAAGAATTATAGGAAAGGGACTCCTTTATCCAAAAAGCAGATATTTAGGAGCTAGGAGTAAACATTGGGTCATTCCAGTCATAATAGGTTATAGCTTATTTTTATGAGGAAATGATGCATAAAGTATAGGGCACTTTAGTTATTCTAAAGAGCAGGGATGGGGAACTACTGCTTCCATCGGCCTCAGTCATCATAGCCAGTGGTCAGGGATGATGGTAGTTACAGCCAGACAATTTTCCCACCTCTGCTACACTTCCTGAAGAGTGTCCATCCACTGTTCTTTTGTAAATACATCCAATACTTTCCTGCCTGAAGCTGGATCAAATGAAAGCCCTATTTTGAACGTGGAAACAATGTTACTTGGCTACATGTTATATCAGTACCAGATCTGCTGAACATAGCACACCTGCCACATACTTTGGCCTAACAGGTTGTCAAACCATGTCTGTGTCTGCAGTCCTGGACAGATAGAAATACAAGCTTAGGTCTCTGGTGGGCTGCATTTTGCTTGGTCAGTCACAAGTGGTACTTGCCTGTTCTGCACAAATAGTTGCTCCCAGCTAGCCAAGATATGACATTCAGATCAATAAGGCTATGTTGCATGCCTAGTGCCCAAGTGGTGAATACATTTGATAATGTTGTTTTGGAAGCAGTTGATATTTTCACTTCTCATTTGGGGTGACTTTTGTTGATGAAGAGAAGCATGGGTGGCAAAAGCATGGGTGATCTGTGCTTCATATTTCTCCATAATGTCCAAAGTGGAACTCTTTCCTTCCTCATTGGTGATCTGTGTATGCACTTCATGTGCAACTTTGTTTTTAGTTTTTGATACAAGAGTGCTCTTCTGGCATTGCTGAGCCACCCAAGCCAGGAAGTGAAGTGGAGATAGTGGCCTCTAGGGCCATATAACCTATTGATAGTTGATGTGAAATCCAGGTGATGGAAGGAGATGTAACGCATGGTGGAGATTACAGGATAAGCTCTTTTGTGTTTTTGGTTAGCAAGTTTGAGATCCCTGGTTTTTGGTTATTCACCAAAAAGTTTGTTCCTAAAACTTTGTGCTTCATGGGGGCAAGACCTACCGGAGATGAGTTTCTGTGCTCATTAGGCCTGACATTACTGTGCAGAACGTGTTTTTGCTAATAAAGACTTAACTCCAACTTGCATGGTGTGATTTACTGCTCACTTTCTCCTGACAGCTTGATATTTTATATGAGTGGATGGTTTATAAATATTTTTTATAAATCAATCAGTAAAATACATATTGCATGCAGAAGCTCCCAGCCCCTATCCCCAGCATTTTTAGGTAGGATTCTGAAGAAAGACTTCTATCAGAAAACCTGACAACCGCTAATCTGTGTATAGACAGTACTGAACTAGATCACTAAATGTTTTGAGCCTGTGGGCACATTTGGATTTTTGAGTGATTACTGCAGGCACCCGCTTCTTGTTGCTTATTTCCTCTCCATCCTCTAAGTCATTTTCTGTCTCTCTTTTTTGGGGGGAGGGGATGCATTAATTTAGAACCCTCAGAAAATCAATCTTCTTCAATTTGCATGATTTCACACAGGGCCCCCACAAAACCACCATCAAACTGAAGTTTAAAAGGGTAGACTTTGCAGCACCACAAAAACATTGGTCCACTTCGCTTCCCCTGCTCCAGTGTCAATCTAAGCACTGAAAAGCACATAGAACAGAAAGAGGAAGCTGGGAAAGAGCATCACTCTTCTAACTTCCTTAGCTTAGTACATAGTACCTTAGTACATAGGTACTGCCCAGGAAGTGGGGAGGAGGATGTTAACCACCCTTACCATCTCATCACAAAGGGGGCAGCAAGCCAAGAGGGAGAGCTCAGAAAATTCCCAAGTCCATCATTCCTACCATGGGTGCCACACTGTTAATCCCAGATATAATCTATTTGTCTAAGTCTGCCCAAGGCTTATGTTCCCAAACCTCCCATTTCAAGAAACAAACCATTTCACTTGTTAAATTGGGATAGGTAAAGGGAACCAAGAGGGACGCAGGTGGCGCTGTGGGTAAAACCTCAGTGCCTAGGGCTTGCCGATCGCATGGTCGGCGGTTCGAATCCCTGCGGCGAGGTGAGCTCCCGTCTTTCGGTCCCAGCTCCTGCCCACCTAGCAGTTTGAAAGCACTCTTAAGTGCAAGTAGATAAATAGGTACTGCTTTATAGCGGGAAGGTAAACGGCGTTTCCGTGTGCTGCGCTGGTGCTGGCTCGCCAGAGCAGCTTCGTCACGCTGGCCACGTGACCCGGAAGTGTCTCCGGACAGTGCTGGCCCCCGGCCTCTTAAGTGAGAAGGGTGCACAACCCTAGAGTCGGACACTACTGGCCTGTACGGGCAGGGGTATCTTTACCTTTAAAGGGAACCAAAGATGTGGTGTTGCACCTGATCCCTGTTTAAAGAAAAGGCTTATGTAGATGCATTTCAAAGATGACTTTTGTATAAGAAATCTGTTCAGAGAGGCATGAGACCTCCACTATGCAATGTGGCAGCATATAGATATTTCCACATTCTCATCTTCCAGCCCTCGGTTGGAAAAGTTTAACTGGAAACTTCATTACTTAATTTTAATTTCTCCCTTCATTTTCACTTCTGGCTCCTTCCAATTGTCAAGGTTTTTTTGGCTCCTTGTTCTCACTTCTCATGGAGAAATCCACAACTGCTCAGGCTGGCAGCTCAAAAGGGAAAAAATTGTATGCTGGGCCTCTCTCCCCCCACCAGACTCCCTTACACATTTTCCCCTCTGTTTATGGAACTATTGCCAGCTTGGGGACCTTGAAACCTCCCCAGGAAAAATCTGCTTTCTATATTAAAACACTCTAATGTTATAATGATTGGGTTTATATATCCGCCAAATAGGTCACCAGCTCAGCAGTTTTGTTGAGAGAGCAAGACCCGGAAAGATCTAAGGGATATTACAAAGGATTCCCATTCCCTTTGGTAATTACCTTGTGGATTAGATTTCTAGAGTTACAGCATCTGAAAAACTATTGTCTCACAACAAATGTAACTGATCTGTAGAAAACACAACCTGAAGAAAGAGACAATGAGCTTTCGTAAATGAGGAAAACCTTTAATAATAATAATAATAATAATAATAATAATAATAAATAATAATAATAGTAATAAACTATTGTTTTGATGGGCTCTAGTTACATCATAAAGCTTTTTTGCAAGGGGGTGTGTTCCCCTTTTCCCCTTCAAGTAAAGTTTTTTTAAACCTTAAGATTTTCCTCACTGATTTAAAAGACATGTCAGCTGATTTCCAACCCTTTCTTCTGTTTAATCAGGGGAAATGATTAATGACTTATCTGCATGCTTGTTTTGACAAATTGGTCTGCAAATATCAAATAAAAGACGGATGGTGCATTTTTATGTCAGACGAGGACAAGATTAATAAAGCGTGCTGTGTTGGTTTTATTTTCCCCTGGGCTGCACAGCAAATAAGCAGTTTCAATAATGCATTGGCAGTCAAAGAACCTGCAATCATTAGCAGACTGGTTTCAATTGCAACCAGAAATATGTGTCCTTTCTCTCCAGTACTTTTCTCTCTTTCTTGGTTTATATGGTAGGTTTTTGTCTTCCCAGCAACACAATTACTTAGTTCTTTTTGACATAAACACATGCTTGTTAAACAGCCACAGCTTATTAACTTCATAGCTGGGGTGGGGTGGTCAGTAAAGAAATCTTCCTTGGACTTCTCTTCCTCTTCCCCTCCCACTTCAGGGAATACTACTTCTATTAAATTAGTGCACAGATGGTTAATATCACTCACAGACAGACAAACCAGCATGGCTGATGCATCACTCTGCTCCACTCTTAGCGTACCTCCCAAATTTCTTATGCAGCAAAAGGCAGGGTGAACATTAGGGAGGACAAGGAATCCAGGAAAGCCCTCTGCTTATGTCTAATGTCCTGCTCCCTCAGTGTTTCTTATCTTCTTCTGGTATCACAAGTTGCAACAGAACATAGAAGATGGACTTAACAGTAGAGTGAACAAAGTGGGTAAAGTTTTATTATGGTTTGCAGAGTTTATAAGATGAGCCCAAACTGATTTGTCAAGTCAGTCATGTTAAGAGTTCATCTCTGGAACATCTGCATGAAAAGCAAAGCCTCTCTGCCTTCCCTTCTCTTTACAGAGTATAGTCCACTTGTTTGAACAGCTGTCCGTTCCACATGGTTTAAAGATAAAGGAGAGAAAGGAAGTTAGCACCTGGGATCAGACTGAACAGGCACAAGAGTAACCTATTGCAGGGCTTGTCCACACTTCCGCTTGTCCCATGCTTTCTATGCACAGGTCTGAGTGGGTTTTCATTTGTCCTGCTGCTTTCACTGTGAAAACTCGCTGTTTATCACTAAATCAGAACAAATGTCAATCTGCAGAAAAAATGATTGACGTTTGTTTCGATACATTGGTAAACAGTGGGTTTTCCTGGGGGAAAGTGGCAGGCCGAATGTTGGCGAGCACATAGTCTTCCTCATTACAGTGTAATGAATTATATTTCTAATTATGATACAGTAATTCTTAATTTTCACCTATGCACTATAAATGTAAATTTGCTTGTGCAAATTTAGCGCAAAGTGATTTCCTCTTTTTGTAGTGCATTTTCTCTTTGGGGGCAATGCAGAAGTGACCACCCTACCCTCAGCACTGAGAAGTTGCAGCCTCTTCCCACACTTGGAGTTAGCCGATGAAGGTTTATTCAGGGCTAAGAGCAGGGTGGTGCATTTTGAACCTCAGTGTTCTCATCTTAGGAATGAAGCACTTCTAGTATGTGCTTGTATGGATGGCCTCAAATTATGCTGTAAATGCAATAAATGCTTTCTCTCTTTAGTCTTATTGTCATGGTCTGTTCTGGGCAGCTTTCCATCCTGGCTTTACTTTGTAAAATGGCAAAGACTTTATTTTTGCACATGAACACCTGAGGAAGGAGCCACCTAAACAGGCCAGGCCAAGTAGGTGGGAGATCTGGGAGCAAAGTGTTCAAAATCAGGGCAAAACTGGTTCTGCTCGCTCTTCACTGCTGAAATAAGATGGAGTTCACCTTCACCAACTATGCCATTCTCATCTGCCATCTATCTGATCTGCCATGCATCTCTTTTACTGGTTGTTTCTTGAAATATCTATTCTTAAATCCACCTAGACTTGTGCATTTTATTACGTGGCTGGGAACCCTATAAGAACAATTGAAGTCCCCCTTTCCCCCGATCAGCTAAAGGGTTTTTTTTTTTAAAAAAAAAATATCATTGGATCATTTAATTCGGACTCTTTCCTAACTCTTGGCTTCCTTCAGAAATAGCTAGGGCTGTAACCCAAGATTGCAAATTGCATAGATAGGGCTGGAATTTTGCCTTCCTCAGCACTAATGATGTGAAATTGCTGGCTTTTCTGGAGTGGCCATTCCAAAGCTGTGATACTATGTGAAGTCAATGTATAGACTTTTCTTATGTGAAAAGAGTTCTAGAGCCTGCTTGGGTTTGTATAAAGACTTTAGGCTAACAACCGTACTGAAGAAGAGTGAAAACCTAGAGTTGTACAAAATAGCTAACAAACCAACTTCCATAGTCCCAGTGGACTGTTTGGTGTGTGTGGCAGATAGAATAGTAAAAAAAATTATACATTGTGAATGTCTGAAATGTCTAAGAAACAGAGAATGAATTAATTAGCACCATGGATAATAACATCTGGAATTGAAGGATTTTCTTAATTGCTTTAATTTGTAGGGTTGTGTTTTTATAATTATCCTTTCCTATAAAGCAGTGGATCAGAATTAATGGTATATGAGTACCATCCATCCATACCATTAACCTGGTTTTCCTATAGTTCGCCCTTAAGGTGTTTGTTTTGACAATATATGGAAAATGTCCCACAATTATTCTCCTCGGATCCACTTTTTGCAGTAAAATTTGCAGTAAAATTTCTATACATTAAAACAGTTTTGTGTGTGACCAACTTAAAGGTATGATAAATATGCAATGATGGAAACTCGACAGTGTAAAAAGGTAGATTTGCAGAGGTTTGGTTTGATGTTATTACAAGTGCTAATAAAGAAGCACATGGTCTCACATCCCTCTGCTTATCAGTGGATTTGGTTGATTCAATAATACATTATATTAGTATTCTTTAAGATTCATTCCACCCATGGCAGTACTGGGTTTTGTTGTATTCTATGTATAAAAGTGTACTCAGGGTGTTTTTATTGTACCAGCCTGTTGTGCATTTTTATTGTCATTCTTAGCCCAATTAAATATATAAAATTTCTATATAGGTTGAACAGGATAGGAGGCAAGATGCAACCTTCTTAACCCCTTTCGTAGATAGCACAGGATCTGTAAGATATCCTCTGTAATACATTATGCCTTCAGCCAGGTATTATTATACAAACTTTTAATTAGAAAAAGTAGCAATTTTGGCTATATTGGATGAGGCTAATTTCCTCCAAAGTCTTACACAGAAAATAGAATCAAATGCTGCCTTCAAATCCATACACCTCTGATCTATAGTAGACCTACCCTGTCTAAACACAGCTTCTCATTTGACAAAATGGCATCTTCTGCTATCCAGTTCAGTCTGTTTATTGTGCAGGTGCTTTGCCAATTACACACAACAAGCTAATTGGGTAAAAGTTTGCTGAAGCAGCTTTAGTAATAACAGTACTCTGGATGTTACCCCTTTTCCTTTTTCAAGTTTTCATTTCTAAAATTCTTCCACTAGGGGGCATTTCCTTGTGTTTGTGCTGGATCTTTTCATGCAGTGACATTTGAGCTAGGAAAATCTGGTGGAAACTGGAAAGGTTCAGTAGAAAGGTTGGGATTCCATGGCCCATTAAAACATCTTCAGCCGTTGTGGCTCTGGTGCCATGGAAGGAATGCTTGAAGTATCCAACAATCTAAGACTAAGGAGTCAAGAATAACACAGATGCCTAACGGGAAAAGACTCCCAGAAAGTGGAAATTGCTCAGTCCCATGTGTGGTCCCTTTTTTGCTTCTCTCTGCCACCCCCTCTCAAAAAATCCTTGTCCTTCTGAAATACAGTATGAGCTTCATTAAACATAGCTGGGTTATTTTGATGTGCTGCAAATACTCTCCTCTGCATGTTTAGCAGTTTGTGGCAGGGGAGGCGCCAAGAAGATAGGAGGTGCTCTTGGTAGACACCCAGTATTACCCACCCCATGAATCTGGAGAGCATGTTTTAATCTGTATTGCTCTCTTGCTGGTTCATGTTTCTGGTGGAACTATTGTAGAATTAGTGTGGGCTATCAGGCGTGCACAGCTTGACTCTTCGCCTTCTCGAATTTTCCCCATGGGGAGTAGGTCATAGAAAAGTCAGGACTGTTTCTCCCGGTACCCCATTGCTGCTATTCAGAGTTTCCATCTGATGTAGTTTTTAGAAGCTCCTGCTCTGTTGAGAGCCCCTGTGCAGTCAAGTAGAGCACTCTGTGAGCATTAATGCTTGCCACCCATTGCAAAACCCTTTTTCATTTGCTTGTGGGGAAGGTACAATTTTATTCAAGAATGGAACAATATCTGGGAACAGCTGTAAATCTGCAAGCTGTCAGGGGAAAAAATGTATAATGTTGTAGGAAAGAATGGAGGACAAATTCCAAAATTCAACTTGGAAGAGATTAAATTCTCTAGCAAGCTTTTGGCTCTGCTTAATTTGGGCATTCATTTGTATTTCTACTTTAGGGGCTAGATTATTGCCAGGTGGTTGAGAACTGGGGAAAGAAATTGGTGCCAGAAAAGTGTGTTTTAATTGAAATCTTAAATAGAATTCTGGAATTTTGAAAGCCAGTTTTGTGTGTGTGTGTGTGTGTGTGTGTGTGTGTGTGTGTTTACCAGTGTGTGTGTTTTTCTCAGCATTTCAAAAGCTTTTCAAGGAACTCTTTCCTTTTTCAGATATGGGAGAGTCAACAACAAGTTGTGCTAGTGTGAAGTAGCAAAAGCAAAAAAAAAGGCATCCTATGGTACATTATACTACAAGTTTGTTGTTGTGGCTTGCCGGTTCCTGCTCCAGGTGGATCACGTTTGGTCAAAACTCTCCACTATGACCTGTCTATCTTGGATGGCCCTGCACGGCATAGCTCATAGCTTCTTTGAGTTATTCCAGCCCCTTTGCCACGGCAAGGCAGTGATCCATGAAGCTACCAGCATGAGTTTGACCAAACTCGGGGAGGCAGCGGAAGACAGGAGTGCCTGGCGTGCTCTGGTCCATGGGGTCACGAAGAGTCGGACACGACTAAACGACTAAACAACAACAACAAAATCTAAGATTCTGTTCGCCAGTTTTAGTTTCTGGGACAAGTTTCATAGATGGCCTGGGATGTTCCTGCTTTATGCCACCCTGTTTCAGGTGTGCAAACTTTGCCATTTTTGCTTTTATTAATAAGGGTGTTTCTAAACTACCAATTCATTAAAAATACCATGTGGTGTACAATAAAATTATTAAAATATAATTAAAGTGTTTAGTGAAACACATTTGGGGTAGGTGATGGAAATATTAGTTTGATTTTAATAGGAACAATGTTCCTAAGTGCTGGTGCCACCATGCTGAAAACCTTAGACTGCATAGAACCAAAATTAATATGTGAGACAGACAGGATGGCTTTGCATGATGAGTGCAGTGATCTGGACTTTATATACTAATAGTCAGGGGCAACGCATCCTGTTTCACACCACTGGCAGAGAAGCAGTGCCAGCATTAGCATCGATTTCAGATGAGAGCTCAACAGATTTGGGTGTGATTAGTGCCGATACCAGTGCCACTTCTGTCCTGCCAGTGGAGGCAGCAGGGCACCTTTGGGGCTTCTGCCGCCTGAGGCAGCTGCCTCAGTCTGCCTAATGGCAGAGCCAGCTCTGCTAATAGTAAATTTGAATTTAGCCTGGTAAAGTAGTGGCAGCCAGTACAGAGCTTTCAGCACTGGTGTAATATGGTGATACTGAACTACTTCGTCCAGTATTCAAAACTCCCATTGTTCTAGGAGCATTTTGCAACAGGGAATTTCATTAGTGCAAGCAGTTTCTGAGCTCTGGGGTCAGTACTGTGCCTGAGATTTCAGATTAAAGCTACTGAATGGAAGGAAAGGAGGACCTTTTCCTGCCTCCCCACTTCCAGCTAGTCTCTGAAGACTGGAGAAGAGACCTTCTTAAGAATATTAGGGGGGTGGGCAGGGGAAGGACTGGACCATGAGACAAATGAACATAATATTTAGCTGCTGTTCATTCATTTTCAGCTTTGTATTCTTGTTATAAAAAAGCACGCCTAGACATTCCATTGTTGTGCCCATAACCTAGGTTTAAGGTGCCATTTAGCTCCCAGCTTTCATATCTCGGTTTCTAACACTGACTCTGTCCCAAAACTTAATGTGCTGGAGCACAATTTTATCAGGTGCATACATTATGAATTTGTTAGGATTTCAAGCTGCTATTCAGCACACTGTTGTAAAAACTATACATGATCCATGTGTTGCTAAAGTACAGTGGTACCTCTGGTTACGTACTTAATTCGTTCCGGAGGTCCATTCTTAACCTGAAGCTGTTCTTAACCTGAAACACCACTTTAGCTAATGGGGCCTCCTGTTGCCGCCGTGCCGCTGCTGCCCGACTTCTGTTCTCATCCTGAAGCAAAGTTCTTAACCCGAGGTACTATTTCTGGGTTAGCGGAGTCTGTAACCTGAAGGGTATGTAACCTGAAGTGTATGTAACCCGAGGTACCACCATATATCCTTTTTCTCAATGAAAGCCTCTACATAGGGCTGAGTTGGAAGGAATTATATGATGGGGGTGGGGGGAAGCATCCTGCTTGTGTGTGCAAATATTCCTTCTTCACTTCCCTGCTTTTAGCAGAAAATAAAGCCCTGCTTTTGTTTTTTCACTTAATAAAAATCTCCATCATGAGAGCAACTTTGAATAGTCTAGCAAATCTTTGTAATTTTCACTGTAGATTGATTCAACAGCCCTTCTGAGTGCAAAAATCCTTTTGGAATCCAGAGACTCTGAGCATCAGAATGTCAACATTTTGGGGACGCTCTCATTTATTCCCATTGTTTTCCAATCCTCTCTCCATTCTTGCCTAGTGTTTTTTTTTAATAAATTTTTATTAAGATTTTACAAAAACAAAGAATTCATCATTTCAGAATGTATCCTTTTCATACATAAAATTCACATGAAAAAACAAATACAACAAAAAAACAAAATTATATAACAAAAAAGAAAAAAAGAAAAAAGAAAAATAGAGGAAAAAAAACCCTTATTCTTAAAATTATGAAGTTCCATACCCCTCTGTCTTGACCTCCTCACATCCCCCTTTTTGTGTTCCTCTTTATTCTAATCCAATTCAGCAAATTCAAACCCTTATTATACCATACTTAATTTACATTCTTCTAATTATTATGTCCCGATTTTCCATTTATTTTAATCCATATCTCCTCTTATATACTCATGACATAATAATGTTCTGTTCATAACCCCTTCTCCTTTTAAGATTCTTCTTTTAATTTACCTTTAACCAAGTCACACCAACCCTGTCACCTTCACTTCCCACAACATATTAACACTCCAAAATTTTACAATATTTCTGCAAATAGTCCTTAAACTTTTTCCAGTCCTGTTCAATCAAATCTTCTCCCTGGTCACGGATTCTGCCAGTCATTTCAGCCATCTCCATGTAGTCGATCACTTGCGTCTGCCATTCCTCCACGGTGGGTAAATCTTGTGTCTTCCAGTACTTGGCGAGAAGTATTCTTGCTGCTGTTGTTGCATACATAAAAAATGTTCTCTCTTTCTTTGGCACCCATTGGCCAACTATGCCCAAAAGAAAGGCCTCTGGTTTCTTAGGAAAGGTACTTTTAAATACCTTCTTGAGTTCATTATATATCATTTCCCAGTAAGCCTTAACCCTCGGGCATGTCCACCAAAGGTGAAAGAATGTTCCCTCAGCTTCTTTGCATTTCCAACACTTGTTGTCAGGCAGGTGATAAATTTTTGCAAGCTTGACCGGGGTCATGTACCACCTGTAAATCATTTTCATAATATTCTCCTTTAAGGCAATACATGCCGTGAACTTCATACCGGTGGTCCACAACTGCTCCCAGTCAGCAAACATAATGTTATGACCTAGATCCTGCGCCCATTTAATCATTGCTGATTTAACCGTTTCATCCTGCGTGTTCCATTTCAACAGCAAGTTATACATCTTTGACAGAATCTTAGTTTTTGGTTCTAACAGTTCTGTTTCCAATTTTGATTTCTCCACCTGGAAGCCAATTTTCCTGTCCAAATTATAGGCCTCTCTTATTTGATAATAATGAAGCCAATCTCGCACTTTGTCTTTTAATTTTTCAAAACTCTGCAGTTTCAATCTGTCAGCTTCTTGTTCCAAAATTTCCCAATATTTTGGCCATTTGGCCTCCATATTGAGCTTTTTCTGAGCCTTAGCTTCCATAGGTGACAACCACCTTGGGGTTTTGCTTTCCAGCAAATCTTTATATCTTGTCCAGACATTAAACAAAGATTTCCTGACAATATGGTTTTTAAATGCCTTATGAGCTTTAACCTTGTCGTACCACAGATATGCATGCCACCCAAAAACATTGTTGAAACCTTCTAAATCCAAAATGTCCGTGTTCTCAAGAAGCAGCCAGTCTTTCAACCAGCAGAATGCTGCTGATTCATAATACAATTTAAGGTCTGGCAGGGCAAATCCACCTCTTTCTTTTACATCAGTTAAAATTTTAAACTTTATTCTAGGTTTCTTGCCCTGCCAGACAAATCTAGAGATGTCTCTCTGCCACTTCTTGAAACAGTCCATCTTGTCCAGAATTTGCAAGGACTGAAACAAAAATAACATTTTTGGCAATACATTCATTTTTATAGCTGCGATTCGACCCAACAAGGAAAGCTTCAAATTAGACCAAATTTCTAAGTCTTTTTTAACTTCTGACCAACATTTCTCATAGTTCTCTTTAAATAAGTTCAAATTTTTCGCGGTCATATTAATCCCTAGGTATTTCACTTTCTTAACCACCGTTAAACCTGTTTCATTCTGAAACCTGTCCTTTTCCATTGGAGTTAAATTCTTCTCTAATACTTTAGTTTTTACCCTGTTTAATCTAAATCCCGCCACATGACCAAATTCTTTAATCAATTCCAAAGCTCTTTTCATACTAGATTCCGGCTCCTGTAAAGTTAGGACCAAATCATCTGCAAAAGCTTTCAATTTATATTGTTTGGCTCCGACCTGAATTCCTTTAACAAACCGGTCCCCTCTGATCATATCTAACAGCACCTCCAGGACCGAGATAAATAGTAATGGAGAGATAGGGCAACCCTGACGTGTTCCTTTTTCTATTATAAAGTCTTCAGTCACCACATTGTTTACAATCAATTTTGCTTTTTGTTCTGAATATATTGCTCCTATACCATTTTCGAACCCCTGTCCCACTCCCATCCCTTTCAAATTTTTCTTCATAAAACTCCAATAAATATTGTCAAAGGCTTTCTCCGCATCAATAAAAACTAAAACAGCTTTCGTATTGATATTCCTTTGCAACAACTCCAAAATGTCAATTATATTCCTTGTATTATCAGATAAATGTCTACCTGGGAGAAAACCTGCCTGGTCCTTATGTATTACTTCCACTAATACTTTTTTAAGTCTGCTAGCTAAAATGTCTGCGAAGATTTTATAATCCACATTCAAAAGGGAGATGGGACGGTAGTTCTTTAGTTGTGTCTTTTCAGCTTCTGTCTTAGGTATCAATGTGATATATGCTTCTTTCCACGATTCAGGCGCCCTTTTCCCTTCCAAAATCTCATTGCACACCTCCTTTAATGGTTGAATTAAAAAGTCTTTCAAAGTTCTATAATATTTGGAGGTTAGTCCATCCGGTCCTGGAGATTTGCCCAATTGCATATTCTGAATGGCACCTTCAATGTCTTGTTCTGTAATTTGCTGATTCAATACTAATTTGTTTTCTGGAGATATTTTTTGTAATCCATTGGTTCTTAAAAATTGGTCTATCTCGGTTTCTTTCTGCGGCCCTTGCATATAAAGTTGTTTGAAGTATCTCTGAAAGCACCTTCTAATCTCCTCCGGGTTCTGTATGTTTTTTCCATCGATCTCAAGGTTTGTAATCGTATTTAACTTCTGTCTTTTTTTCAATTGCCACGCCAATAATTTCCCACATTTATTGGCTGACTCAAAAGTCTTTTGTCTCATTTGTTTAATTTTCCACTCTACTTCTTCATTAATCAATTTCATATATTGCACCTGATATAACTTAATCTCTCTTAAGATCTCTTTTGAGTTTGGTTTAGCTCTTAACTTCTTCTCCCCTTGTTTTATTTTCTCCAAAATTTTCCCTTTTTTCTCATTTTGAGATCTCTTTTTTACTGCATTCTGTTGAATCAGGAACCCTCTCATGACCGCTTTGCTTGCGTCCCAAATTGTTCTTTTTTCAACCGTAGTTCTCATATTTATTTCAAAATAGTCTTTCAGAGTCTTTTGGGCCTTCCTTACAATATCTTGGTTTCTTAATAAGGTGTCATTCATCCTCCATCTGAAGGAACCGATGGGTGTTAGTTTCATTTCCATCTTTACCACATTATGGTCGGAGCAGGTTTTTGGGCAGATTTCCACCTTTTTTATCTTAGGTGCCAGGCCTCTAGTTGTCCAAATTTGGTCGATCCTTGTCCATGTCATTTTGGCTTCAGAAAAGAATGTTCCCTCTCTACCTAGGGGTTTTTTAGTCCTCCAGATATCAATCAAATCCATGTTGTCAGTCAGTTCGAAAAAAGTTTTTGGTAGTCTGCCCTCTCATTCTTGCCTAGTGTTTTGGGCAGAGTGAGAGATTTATCAAATAGTGTAAAATATTGTATTTACGCAAATCTAATATGCCATCGAATCTAATGCGCACTTCAGTTTTCAAAACCTGGAAACCAAAAAAGTATTTGCTGGCAAATGTAAATGCGCCTTCAAATCTAATGCAGATCCTAATTTTCACAACGTAATTTGGCCAAAAAAGGTACCCATTACATTCAAGTAAATATGGTACTACCTGACTTAGGCAAGCAGTTTGAATAGGTAAGTGGATGGCTTGGGAATGTGTACTTACTGTTCTTTAAGAAAGTGAGTTTTCCCCAAGAACATTTCTTGTATTTCTGTATAGAAGAGCAATTTGATCTTCTGGAGTGAGTGTCTCTTGAGCAGTGCATGTGTTTTGTTTGGATCAAGTTACCCCCTGTGCTTGGAACTGGAGTGTGTCTTGGCAGCAGGAAACCATTGTGACAAAATAATTCTGAATGCAAAGACATCCAAAATTCGAAACAAAGCCCAGCTGGTTTCATTTCTTCTTAAAGTTGCAGCACTTTGTATTCTTTTGTTGTGTTTGAAAAACTGAGATATACAGTAGTTAGAATTGATCTCAAATTAGCTAAGACTTAAATCAAAATCTGGGGTGGTCTGGGTCAAAGAGTAGGCGCAGTTGCCTGAGCATATGATATATTTTCTCTGAAACTTTGCTGTTTCTTCATGCAATCTCTGGGGTGCATGTTTGTGGACCTAAGAGGAATGCTATTGACTTGGCCCAACATGTCGTGGGTGAAAGCATGATATAACCTTACTTTGTGTAATGGGAATTTCTAATTTTGATCTACTTGATATGGCTATGGACACCTTCCAGTTCTTGGAACCAGATAAACCCATACCTTTATTTATAGGATACAGGGACTCACTTTCAGAAGAGAATTAGGCTTGCTTCAGAAATTCTCATTCAAATTTCTCCCCAGATTTTGGGGTTTTGATTACTTGGACTTGTCAGGAGGGCTCCCTGAATCAATCAAATGAGTTTCTTCCATTCCTGAATGCTTCAAAACTGAGCAGATAAACCCCATTGGCTGTTCTCCCCAATACAGCCAATCCAAGCAGGGGCTTTTTGTTGGCACCAGTTAATTGATTCACACCTACTGGGAGCCCCACTCACAAAGAAACAACTGGGGGCTCAATTTAAGCTCTCAGTTCATTCCTTTGTAGCCACATCCATATCTGCCCCATAGCTGACATCATATATGGTGTCAGATGTAATGTAGGTGGGTTTTGTTTGGAGGGAAGGGCTTCATGAGCAAAATTAGTACTTGTCCTGGGCTTCATTCCCCACTCCTGCTATAGGTGTTTATTTTTAAATTAAAGCAGATAGAGATCGTTCTTAAACAAGGTTGAAATTATGCCAGTACTTTATGTTTAGATAATGTATGAAGAGCACTATGGAACACTTAAATTTTCTAACTATAAGTGTCCTCAAGTATTGAACAAACTTCTGTTCAAATCTGTGTGAGTGTAGATCATATTTGCACTCCTTCCTTTGCTTGGAAACATTCAGGGTCTTAAAGAAACACCCAGTTCATAACACCAACACACATTTCTACTCATTGAATTCCCTGTTCAGGAGCTGAAGTCTAACTAACATTTGACATTGTTCTGCTGCTCCATGAACAAGATTACCCGCCCCCCCCCCTCCAAGCTCCTCTTTTCAGCATCTCCAGAGTTAACTTCAAAAGACATCATCTGGAGAAACAATTACACTTTTTGCTGGCTTGGTCTCAGAATATTTGAAAGCTGAGTTGGAGAACAAATAAGCGCTGGCAGACTGTAGCATAGTTAGGGAGAGGATGCAGGCGAGTCTGGCGGCAAGAACCAAAAACTGCAGTTGGGTCAAAGGACCCATTGTTGATTCATCAGTTCTCTGTTGAGCCTTTTGTAAATATCTCAAGCCCTGTGCCCACAGATAGTCTTGTCCTGTACGTTAGAAAGTTCTGAAGGAGCCTAACATGACCTTCTGGTTTATCTACCATGAAACATTGGGGAGGGGGATTTCCCCACCAGTGATTATTTTGGCTTCAGTCTCTCTCTACTAGAGAAGTACTTTTTTAAAAGTTACTATCAGATTGTGTTTTTTAAAAATCTCAGTAATCTCTGCTGCTTTCTGGGAAGCAGGTGTTCTTAATTTTTTTAAAAAATTGCTGCCACCTTCATTGTTGCGCAGTGATTGAAAACATATTGGAGATACTTACCCCTCATATGAGCATTTTTTTTTACACAATTTTGCCTATTCACTTTTTTGCAAGCAATGTTCCATAATAGAATGAATTTTTGAACATTATTTCCACTAATATATGCATTTTGTGCTCACTTTCCCCACTAATCTCTATTTTTTGGTTGGAGAACTGCATTGCAACATTTCAGCTGCAAAGTAATGAGGTAGATCAAAGGTTATGCCATATGACTGAATTAACACAGTAAGACATGCAGATTTGAGCAGAACTTGAAATTTACTCCAGATTTTCTGTGCTGTTGCAATGCTCTCAGAAGAGGATTGGGTGGTAAACGTGGGCTTGATTATGAACTGTGCTGGATGACGGCAGTGCTATAGCTACCGTGTGTGTGTGTGTGTGTGTGTGTGTGTGTGTGGCTAGCCAGGTTTTTTTGCCCCAGGTGAAGCATGCAGAGGGGCATCCTTGAGGCTCCCAGCCTGTGAGTGTGTACGCAAATGTGTGTAGGGGGTGCGAAACTGTGTCTTTGACCCTGGTTAAATAAAGTCTAGTTTCACCTCTGATTAAGGGGTCACATGGTCAATTCAATGTGGGCTCAGTACAGGTGACATGTTCAATCCAGGTGCTCACTGTGATAGTTTGGCTCGGGTGATCTTTCTAAAGTCCTCCAACATGGAAATTGTATATTGGAAACTAGAATTTAGCAGTGTGCCTCAGTTAATAGTGAAGAGTGGCCGTTCTGAACCAGACAACAGATGGGTATTTGTGTCTGGAAGCCTTTAGTGAATGCAAAGAAAATGTTGATGGTCTTTCTCTCCCACACTTGTCTTCCATGCCATTTGGCTACACTGTAGTTGGCCCAGAGAAATGCATCTTGCACCTCTCTAGCCCACCAAATGTAATGTGCTGACCTTGTTCCATTGACTAATTCTCTCCCCCACGCCCAGTGAAGTAAGCAAGCGGAGGCCACCCTTTAATTGTCTTGGAGCCATTTTTCAGCCATACACTAATAATCTGGTTTCTCTTCGGTCCTATTAAAACGGTATTGTTATACATATCCAAGAGTCTCGTGGCAACGGAGAACCTGGACTGCATAGCTGTTTTCCCCAAACATGCCAGTAACTATTGAGATGGGGATTTGAGCAAAGCCTTGCAATGATTCCCCACTGCTTTTTGCCTCTGCTCCTTCGAAAGTGGACCCCTCCCTCCACATGGCTCTTGAACTTGTTGGTGTTTACAGCTATCTAGTTAAGGGGTGGGGAACCAAAGGGATCAAATGTGGTCCTCAGGCCTTCAGAACTCTCCCAAGCCACATACCCTACCAGTCCAGCTTTTGCATCTCCTTGGTGTAGAATTGTAGAGTTGGAAAGGACCCTGAGGATCATCTAGTCCAACCCCCTGCAATGCAGAAATGGGCAGCTGTCCTGTTTAGGGATCAAACCTGCAACCTTGGTGCTATGATCACCATGCTCTAATCAACCGAGCTAATGTGTCCTTGGAACTCTGATAATACTTTTTGCTTGCCCGGATGTAGCCTACCCTACAAAGGTAAAACTCACATGTATTGTCTGGTGCCACCCACCATTGACATTTGGCCTCTGAAAGTGTACCTAGAATGTAGCCTGGTCCTTGAACTGAATTGAATTCATTTGGGGCTCACAGTTTGTTTCGGAAACCAACCATAGAACTAAGAATCTTAAGCTATAGTAGGCTGTTTTAACACACAGGTCTAGCATTTTCCTGATTGTTTTCTGACTGGTTTAAGAACTTAGAATGTGTACGTAGTGTTTTAGTTAGTCTTGAAGGCCAGCCATCTCCCACAAATCTGGAATTACAGGTGTTTGGTTCCGCAACTGGCTTCAACGTTGGAACTTAATCCTTTCCAATTATGCAACAGTACCAGTTGCAAAGGATGGAATTCAACCTGTAGGTGATTGTTTACCTGGCAAGCAGAAATTATTGTGCTGAAGGAACAATCTCCTCTCTCCTGTCCCTGCACCCTGTTGTGGGTGCTCAGCTGACCATCCCAGGAAGATAAGAGGAGGGTGCAGGAGTCATGTAGTGGGGGGGGGGTAATTCCCATTGTAGTAGTGGAACTCATTGTGCCAGCTTCCATGAAAATGTAACAGCTTGTGATATACATCTGTCTGAATACATGAATGTGTGTGCACCGTTGATATCAGATAAAACTGATGGGATTTGAAGCATTCTATCGTGTGCATCTTGTGCTTGTCATATGGACTAATGAAGAGTTGGAAACTCTTAAGCTATGTAAAAGAAACTTTGTCTATGGTTTTAAATGAGATCCATGTTCTAGTTTAGGACTGTGTTGTATAATCTTTACTCTGTGTATTTGTAGATGCTCCATAATGGTGTGTTTTGGTTATGTGTTCTACCAGCTACATAATCCATGGGCTAGAAAAATAGAATGTACTTGGAAGGAGTTGCAGGAACTGTGGATTCAGATTTCCGAGTTGCTTTGGGAGCAGCCATCTCCTACTCCTTCAGTCTCTTCTCTCTCTCTCTCTCTCTCTCTCTCTCTCTCTCTCTCCCCAGTGCAATGTATTTGGTTAATTGGCAGTTTGCTCAATGTGCTGGCTGTTCTGCAGGCTTCTAGTTTATAGGAAACATGTTCCAGAGGGTTGACTGTTGTTTCCGTTCCTCGAGGCGTGGCTTCAAAGCCAGGGATGTTGTTTGAATAGGACTGAGAAGAGGAGCCCGAAGGACATCTGGGAGGGAAAGCAGAAAAAAGCAAAACCCAAAACCAAACCAGTGCCCGACCAGAGTAGGTTTAGTTTGTTCAGATTGAAAAGTGTGTCAGTTGCTTCCATCGCCTTGTTGGAGCTTACTGGCTAAGAATAGTTGTAGGATAGGAGCTGTATATGGATGGGGGATGTTCAAGGAACACCTGGATGCTTCAGGAAGTGGCGTCGGCAATTTGGTAGGATTGTGTTCTTCTTGCCTTCTTGTGAAACAGTATTTCCAGTGTTGTTGGTAGAACTGTTTGAGATGCAAAATGGTATTGAATGAATGCTGACAGCATTGTGTAGCTTTTATGATGAGCTATATTGTAAAGCTGTATATGAATAAACTGTTCTATTTTGTATGTGGTTGCTATGGCTTCTGTTAAAGCAGGCATCCCCAAACTTGGCCCTCCAGCTGTTTTGGGACTACAATTCCTATCATCCCTGACCACTGGTCCTGTTAGCTAGATCCATTTCTCTTTCCTTTCCTTTTTCAATGCAGTTTCCATCTGTGAACTCTTCTCATATAATGGAGTGTGTGAGCAGATAAATTCTTCTCTGCCTTTTATTTTGAAATGGTAGTATGGGTAGTGAAGTGGGAGGGGAATAGAATTTCTGTCAGAAGTGGATTACTATCATCATCTTTATTAGTAATTTGATGAACGGTCAGCAGTAAAATTATGTAGGTGGCTTACAAATTACAATCAATAATACCGTATATAAAAATACAAAATACAACTTAAACAAACAAAATCAATAAAACTTCCCTGGTGCAGAGACAAATAAAACAATTAGAAGCTCAGCTTAGTGACATGCTCTTAGTGTTTTGGAAAAGTTCAGAAGTTAGATTACATTGTGGCTGATTCCCCTATGACAGGTATGGGAAACCTGTGCTTCTCCAGGTGTTAGAGTACAACTCTCATAATTCCTGATTACTGACCATGCTGGCTCAAGCTAATGGGAGCTGTGCTCTCCTGGTACCTTGAACTACCAGTTCCCTGCCTTGCAATTAACATTTGTGACTCTGTGTTTTGGGGCTTATCCACACTTATCTTTTGCTCTGCTCTTTCCAGGCATAGGTCCATGATTAAAAGCTCTGTGTCTGAGCGGGTTTTTTTGGGGTGTGTGTGTGTTTTGTTTGCCATGGAGCTTTACCTGCGAAAACCCTTTAGCACTTGGTCAAAGCAAACATCAAACTGGGGGGGGGGGGTTTGGCAGATTGTCATTTGCTCCAATTGAGCTTTAAAAAGTGGGGGGAACTCCAAAGCAAAAAACAAAAAAACCCTCAGACATGGAGCTTTTATGCACAGACAGTGCCTGGAAAGAGCAGAAAAAAGGTAAGTGTGGATAAGCCCTATGTTTTGTTGGTAGTATGCTGGTAGTTCAGGACAAACAGTCTAAGATACAGTGCATGAGGTACAGTATGTAGTTTTTGAAAAGCTGTGTCTGTAAGGAATGGACCCGCTCTTCCTGATCAGAACACTTATTCCTTTCCTGGAAGCTTTTCCTAGATATGCCTTGCATGTTTTTTTGTGCTGCTTTCATAAAACATGAGACCAAAAAGGTTGCCTTTATTTTATTTAAAAATCTATATGAAGTTCTTTCTAGTGAAGCTGCTTAGTTCCATGACGAAAAGCCAGCCCCTGTGATTCATGCAGCTTTTTGAATCCTCTGTCTGTAGCAAGGCGGAAGACTTCTAGTTGCTTGTTGCAGGAAGCTGTTCCAGGCAGCTCTCCCATAAAACGATGAGGCACTGTTGATGCAGCCATTCTTAAAAAAGCGACGCCAGATTGAAGAACGCATTCCCACTTGAGCCCGGTTGATGGGAAATGTTTCCAGGAGGAACTGAAAAAGCATCTTTCAAAGTGGCATTATTGGTAGCGGTGCTGTGGGTTGCCTGTTACAAGCAAACTGGCAAGCGTACAAGGGTTTTCCTGCCAGTCACTTCCTATGAATGGCTCTGGTGTTATGAGGCATATTGTACAGTACTTACAGCTCATAGGCTAATAGGCTGCCGACCGTTGGTTTGCAAAGGTTAACATGCCTGGCTAATGATAGTTCTGTGTGATCTGTCAGGATTGAAGGAATATTTCCTTCATGACTAAAATACACAGACCTTCTTCCCCCAATTTCTGCATGAGTTTCTCTTATTCTGTTCTGCTGTTTTACTTGTATCTGGAATGCAGTTTATGTCAAGAGAAGAGACTCAAATTCTGCTTCTATTGAGAACGTTGGAAAACCTGGGATAAAAGACAGTGATTTCTTTCCAGGTTTGGGGTGGGATTTCTTAACATCTCTGAAGAATTGGGCATCTCTTGTGTCTTTGCTGGTCCAGGTTTGAAAAATAAGAGGCATTCTGAAGCAGCAGTGCCCTGTTCTGTTGACATTTGAACTCTTGCATTGTAGAAAAAAATACCTCTTCAGTCTGCAGTATTTCACCACTACCCTTACTCTAACTCAACTTGGTGAAGGGGGACCTTTGCTTAGTGGCAGAGAAGTCACACCTGTGTGAGAGACTAGTTGCAGTGAGAAATGACGCAATTATTTTCTTTCAGGCAGAATGTTTGTCACACCTCAGTGTGTGGAATGACTTATAACTTGTGTTAGAACCAGAATAAATACAATCCACTGCATGTTGGTAACACTGTCAGTATCTCTGGTATCATTATTGTAACAAAACATTAATGTACAATGTAAAAACTTTGTACAAAGCACTGCAGCAGTTTGCATCAGTGAAGGGTGCTGACATGTATGTTTGCTAAGTAGTTGCTTAGAGAGGTTTGTACGTTATTTGGGTCTCCCTCCTTCTGCAAAAAAGGCAAGGGGAACTCAGCAACCCTTTGTGACAAACAACTAGATGCTTGCTAACAGCACACCTGTGAAACCTGCCCAACCTGTGCAGTGTGACTTCTAACTAGAAAGACTCCCAATTCCTTGCAATGTTCTACTATGACCAGGAAACAAAAGCCAGAATGAGGCCCATACTGCTGAAAGAGGAGAATCAAAGTGGAGCAGGCTTGATTCCCAGTGTCCAGGAATCCACAAAAGCACTTGCCACGGGCACTGTGGCAACTAACCCTCCCAACTCCATGAGTGTCTCTGATGGAAGGAAAAGAATTACATTTAGGCAGCCCAGAGTCCGAATGCAGGCCTCTCTGTCTTGGCCCTCTCTCCAGGCCATGCTCCTTGTCAGCCATGCTCTTCACCCTCTTTTGAGTGCTTCTGCTTGGGCGCGATGCGTCCTTGTACCATGATGGTGCCCTTTGCTTGGCTATATGGAGAGAAGTGGGGAGATGTGAAGAAATATGATTCTTGCATGGCGGGAATGAGCACGGGTGAGAATTGCATATGTTGCTCTACCCACTACCTGCAAGTGCCCTTCCACCACCGCCAAAGGTTGCATTCGACTTGGGCTGATCTTGTACTGTTCTTTGGTACAAATTACAAGTAGAATTCAGGAAGTGGACCAGTTGCTTTGGAGGAGTTGCTGCCGTTCAGACCCAGCGGTTTGTCTAATTACAAGACAGCGTTGTGTGATCTCAGACTTTTCCCCTCCCTTCAGGCTTGGCACCATTACCTTTCTCTTCAGCTCAAGTAGCTGCTTTCTGAAACATTGCCTGGAAGAGCTTTAAAAAGAGGAACGTTTGAAATGCTGGACTGGGCTTCAGGATCTGGATGGAATGCCTGTCGCAGACGAGGGTTCCTTTTTAGCTTTTCCCAGAATTATACTCTTAACGGCCTCCATCTGGCCCTGTCTGATGTGGGAGAAATCTACCACAACTGGCATTGGTAAACATTGCATTGAATCAAGGTCCAAAACAGTAAATTCCTGATTGCCCCTGGGATTTGATCCCCAGTTCCATTGACTTCAGAGTTACTTTTTTTTTTAAGTGTTCTGTGTTGTCTTTTTTGCACTATGGGGAGGAGTCGTAGCTGAACGGTAGAGCCGTTGTGCTGCATGCAGAAGGTCCCTGGTTCAACCCCCAACATCTCCAGGTAGGGCTGGGAAAGGTTTCTGCCTGAGCACTGCCCAATCATTGTAGAGCACAGATCCTCAACTGGTGGGTCGTGGCCAGGTCCAAGGTGGGTCACAACAGGAGCACTACTGCCCTGCAAATATATGGTAAAAGGTTAAGAAATGGGTCCCCAAAGGCATGTTTGGGTTAAAAGTGGGTGCTGGACCTGAGAAGGTTGAAGATACCTGGTGCAGACAATGCTGAAATGGACCGATGTATAAGGCAGTCTCCTGTGTTCTTGTATAGTGGCACAAAGTCAGCAATTGCCAAAGTAGCTTTCATAGTGTCCGGCTCCACTTTAGCACATAGTATGTATATTCAGATGACTGATTTGGCAAGAGAGGAAGAGCATGAAAGGAATATGTATTCCAGTATGAAATACCGATGGAGACAAAGCTGTTCAGGGAAGTGGTTGTTCTTCTTTCAGTTTTGCATCCTGTGGAATGGGAGTAAAAGTCGTGTTCTCTAAATGCCTCCATAAACAGGACTTGTCTGTTGTTTCTATGCATTAGCTCACCATTTAGGTTGGTTACTTCTTTTCAGTGCTTCTAGAGAATGGAACATGGAAAACTGTCTTGCGCCAGGTCAGACTGTCCATCTAACACAGTATTGTCTACTCTGACTCTTCAAATTCTTGGGCAGGGGTCTTTCAGATCCCCTGATCATTTTTGGATGGAACCTGGGACCTTCTGCATGCAAAGCAGTTGTGTTACTACTGAGCTGTTGCCCAGATGTGGTTGAATTCCATAAATATTAAATGTATTACAGCAGGCATCCCCAAACTCTGCCCTCCATATGTTTTGGGACTACAACTCCCATCATCCCTAGCTAACAGGACCAGTGGTCAGGGATGATGGGAATTGTAGTCCCAAAACATCTGGAGGGCCGAGTTTGGGGATGCCTGTATTACAGAGATCTGAAACACGAATGTTATTTGCCTCATCAAATTTGGTGGTGACCCCAGCATATGGAAGGTTGGGAAGTCTTGCTGTGATTGTAGAAATCCTTATCTGGTGCAATGAATTAAGACCCGTTTCTTTCTCACAGTGTTGTGTACAAGCCTGCAATACATTCAGGCTAGCACATTTCTCTGGAAACAAGTCCCATTTGAACTCGGTGAGACTTACTTTTGAGAGCACATGCATAGAATTTCAGGGTTGGAAGTAGCTTTATTTCTCTAAGCTGAAAATTTCTAGTTCATTGTGGAGAAAGACGGAAACGCTTTCCCTCCTCCGCATGATGATTCATGGGCTGTATTGTCCTCGCCAAACTCTTGCAGCCGGTTAAAGTATTTTCCAAAAGGGGGGAGGTGTGGCTTCTGCTGGTACTGGAATGGTCTATGGTTGCAATCTCCTTGCATAAAATAATGCTGCTAAGCCTATAGGTAGGCTATAATAGGTAGCAACACGGAAGGAAGGACAGACAAGGGTTTTAGAAAGTGGCTATAATTCATTCAAGTTAAAGATGCAGAAATGCAGCCTTTCCATGTATATATTGAAAACTCAGGCTAAATCTGAAATACAACTGAATGAAAAATAAACAGAATTGAAGCAGAAAATAAATTACACTTCCTGTGGGGACAGTTCCTACTGGATATTCTCACGGGGCTAAGGTGTTGCCAGTAGGCAGATAACCTCTTAGTTCTATCATCTGATGCCAGGGAGGCAGTGGAAGTGGTAAATTAGTGTCTGGCATGAATTCAGGAGCAGATAGGATTTTATAAAGTGAAACTTAATTCAGACTAGATGGAAGTACTGTTGGTCAAGAACACTGCTGAGGTGATTCAACCTGTTCTGGATAGATTCTCATTAACCTGTTAGAATTCTTTGAGAGTGTCAACAATCTTATTGATAGAGGTGATCCATTCCACATTCTGTCCTTAGACTGTCTAAAAGATTTCGACACAGGAAGCAGAGAGCATTGAGACTTCTCTCAATGGAAGATGTAGAAAGAAGAGTCCCCCAGGATTGGTATTGGGACCTGTGCTTTTTAACTTGTTTGTAAAGGATTTAGAGTCAGAGGTGAGTGGTGAGGTAGCCATCTTTGCTGACAATGCCAAATTGTTTCAGGGTAGTTAAAGCAAAATGGGATTACGAAGAGCTCTAAAAGGATCTCTCCAACCAAATAAGTGGGAAGTAAAATGGTAAATGCAATTCAATGTCCACAAATATGATTCACATTTGGACTAAAAACAAAACAAAAAAACTCCAAATTTCACAGATACACTCCTGGAGTCTGAATAGGAGTAACTTGGCTTTGGTCATCCATTCTTTGGAGCCTTTTATTTGGTTGTACCACAGCGTTCTCATTTAAAATCTGTCAGGCTTCCTTTTTGCGTCTCTTTCACTGGAAATTTTGATAGCGACCTAATTCTGCTGCCACTTTCTATGGGAAATCCCTTTTATACTCCTGCTGCTGTTCTAGATTTTTGCGTTTAAGTTTTGGCTGGATTATGGTCTTTGTTGCCTTTGGAAAGTTTTTTAGTTGTACTTTAATTGAACATACTGCAGTTTTATGGTTATACTGTACACCACTCTGGGTACTCAGTCCTGTTTTCAAAAAGCATTGAACTTGACAGCCAGAGAGAATTGAAGTTTGCTATGAGGAGGAAACTGATAGGTTTTGCAGATCTTCTTGCCACTGGCTAAAAAGATCACTTTCCTCTATAAATAAATGAACACGTGTGTGATATGTTAATAAAGTTAACATCTACTCTGCAAGCTTTTTTGTCTGTGTCCACACCATCTTTCTCCTGAATATTTTCCCCAAATCATACCTGTAGCTAGCAACATACAGCTTTGTTCCTTCTGTGTCATTTTGCAGACTTTGCTGGCAAAACACAGTGAATTCATTATAGGAGCTATTATTAGTAGCAGATTTTAGCAAATACTCTGAAACTGGGAGTGGGGTAAAAATATTATGCATAGCTTCTTGGTCTATGTATCTATGTATGTAATACACAGAGAATGTCTGGCACAAATCCCAGTGATCAGTTGTGTTGTGCATTCTGCATGGTTGAAGGGAAATTACTGACTAGCGGTATGAGGGATTGCCTCCTATTGAACAGATCTGACAGCTTCCAATCTATTACACAAGTTGTAATGTATGTGCTCACCCAATCAAACCTCCCAAAAATTCTGAACCAGTACTAAGTGTTCTTTAGGCAGTTATGGAGGAGAGGTGTTCTGAACAAGGACCATCCATTATGTTGTTTGAAGCTATTGTGTTCTGGAATCTTCTTAATTTCTCTAAAATGGAAAACATTACGTTCATTCTTAATCAATGTAGAACTTTTCAAGTGCAAATAATGAATGTCAGATATCCCAGATATTTAAGTGGGATGGACTTGAGCTAAGAGAGCTTTCTCCTGGGTGAGGCTAGGCAGATGGGGTTTGTTTTCACATTTTGGAAGTGACTGATCACCATGTTTTTGGAAGGAATGTTTTTCCAGGCTAGATTGGCCAATGACCCTGAATTCTTTTTGTAGCTAGGGGCATGGTTCATCTGTGTGAGTCTTAGTTCTGTTTTTCTAAACCTTTTCAGGCCATTGTACACACCACTGCTCTTCACTTGAGTTATGATGTAATCCTTCTGGATATGGGGGGAGGTCAGCTTTACACTCTCTCTCTCTCTCTCTCTCTCTCTCTCTCTCTCTCTCTCTCTCACACACACACACACACACACACACACACACACCAACCACTATTCGTGTTAGGAAGCCCTTGGCGCTCTCTCATTTTTCTGTATGAGGTTGGGTGGACCAGGTGGCTACCCCACTAGTTATCCAACAACACATATCTGATTCTACAATGAGAGATGATTCAATGAATATTATTATTATTATTATTATTATTATTATTATTATTATTATTAATTTATTTATACCCTGTCCATCTGGCTGGGTTTCCCCAGTCACTCTGGGTGGCTTAAAGCGTATATAAAAATGGTAAAACATCAGGCATCAAAAACCTCCCTAAACAGGGCTGCCTTCAGTTGTCTTCTAAAAGTCAGATAGTTGTTTATTTCCTTGACATCTGATGGGAGGGTGTTCCACATGGTGGGTGCCACTACTGAGATGGGCCTCTGCCTGGTTCCTTGTAACCTCACTTCTCGCCTGGACCTCAGTGTGTGGGCTGAACAATGGGGGTGGAGACGCTTCTTCAGGTATACTGGACCGAGGCCATTTAGGGCTTTGAATTGTGCTTGGAAATGTACTGGGAGCCAGTGTAGGTCTTTCAGGATGGGTGAATTAGTGTAAGCAGAAGGGCAAGCCAGTCAGCTTATCTCTTCTAATGTATATAGACAAACAAGCAGAATGGATAAGGCATTCTGCTAGAGCTTGCTTAAGCAACGTGATTTTTACACATTGAATGCATGTGAATTTGAACTTTGTTCTGCAGATTTGTTTTAAAATCCAATTAATAAAGGAAAAAGTGGTGGCAGCAGGGGCATGAAGTTAGCCTGGTGCTGTGGCCCTCAAACTTTGATGCCTTTCGATGAAAGGAGTAAGATAGTCATATGAAGTACAGCAAATAATATTATTCTGCTCAATCACAACCAATGATGCAGGAGCCAGAGTGAACCTCATACTGTCTTGGCAGCATGCAGAGAGAACTTTACATAATACTCTGCAGATGTTATTGCAGAATAGTTGTAATAACGGATTGTGCTCAACTCCTGCACAAAGAAAGGAATAAATGCAGGGTAGGGGCAGCTCCATGAATACATTGCTTCATTCTGGTTTTTGAAAGTGAAGTCTCTTAAGAAATGTATACAGTACAGGGTTATCCATTTGGCCGAGAGAGGTGTTTTTGCTTTATAGTACAACAATCTTGATTCCTTCTATGTAGCTCTTGGCTAAGCATTTCCCCCCCTTCAGGTCTAGACAATTTGCTTAAGATGGAGTCTAAGACACCTGCCTCAATGTTTCTTCCTTGAGAGCCCTTTTTTAGCTGGAGGGAGTGCTCTTGTAGTCAGATATCTCAGATTGTGGCAAAGGCACAGCCACCACTACATCATAGGTGTCCAGTCTATGGCATGGATGCCAAGTGATACAGGTAACTGGAGTTTGGGGCACACTTATGCAGGAGTTGAAGAGGGTCAGCGATGTTCCTGGCTATGAAATAGTCTGTACTATATTTCTGTCTGCCACTCCCATGTGCATTGCTGGCTGTGCCCTATTTCGGTAGGATAGAACCAAAATAGTGCCAGTACAGAAGGAGCTGCTTATATATTGTAGTGTAGCAACACACACACACACACACACACACACACACACACACACACCCTTGAATTTGACTTGTGGCATAACTGCCAAAAAGGCTAACTAGCACAGCACATGTTTCAAAATACAGCATCTCATCATACAAAAAACCTGAAGGTTGTGTCATCAGTGTCCCAAAAGATGCAACTTCAGCACATTCTTAAGCTCCTTGAAAATGGAAACCTTGTTTGTCCCAAAGTGTTTTTTAAAAATGGTGGCTGGAATTTCACAGCTTCAGTAAGGGTGCTCGTTTAAATTATGCAGCAGCAGGCTCTGGATCCATAAATACTCCATGCACATGTTTTGTATGCCTTTTGTACCTGGAAGGCCTAACCTGTAAGAAAAATAAGTGCTGAACACAATGCGTATCTAGTTTGACTGGATTCTCGTGCTTTGCTATGTGCATAAGATCAGTTTGGGTCTCATGGGACTTATTTTTTCCTAATGGTTTACAGGATTTCAGCCATAAAGTTCAAATTATATTATCAACTACTGCTTTGAATACTTTATTTTTAACCTAATTTGAAGGAAACTGGTGATGTGTGTTAATCAGTTTCACACACAGTTGCTCCCAATTTCCCAACATCTTATTGCAAGTGTTTTGACTTTCACCCCCATTTCATAAAGGAAGGTTGGCTTACTTCTTGTATGTGGATATTTTATTGGTTTACCTCCCAATCCAAACCATATTTGACCCAATTTTTTCAGCAGGTTCATAGCATTATGTGTTGTTAAATCCGGCACTCTCCTTTCCTTGATATTTCATATATTTAATAGTGTCTTTTTTGGTTCATTTGAGTAAGAAACCTGACTTCAGCATGGTATGTTTACAACCTTCCATGCTGCAGTTGTCATGCAAGCTAGACCTGCTGGATTTCCTTCTTTCAGACCACAATTAAAAGTGCAGGAGCCTCGTCATCTTCACCTGGTCACTCCTGACAACTGAATAGGAGTGAACAGAGTGCCAGGTAGGATTGCATAGCATTTACTGCTCTGTGAAAGTAGCCTTGACATCCCAGGGTGATGAAAGTACTGATAATCATTTCACGCCTTGAAGGTAACTTGCATCTATCTACAGAATCACTTTGGATCTAAGCAATGACTTGAGTGAGGCTGTGTACACACTCCCAATATATTCTGAATCCAGTGCACTCCCACTGCTGGTTTGTGAAGCCACATACACACAGCATTAGTCACAATCCACATCTATCCTGTAGTTCCTTGAGAAATACTGCATTTTGATGCATTTGCCCCCAAACCAGTGTTGATCTGATTTGAAAATGTAAGCCATACGAAAACATCCATGCCCCCTCTCTGCCCACTGGTGTGGACAGTCAGTGGATTATTTGGAAGCACAAACAACTGTGTACAACAGCATGCAAATGCTATTTTAAACAGAACAGGGGGGAAACAACCTCACTGTGTTTTAAGTTGGTAATTATACAGAGCCAGACATTGAGCTTAATGGCTAGATGTGAGTTGGCAAGGAAAACAGGTTATCTCTGCCTGATCCTTGCAGAATAACAATAACACTTCTGATAAAGAAATTAAAGGAAGAGCTAATGGAGCCAGTGCCAGCCCAAGGTCATTCATTCATTCATTCATTCATTCACATGTGTGTATGATATACAGTGGTACCTTGGTTTACAACCATAATCCGTTCCAGAGGTCCGGTTGTAAACCAAAACAGGTTGTAACCCAAGGTGCGCTTTCGCCCAAAAAATTGGTTGTAATAATAATAAAAATGGGTTGTAATCCAAAAAAAGGGACACACACTTCCGGGTGTGATGTGGTTGTAATCCAAAACGGTTGCAAACCAAGGTACCACTGTACTACCCAATCAACTCTGTCTCCTGGCGACCATGTGGACCTTCAAACTGCTTGGGCCAACACTTTTAAAACTTGGCACACCATTTTAACATTAGTTCCTGCTTTCCATCTATTTGCAAATGGCACCTGAATTAAATCACTTCACCCAGCAGGGCTAACCCTGAGCGGAGCACAATACAATATGATTGTGTAGGTTTTTGTTTGTTTGTTCCTGTCGATGTGGAAGTTGGTATAGATGCTAAAGTAGATCTTCTTTGTTTTTGTTTTGTTTTTCCTAGACCCCCCCCCCCACTGGACCACTACCAAATATAGACTGTACAGGAAGGCAGGATATTGGCGAGGAAAACTGTTGACAAGGGGTTGTGAAAGGATCAGGGAAGAGGGATGAAAGAAACTGGCAATTAGCAGTGGGAAGGGGGGATAAAGGTACAAGTTGATTGTGAAAGGAGAATGGGAGAAGAAATTACAGGAGATGGGTAACGATACTTTGAGAAATATGTGAGGTTAGGAAAGAAAAATATGAAAGGCAAAGACTTCTCCACTTAGAGCTTCTGGATCAGCAAATCCTGCCTAAAATAGGAAGGCTGAGTCACCATACCTTCACAGCAAATATCTGAACTCACCGTAGCTTGAGGAAACCTGAGGTATGGAACTCCTTGCCACAATGCAAGCACTGTGGCAAAGTATTTAGCAATTTCCAAAAATGGATTAGATATCTGTAGGAAATGACAGCACTTGCCTGCTGGTTATGCTAAACTCTGCTTCCATGTACCACCATTTTGTGACTAGTGGGCCTCAGTAATTCTCAGACTTCTTAAGTTGGCCCTGGGGGTAGAAAGTTCAAGAACCCCCTGCTATGCTTGGATATGGAATGGCTTGGTTTGGCTCAACTGTTTTAAGCTATATGCAGAGTTGAAAATAGTATTTAGGTCTTTTCCAACTTTTCTGTTTTGTGAAATAGTAGGGCACAAAACCAAAGTTCAGGGTGAAATGAAATGCTTCAAAGGTCATGGTTTTTACTAGAGTGTTAACTTTATAGTGCAGCTCTTTTCACTCAGGCTAACGTTTGCTTCTGAAGAAGAATTCATAGGACCGTTTCCATCTAATTAGGATCAGATGTGTATCAGCTTCTGGTCTGTTTACTTCTGCGTCATAATTACAATTGCATGTTCAACTCTAACATGCCTCCTATCCTGCCATGCCATTAACTATTCCTCATTTGCAGCAGTAGGCCTTTTTGAAATGAGTTGGTGGTGTTGGTTTTCTTTTTAAATAATAATATTATTATTTACGGCAGCTGGCTGCTGTGGGTAAACGTCATGTCGGGAGAATCTCCCTCTTGCTGTGTAAAAGTGTAACTAAATTCCCTGACCAGGAATACTGTGAAGCAAAGTTTTCCAAATCTCTCTTGGAAATGGAAATCTCTGCCTCTTGATGAAATGATGCTAGTAATGGCTCTGGTGTCATCGGTGCTGCTCTGTTTTTATTTTTGATTCCCTTTTGGAACATTTAGGGGAACAGGAGAGAGGTTCCTTCTCATTTGACCATTTAGCAATGTCTTTTGTTAGAACTGGCTTGGATTCTTTTAAGAGTATTTAAATTTGATATGTATGCATGCCTTCACTTTTGGAGTAGAGCACTTTCACATGCAGAATTAGATTATAGAGTATGGGCTTTGAATGTTACCTCCTATTATTTGCACAGTAAAATAGAGGACCCTCCTGTGCATGGTTGGGGCAAATTTGGGAAGCCCAGTATTGTGCCCTGTTGAAAACTGGTGAGGTCATCACAGTTGAGATTCAAATGAAATGCAAGTGGAAAATGGGAATTAAAGGTGCATGTAAGAAGATTAATCTAGATAACTAAAGCAGTGAGACAAACCATAGATTACAAGGCATACTCACTAATGCACTATATTTTATGCCATTCAGTAGGCTCTGGTCCACATTTATGCCTGAGGAATGCTCAATATCAAATATCAGTTGGTGAATCCATGCCAGAGAATTCTTATGCTGAAATAGCAGTTTTCCTCTGAATAAATGCAGGGTGCTTCTTTGCTTGCCACTTCCAACAGCTTCAGCCTCTCGTCTTCCTCCACAAGCTTTAAATTAAATCCTGTATATGTTTGCCCTACTGTATCCAATGGGGACCCACTTCTTTGCCAGCAAACTACAAGTGGTGGATATAGTTTGTTTCCCTTACAAAATGATTTACTTTCCCCATTCTCACTTTCCTTTTAGCAACACTGTCGCTGTAGCTATAAGCAACTGTTTTTGCCTGTTTCGCCTATCTAAGTTAACTCGTGTCAACACTACGGGGTACATCTTGAGTCATGTTTTCACTACCAGGTCTGAGTCCTGGAATATGTGGGGAGTGAGCATGCACAGAGTGCTCTTCATTCTCCACTGTACAACTGTAGTCTCCTATCTCCATGCATATTTTAAATTCAAAGCAGGGTACCTGGGTTGGTGTTTAGCCTTGGGAGTTTGGTATAAATGCTCTGGCCCGTGCTGCAAACACACACACACACATGCGCGCGCGCGCACACACACACACCTGCTCCTGGTTTTCCCTCTCTACTTCCCTCATTTTGGTTGCCCAGCTCCAAAAACCAAGAGCTATTTCCCCCACCCTCTCTTTAAAGGCACCTTTCAATGCTTCAAAAATATGAACATTTTATCTAGTTCATAAACCAAGGGTATGGGTAGAAGGCTCAGGTCTTGCTCCAACTTATCCTCCCCGCCATCTCTCACTCTTGCAAACTTCAGCTGACTCTTCTCAGCCTCTGTGCCTTGGGAGAGGCAAAGAGAAGTAGCCAATAGTAAAAGCATCTAATTTGCACTTAACACCTGGGCTTTGCGAAGGACCATTAACCACTTCATTTAAAAGGTTATGTTTTAAGCGAGTCTCTTTGCTCGCCTCAGTGAGAATTTATATATTTACAAGTTCATTAATTGTTATGTTTAACATCACCCATATGCTAAAGAATATCAATAGGAAAGGAATTATCCAACTTTGCAGAGTGTTAATTTCCACCCAAAAGGGAGCTTATTATGAAGTAGAATTCACAAAGACATTTTGTTTTTATTTAAAAGTGAAAGCAAAGCGCACAGCCTTGGCTAAGTCTGGTTAATAGTCTCTGTCCTTTGCAGTACTGTATTGGCTTAGATCCTAACTAGTTATCCATGATCAGAAGGGCTATTTTCATTTACAGTGGTACCTCGGGTTAAATACGCTTCAGGTTACGTACGCTTCAGGTTACAGACTCCGCTAACCCAGAAATTGTGCTTCAGGTTAAGAACTTTGCTTCAGGATGAGAACAGAAATTGTGCTCCGGCGGTGCGGCAGCAGCGGGAGGAGGCCCCATTAGCTAAAGTGGTGCTTCAGGTTAAGAACAGTTTCAGGTTAAGAACGGAACTCCGGAACGAATTAAGTACTTAACCCGAGGTACCACTGTACAGGGGGAACTGGAATCCAGTGGAGATCTGCCCCTCCCTGCTGCCCTGCCCCTCATGCTGCTCCAAGGGTCCACCTAACCATAAGCGCTGCAGGGAGAAGGGGACAGAAGGAAAAACTTCCACTGGAAGCAGCATCCTTGCCCACAGACACTTGCAGCAGCAGAACCTTAGTTATGATGTGGCCCACAGTGTGTTAGGGGCAATGTCTTTTGGCAGCACTGTGAGAAGAAACTAATTCTAATTGCAACTTTAGTAATTGAATTTCCAGTTTGACACTCCCACTTAGAATTGAATAGTCCAGGGGAGTTCCATGGCATTTGGACACAATTATCTGGGGCTACAAAAGCTATTCGAAGTGTGTGGAGTCATTTTAATAAAGGAAATTTGTGCAACCTGTCTGATTTTTACCAGGAAAACAGAACATTTTTGTGCCTACATTGGCAATTAGGTGATTTTATTTCCACCAGCAATATGCCGACTTCTATACAAAAATTGCAGTTCTTGCAGTTCCTACTTCATGGAAAAGGCGAGCAAAAAGTTTCCCTCCCCCCCCCCCTTTCAAGACTCATCTCCTCCTGCTGTATACTTATAAAATGTTTGGCATCGAGCCCCAACTCGGAACCCTTTAATGCTGGATAGCACAGCAAGGGAAGCCTTGGGCAGGGCAGGAGGAAGACAGAAAATGACATTTTAATTTCTTCCCCACCACCACATACACCTCTGTTAGTCCTGCTGTGCTCCCCATCCTGCTATGGAGGTTCTTATTCCAGGGTGGCTGGAGTCTTGAACAGGAGTACAACTCTTAAATGGCATTCAGACAGCACTTTACTCTGTTTTCCTGGTGTTTCCTTCCCTGATCATTTACATGCTCATTCACACATCTGGAAATCTAGCATAAGTTTAGCACTCATTTCTGCGTTAATTGCTTCCAGGGGAAAAAAACCAATTTTCCAATCCCATTAACCCAGGTAAATGCAGGAGTTTTGTGCTGTAATTTTCCTGTAGTTTGCATGGATCACGCCATGTGACAAAATTTGGGTGGAATTCCAGCATACAGTTCTTTTCCTCCATTATCATGGGCGAATGACAGGGGAACAGAAACATGCATGTCCGCTATTGTATCACACCACACGCAGCAGTGTGAATGAAATTTAGCAAGACATAGTGTTATATTGATCAAAAAGCCACAATTCCATAATGATACAGTAAAAGGAATACAGTGTAAAGGGAACTTCAGAAACGGTGCATTATAATATAGTGCTAGCATTATAACCAGGATGACTAACACACTGGTTTTGAAGAATTTGAAATTGTTAGGGGACGGTGATTCTGCAGTGAATTAACTCTTATTCTTTCCTTACCCTCACAGGTTGGTGGTTTGTAAGTACCTCGGAAGAGCAGGGCTGGGTCCCTGCCACTTACCTGGAATCCCAAAGTGGAATTAGAGATGATTCTGAAATTAACATGTCCAAAGGAGGGGAAGGTAAGAAACAGCTGTAATTGATCTGGGTGAGGAATTATAATTAAAACCCACCTTTACCCTATATACCCTATAGGAATAAGCATAGCTATCTCAAAGACCAGCACAAAGGCTAGTAGGTTACCCATTGACAGTTATGCCATTTGAGGGGAAGAATAAATGCCTTCCTAGGCTACCTTGATCTGGTAGGAAAAGAGGTTATAGATTTATTTATTTATTTATTTATTTATCCCCCCCCCCGCCCATCTGTTTGGGTTTCTCCAGCCACTCTGGACGGCTTACAGCATATCATAGAAGTAACACTTGTATGGGTTGTGGCATTATTCTAAAGCATAATAAAATATTTTCTAAAAATGCTGATTCTTTTGTGTTTATAATGATGCTGGGTTTCTAGAAATTGTGGTCTAGACACGTGTGGTTTGTATACAATAACACACCCATGTTCTTCCATAAGAGATTTAACACAGCTATTTGAGTTGTTTTTTTCAGCTTATCTTGAATCTTTCATAGACCACAGTGGGGGAGAGGAGTTTATATAATCTATGAAATTGTTTTCATAATATATATTTTTCCCGATGTATGCGAATAGTATATTATATAGTTGATATTATTCTGGTTTTGTCCCAGTTTGCAAGTCTTTTTGTCTAAGATGCTATCAGAATCTGCGTACAGCAAAAGGTGTTGCCATTAACTGCCCTATTTTGCTTAGTGCTGACCAAGTCTATCCTCTCCCATCACAGTATTTTGTTCCCCTTTTAGTGTTAACTTTTTGTCATATTCCATTATATGTACATCTTTATCCAACTCATAAATAACTGCACAGAGGATGCTGTCCCAAAACAGAGTTGTGCATGACATTAAGGCTCCCTTCAGCCTTAGTGCAGAGGAATGGTAGAGTGTAGGTTGCACCAGAGGAAAAGTTCATATCCACAAATGAGAGTTACAGTTGGGGTGCACTTGTAGCATCTTTACTCAGGACAGACATGGGGAACCCATTGCCCTACTCATGTTTTTGGATATCTTTTATCATTGGCTATGCTGGCTGGGGCTGATGGGAGCAAGCCAATGGTGTAATTGGTGTACATCGGATTGTAGAGGCCTCTTTAAAGGTTCCATCCTGCATGGTACAGATTTGGACCTCCCCTCTGCACGTACAGAGTCATCTAAGGAACAGGCTCCAACTTTGGCAAAGGCTCTGAATGTTCCTGTGCCACAAAGATGTCATAAAAAAATGCTCCAAACACCCTGCATTCTAAGCAAAGGTGCTGTGATATTATTGATGTCTATTTCTTAAGACTTCCCAAAATTCTGGATACATACAACCCATTACTGTTATTATTTAGTATGATTTTATGTCCACTAAACGAAGAACCATGAGAAAGCCTGTTTGTGCCTGGGCCTCAGGTAGTTTCTTATTTTATCACTTCTTGTAAACTAATCCGAATGTATTATTACATCTCATCCTCGCTAACACAAGACTAGTCCTTATTGTTACCATGTTTTACGTTGAGTTTGGTCCCCACCCCACCCACCCACCCATCACATTTTATTTTTCTTTCTTTCCTTTTTTATGTTCTCATCCATTTTCCAAAATAGTTTCTAAGAGACGCAAGGCACACCTGAGACGCCTGGACCGGCGATGGACACTGGGAGGGATGGTCAACAGGCAGCAGAGTCGAGGTGAATAACTTCTGGGACATGGTCCTTTGAAGGATGTACATGCTGGTGGCTGCTGCTGCTTCTCTTGCCATTCAACATTGCTACAGATTGCTGGCGGGTGTATTGCATTTTATTGGGTCTTGTCTTCTCTGCGGTAGAAACAAGCCTGCTTGCAGCAAAATTAGATGGCATTTAGGTGTGCTACCTGCTGAGCATGTTCAGATGGGAGCCAATAGCAAAAATCAGCTCCGCAGACACTATATGCTTTCACAAGCAACTCTTCACATCTTTTAATCTGTGCACCACTTCTGAAGGTCCTTAAGGTGACCGAAAAAGGGAAGGCAGGAAAAGGCCAATTTGATCAGTTTTTGTATTTGATGTAAATATGGCTCTTTCATTCTTGATTATTTTCTGTGGGTAGTTATTGTGACCATGGGGAGGGAAGGGAATGTACCTAAAACCTAAAGTAAGTAGGTTGATAGTGTGAGCCAAGAAATTAAGTTCATAGTTGAGAATGGTTGTGCAAAGGAATGTTTTAGAAATCTGTTTAAAGAGGGTGTTGACTGTAGCCCCTAATAGTGTCTTGAAGGTTGAGGATTAGGTTGGTGGATGAAGTTAAACCATGAAATTAAATTCTTCCTCCCCCTGCCAATGCCATATCCCACCCTCGCTCCTGCCCCCCACTGCAGAGCTCAGAGTTGGTAGCCAACCCTGATCCATTGACCGGTATGTAGCATAGTAGTAATAATAGTAATAGTAATCATATTTATTAGTACCCTTCTCGTCTGACTGGGTTGCCGCAGCCACTCTGGGTAGCTTCCAACAGAATGTAAAAATACAATGAAACATCAAACATTAAAAGCTTCCCATGAAGGGTGGGGGCAGAACCTGAGCACTGCAAATAATGCTACATGCTTCCTGTTGCAGACTACCAGAACAGCAGTATACTTCTACCAAATGACACAGGAGGCTGTCACGGCATGTGTCAGTGGTTCTGCTGCATATAAATACAACGGGACGATAACACCAAGCTGGGCATTTCATGCATGTGAAAGTAGTTGTGTACTCTTCATATGGCATAGCACACATGTAGGGGAACATACTGTTTCCTACACAAAAGAGAGATCCTTGTAATGACTTTTGCCTTTCCTGACTCTAAGCCACTTCTTACTGGAAACGTTTACAAAAACTGTAAACCTTCCTGGGAACATCTGATGCTCCTGATTTACAGCCTGTTGGGAAGAACGCTGCCCTGTTCATTTGCCAGAGCTGGGCTGCACATAAAGAGAGGAGAGTGAGGCCTAGGGATGTGGTGAAATCTCCTTAATTCTTTCTGAGAATCGTGAAATTTGTAGGCCACTCCTTGGGTCTTACACTATCCCTTGGGAAGGTGGCCATCTCAGAGACTGCACATTTTTCAGGCTTGAAATTACTGATTTACTATCATTTGGAGCGCCAGTTGCCATAAGAACTTCTCTGAACTGGTAGTAAACAAGGCTTCCCAAACCTGGTGCCTCCAGACATTTTGGCCTAGCAAGCTGATTGGAGTTGTAGTTCAAGGCACCGGGTTGTGAGAGACTGTTAGTGGGGATTTGTCTTATGTGAAAATGCTCTAAAACTTAACATTATTAGATTATCTCTGTTCTCAGGCATGGAGTGACTTTGTCCTGAAAGAGGTTATTTGAACAAGGGGGTTCAGAGGAGGCAAAGGGAGATGGCGTGAAAGAGACTGCTGACTGAAGGGAAAGTATTTTTATGGAGAATTCTTCCGTGGTTTGGAAGATTTTGAGCTATTGCATGTTGCTTAGGAGCCTTAATTAGATAATTCCCCAGACTGCATGCCTCTGCTCCCAGTGTTTCAAAGTTGGATCAGGTCACACAGTGATGTCCCACAGCTGATACACAGACACAAATTAAATGTTTGGGATAGCTTTCCCTGCCTCAGGCCTTAGGAACGTAATAAGGCATCCTATGCTGAGCAGACCATGTACCTCAGTGTAGTCTACACTGACTGGCAGAAGCTTTCCAGGATTTCAGGCAGGGTTCTATCCTAGCCTTACTAGGGATTTCAGGGATTGAACCTGGGATCTTCTGCATGCAATGCTGATGCCCTGTCACTGAGCTGTGGCCCTTCCTGTGTCACAGAAGGTGACTGGAAATTGTGTGACAGTTCTACTTGCATCTCACCTCAGTCTCAAGAAACTGAAAGGTGTATCTTATACAGATATTATAATTATAGTGGTACCTCGGGTTACAGGCGCTTTAGGTTACAGACTCCGCTAACCCAGAAATAGTACCTTGGGTTAAGAACAGAAATTGCGCAGTGGCGGCGGCAGCAGGCCCCACTAGCTAAAGTGGTACCTCAGGTTAAGAACAGTTTCAGGTTAAGAATGAACCTCCAGAACGAATTAAGTTCTTAAACCGAGGTACCACCGTATTAGAATTTACCGTATTTTTTGCACCATAACACTCACTTTTTTCCTCCTAGAAAGTAAGGGGAAATGTCTGTGCATGTTATGGAGGGAATGCCTACGGGTGGCATGCCTACGGATTTTCCTCCTCTAAAAACTACGTGCGTGTTATAGTCAGGTGCGTGTTATAGAGTGAAAAATACGGTATATACCGCCCTATACCCAGAGGCCTCAGGGCAGTTTCCAAAACAAAATATAAAACCACAAAATATATAATCAAAATAAGAGCAGCCCAATAACCTCTCTCCCCCCCCAAAAAAAACACATTTTAAAAGGACATAGGATGTCAATCAAATCAACCAAAGGCCTGGTTAAAAAGGAATGTTTCTGCCTGGCACGTAAAGGTGTATAATGAAGGCGGCAGGCAAACTTCCCTGGGGAGAGCATTCCACAGGTGGGGAGCCACCTCCGAGACCAGCTCTGTCAGCTCAGCCAGGGAGACTGCTGGGCAGCAAGGTGGGCGGTAAACCTGCAGAATCCCTAATCTGTCCCAATTGCCCAGTGCCAGGAACACACACTCTAGATTCCTGCCCCCCAACTGGGCAGAGAGCCTGGAGAGAGAGAATCTCTATAGACCACAGCAACTCCCCCTCCCCAATCCTCAAATCTGGCCTGAAGCTGCACTGAGTACCCAGGTGGGCACAACTGGGTGAGATTGATTCCACCCTGTTCACCCCCTCAAGTTTCAGTGATACATGCCAGATCAGCCTCCTCATCCATAATCAGATCATGGATCAGATCAGGGAAGAGGGGAGAGAGTCATTTGCTTCCTTTCTAAGGCAATTCCAATCCACACTTCACAAGTAAGTACGCAAAGCGGGAACACAACTGTCCTCTCATTTTTCATATGTGGATATCAAATAAAACTGCACACAAAAATATGTGTTAGAAGAAATGTGTACAAAACTGCATATGAATGCTTGTGCAGTTTTTAAAATTGAAAAAAAAATGAGAAAAGGAAAAAAAGCAGAAAACATCCATCCCTTGAGCTTGTAGATAACTATTTTCATTTGCCATTCAGTTCAGATATGTGGAAACACAAGGAGTTTCAACCAAGTTTTACTCAAGAGTAGAACCATTGAAATAAATGAACGTGCCTAAGTTTTGCCAATTAATTTCAATGGGTCTACTCTCAGTAAAACTTAGCTGATTACCATGCAAGCCGTTTTTCTCAAAGAGTTACCTTTGCTGGTAAAACATCCGTCAAGAAAGGGCTGTTTTTAATTGCTTCTCTTGCATTGAGAAAACCACCACCAAGACATTTGTATCAAGCAACCACAAATTGAAAGATCTTCCTCCATGTTTCTGGAAGGCTCAAAAGTTGTTAATCCTGTTCAATGAGAAATTGCTTGATCCCTGCAAAAGAAGTTGTGTTGAAGCAGAATGTGGCAACTTACAGAAGCCACATGGCAGCTGTTTTGTGAGTGCACAACGTCTCAGACATGCAGATTTAAGAAAGAGAAAAATTGAACTTGGCTAACTTTGGCACAATCCCTGGAACACTGTCTGGAGGGAGTAGTAATCTCGTAGGTTTCAATGGTATTATACAGCAGTAGTGTGTCAGAGTAAGTAATCCGTAGGTGGCATAGTTGTGCGTGTTTGTGTCTTCTAACAACCAGAGATCTTTCTAACACAAAGGATGGTTGGACTTTAACATTAATTGAAGTGAGGAAACTGACCTCGCTTGCACTGGTTTGTGCACTGTCTTGAAATAGCTTTATTTTCCACAGCTTCTTCTAAAAAAGATGATTAACCTAGAAATATAGTATGCAATGTTTAAAAACAGGGGCAAGAAACATCACATGGGAGAGAATATTGATTGTGATAGTCCACTAACTTATTTCATTTGAAAGAAGTGATCTCTTTTGCCTTCACACCAAAATATCAAACAAGAAATGGCTCACAAAACTTAAGAGACCACATATTGTCCACTTTAGGTTTTTCTGAAAACTGAATTGTATACTATGTTACTTGGACCCCTTTTAAACCCTCCTTGGTCAGCTGGATACAACACTAGTCATTCTTCTGAATGATAACATTTCATTGCTGTTTCCCATAAATGCCGACTTGCATACATTTGATATTGTAATTTTTTCTACGGTTAGCCTCAGCTGAAGACTGTCGCAAATTGCTTTTGGGGTTACAAGCAGACCCATGCTCAAAGGAGTGCCAGCTTAATTTATAAACTGTGTGTGTGTGCATTTGTGTGTGTGTGTGTTTGTGGTCTCCCTTTTTCCACCACTGTAAGGAAACCAAATGAGTGTAATTTGGGAAATGCTATAATATTTTGCTGCGAAAGCACTCTGCAAAGGGAAACTTTAATGATAGCTTCCTGTTGCAGCACAGAAGGCTTAAAAATAGCACAGCAAAACAAATCTATAACCAGGGCTCTAATATCTGTAGGGGTTTAATCTGACAACACTCTTTTTCTCCTTCGTTCTTCTTCTGCCTTACTTTTCTCATCTTAAATGAACAAATAAAATATTTCAGAAAGACCCATGTTCAACTTTGGATGGCTTTACACCCCCAAAAAACCCCAACAAAAAATAATAGCAACCCTTTGGAAAGTAGAGTCTGTAATGGGCAAAGCTTCAGCTGCTTGACGTTTGCAAATTTGGCTTCAAAACTGAGCCTTATTAGAAATGTCTGAATCTTTTGCAGAACCTGTAAACGCAGCAGTCCCCCTTTGACATTTGTCAGCTGGGTGTGTTCATTGCATAGAATTAAACATCATAACTTGAGCATTTCCTGGGTGAAAGAGATGCACGGATTGTGTTTCATACATTCCAGGGACAGGAAGCACAAGGCATTAATACTTCTACTGCTTCTTCATTGGTGGTGTTTCCAAAGTTTTCATTCATTTTATGCAATACAGTGGTACCCCGCAAGACGAACGCCTCGGAAGACGAAAAACTCGCTAGACGAAGGAGTTTTTCGTTTTCTTAGCCGCTTCGCAAGACGCATTTCCCTATGGGCTTGCTTCGCAAAACGAAGCTTGCCCCGCAAGCTCCGGGGATAGCGGGGAAGCGCAGCGCGTCTTCCCCGCTGTCCCCGGACCTCTTTTGAAGCAAGGGGCGGCGGGGAGAAGATCACTTCTCCCCGTTGCCAGCCCCGCAATCTCCGGGGACAGAGGGGAAGGCGCGCGCGCCTTCCCCTCTGTCCCCGGACCCCTTTTGAACCAAGGGGCGGCAACGGGGAGAAGCAATTCTCCCCGCTGCCCCTTCCCTTGCTTTAAAACAGGTCCGGGGACAGAGGGGAAGGCGCGCGGCGCTTCCCCTCTGTCCCCGGACGGTCTCCATAGGAACGCATTGATTGATTTTCAATGCATTCCTATGGGAAACCGTGCTTCACAAGACGAAAAACTTGCAAGAAGAAAAAAGTTGCGGAACGAATTAATTTCGTCTTGCGAGGCACCACTGTACTTACACTCTCATTTGCCTCAATAAAAGCAGAGGTGCTATTTCTTGGAACTGTTGCAGCAGGAGCCTTTTAAAGAAAGAAGAAAGAAAGAAGCTTTAATGTGCAAGATGCACAAAGCAGAGCTTTGATTGCGTAGTGATGTCACCCCCTTTATGACTCTTAAATCATAAATATGTGGGTTTAGATGTTAGTTTATTGTCTCATTATGATAGTCACAGTGGGATACTTTTTCAGCATGTTTTAGCTATGAGGGGGTGTAGCTGAGGTTTCTGAAGTCACTTGCTAGCCTGTGCTTATTGCATTATCTAAAGTCAAGTGTAAATCTCATTGAAATCCTTTGCCTAGCAGTTTAATATTTTCACCTCCAAAGCCTTAAAATAATATGGCTGTTAACGAGTCCCCTTAGGTGGGCTCTGAGCAGTTGAAGACCTGTAGAAAGATAAGGAATTGTTGCATGATTCTGAAACTGAGTTAACAAACAGAAAGATATGGCTGCATACTGTTTTCCCAGCAATTCAAAGTTAGGCCCATACCATAGTATGGTGGTAGCTGCTTGCACATGGATTTGGCAGGCACCATTCCATGGTGCAGCTGCCATAACAGTGCAGGAAATGATAGGGCAAAGTACCTGCACAGATCAGTTTCATCCACAGCCACTGTACTACTATAACATATATGGGCTTAAAATATAGACCTTTTCTAATGGCATATTTACACTTTCAACCAATAAAACACTTTTAACTGTCATGGCTTCCTCTAAAATACATGTGGGTGGGCACCTAGACACTCTCTGGGCCCCAGAGGGCCCCATCCACTTTTGCTGCTGATCAGCCATTCACCTTTCCTGTAGTTTCAAGGTGATCAAGGGGACAGGGTTCAAGAGAGGTGTGTGTTTGTGTTTAAGAGTGAGATGGAGTAAAGGCAGTGCTGTTTTCCTAGAAAAAGGTGCTTGAACTTGCCACAAACACCTCCCTTGTTCTTAGAATGGCAATGGGACCCATCTGAGTTCTGGCTGGAAAAAAGCCCTGAGTAAAGGCAAAGCTGGTTCTGCCCACCTCAAGGTCTGGTCCTTTCCTCTGCCACCTATTGCCCTTGTGGTTAAAAAGCTTTCTCCCCACTGCACTGAAGAATCTTAGGAAATATAGTTTAATTGGGGTGTGACAATGATCTTAGACAGTTTCTATCCCCCTGCCGTTAGCACAAAAGAGGGCATAACTACACCAGTTCAGCTCTGTGGTTCAGCTATCCCTTAAAAGTCTGAGTTCTTGGTGATGACTGCGTCTCCCCACAAAGGAATGCAATTTCTCCTATTGTGTGATGTAGTTTGTTTGCTTTTTGTTTTTGATGGCTCAGCATGTCCTAAGTGTGATAAAGAGTCCAAAAGCAGTACTGTAATCCTAATGAAACAAGGCTGTGGTTTTGTTGGTGTGTGTTGCAGTCGTGTCCCTTGCCAACATCTCCAGAAAACAAAAAATGAAGTATGGCTCTCTCTGCAGAGGCTTTCAAGTTTTCTCAGTGCCAGTTGAGCCACAAGCTAATGCTGATAACAGCATATTCAGATTGAATGTCATCAGCATCCAGAGCAGGGAGCAAAAATGGCCCTGTTGAATTGCTGTTATCTCCTCTGCCTGCCTTCTTAAATGTGTGTGTAAAACTTCATAGCTGGCCAATAAGATTTTTAGAACTCCTCAAGCTACATCCAGTCCTTAAGTTGAACTGATGATGCCACACTATAATTCAGACCTACTGCTGTGCAAGTTAGGGAGGAATTTCAGCCATTCAGTTGTACGATTGGAAATCAATTATACACGTGTCAGTGTGTTTTCACACAGACTACTGTTGATGCAACTGAACTCCAACCCAGATAGTTACCATAATGTGTGAACTGCCCTGGGATCTTGGGAATTCTGGCAAACAACCTTATCTTACATTATATTCTGGACACCAGCCTTCAATTAACTGATAAAGTGGGATCAGTCTGCACCAGATAGCAGGGAGCCTTTTTCTTTCTGTTTAAAAGTACTGCTCTTACCTTTTGCTGTTGTCTCCACCCCTTCTATCTGTATTGACTTCCTGGGGATCTGAAACTCTGCCTACATCTAGGATCCTTTCTCCCCTCCCCTCTGTTTCTGCAATTCCAAGTGTATAGTTAGGCTGACAGCATAAATGGCTATCTTATCTGCCAATAAAATCATTGCATTTGCATGAGAAGCATTTTCACCACTATCTTGGTTAAAGTGGTATGTCTGTGATGAGAATCCTGGACTAATATACTGCAGTCAATATATTGCTTTGGATAAACTCCCCTTGCTCCTGAACATCAAATAGCAGGATATGGGTATCCAGACTCCCATGTGGGGTTGGGTAGGGAGACTTTAACAGAATGGCACAAGCAACTACCCAGTGATAAGCAATGCAACCCCATCTCTTCCATTCTGTGAACAATTTAAACATTTACTTACTTTTTTTGAAACAGAATATTTCCCTACTGTAATCCTCAAGCACAAGAGAGTTCCTGCATTGTGGAGAATAGCAACAAGACTCCCTATCACCTCCCCAAACACACATAAAGAAATAGTGCATCATTTTGTGATCATTCCCCCTCTCTTTAGTCTCTGGATTCTGTATGCTGCTCACAGGATAGCTGTCTGGGGCTGCCGTTCAGATTAAAAAACACACCACCCTGCTATGTCTCAGTCTGGAAAATAAATGAAAGATTATGAAACTGGTACTGGACAGGAGAGTAGTGTGAATGTTACACCAACTATAAAATTAGAGGAGGAGTTGACTTTAGTGTGGAAAAGTCATTGATTGGTGAGTCTTTTACATGATCCCAAGAGGTCTTCCAAATTCACTGAAATGTCAATTTGAAACTTTGCTTATGTAATTAGCTAGCATCCTAATATGCAGATGAGAGTCTCTAGGTACTTTGGAGGCATTTTCTTCTCCTGACTCTTGTTTTGGAAGGAGGTGGTTGTGGCTTGAGTTGGGGAGCTTGTGGCCCTGCAGATGCTGTTGACTACAACTCCCATCAGTGAGTGCTAGCTGGGGCTGATGAGAGTTGGGACTCTAATCACATCTGGAGTGCCCCCAACTGTGACCTAGTGTAGAGTTGGGTAAAGTTCATAGCAAGTGCACAGTTAGCTAAAATGCTTTGTGATTCCATGGCTTTGCAAAGACTTAATAACCTGTGGTGGGTGGATAAAACGGGACTTCTAGCACTGAATTACCGTATTTTTCGCTCGATAACACGCACCTGACCATAACACGCACATAGTTTTTAGAGGAGGAAAACAAGAAAAAAAAATTCTGAATGAAACAGTGGATGTATCATTTTTGTGCTTCATGCTGCGGCCACAGACATGTGATTTGACGGTGAGTTTGGGGTAGCCCAATGCAAAGATCCTGAGGATCCATGTGGATCTGTGCTTTGTAACCACGTTTTTGCACCATTGCAGCCCCAGGCAACAGTGGGTGCGTGATTTTTTTGGTGCAGGCTGTAGCCATGGACATGCTATGTGATCTGATGGTGAATTTGGGGTGACCCAATGCAAAGATCCTGAGGATCCATGTGGATCTGTGCTTTGTAACCACGTTTTTGCACCATTGCAGCCCCAGGCAACAGTGGGTGCGTGATTTTTTTGGTGCAGGCTGTAGCCATGGACATGCTATGTGATCTGATGGTGAATTTGGGGTGACCCAATACAAAGATCCTGAGGATCCATGTGGATCCATGCTTTGTAACCACGTTTTTGTACCATTGCAGCCCCAGGCAACAGTGGGTGCGTGGTTTTTTTGGTGCAGGCTGTAGCCATGGACATGCTATGTGATCTGATGGTGAATTTGGGGTGACCCAATGCAAAGATCCTGAGGATCCATGTGGATCCGTGCTTTGTAACCATGTTTTTGCACCATTGCAGCCCTGTTTTTGCATCAGATCATTGCTATGTGATCTGATGGTGAATTTGGGGTGACTCAATGCAAAGATCCTGAGGATCCATGTGGATCCGTGATTGGAACCACGTTTTAAGTAGGGAGGGAAGGAAAAACATAGAAGCGACAAGGAGAGGGGTGTGCAGAGAAGCAGCTGGCTAAGAATGCAGGAGAGGGGTTTTACCGGAGGGAGGAAAGGAAGGCAAAAGTCCCCCCCCCCACAAGCCAGCCAGCTCTCTCTCTCTCCCCCCCCCCCCAACCTGCATGTTGCCTTCGAGTCCCAGACGCACGGAAAGGAATTGCCTGGAGGGGAGGGGTTTTCTCTGCTCTTTGTTCCGTTTGAGCAAACACAGTAAGGAAACAGAAGCGGGTGGGCAGTAAGACCCTGAGGCAGAATGCAGGAAAGCAGCAACTTCCTCCTTTCCTCCCTTCTCCGGACGATTTGATATTTGCCTGATTTATGCCTTCACTCGCGCTTGTCAGCTCCAGGGACCACACATTCGCTCAATAACACGCACAGACATTTTCCCTTACTTTTTAGGAGAAAAAATCTCCGTGTAATAGAGGGAAAAATACGGTAACGATGTTGATTTTTTAAGAAGATACTTAGAAAGTGACACTTGCCTTTCTCTTGGGAGCACTGAGGTTTGGAGTGGAGTTAGGGGAGGTACAATATGATCTAATCATGAAAAAAACAAATACTGGCAGCTTGGTGGTGCAAACTTGTATTATTTCTAGGAGTGTGAAGATGATAGGTCAGTCCATTCCTTCGAGCTGGAGTAGTATTGGTCCCACTCCAGCTTCAGCATTCAGATTCCAGTAATGCAATGTTTAACATAACCATGTGTGTGCTAAATGGAGCCAGCTGGAGCAAGTTCCTCCAGTGATGCTTTGCTACTCTGGCAGAGAGCTTGATTTTTGTCAATACCATATGTAGGAGATGGGGGAGACCCCTCCTCAGGGACCCTGTCTCATTTGTTGGCATTGACGGCGCAGGGCGGTGGCGAGGAGCTGATACAGGCATGCTTAGCTAATAGGTACAGGGCCTCACAAGCAAGACTCCACCTCTGCAATGCTGCCACATTTTAATTGCTGCAAAATCATTTTGAATAGCAATCAGGAAAGAGCAACAGCTGGGGCCAGTTTTGATCTTAACTGATGTTGCCCTCTCTTTCTTTGCTAGAAGAGAAATATGTCACAATCCAGTCATACACCAGCCAGGGGAAGGATGAAATCGGGTTTGACAAAGGAGTCACTGTGGAGGTCATTCAGAAGAACCTGGAAGGATGGTGGTACATAAGGTAAAGGTTTAATTAAATCATTCTGGTGTTGGCAGGCCTTTTGCTTACTAGCCTAGTGAACACAGCATCTCACAATCTAAGAAAGGACCTCAGCATATTGAAAACAAAAATGCTGGTCAAGTTGTACAAAGCTACTTAAAATTATATTGAATATGTAGTTAAAATAATGAAGTACAATATATAGAAACGGGTGCGGGGAGGAAAAAGGCTTCTGGGGGATATGTGTGTCCTTCAAGTTGGAAAAAAATCCAAATCTTCTCTTGTGGGTGGTTGTTCTCTTCATTAATGATTGAGGTGAGCAGCTAGGGTCTCCCAGTTTGCAATCCTATGGACATTTTCCTTTGAGTAAGACCTACTGAGCACTGTGGGACAAGTTGCATGGGATTAATGTCGGCAGGTGTGATGTTTGATAACTTTGGAAAGTTGTTACCGTTGTGTGTGTGCGTCACTGCAACACAAGTTATATGACAGCAACAGCTCAAATACTTGTTAATATGTGTTGGTCAATGAATGACCTTGTTTTGCTTTTGTGTTTGTTTATTTGCAAAAATAGCTGATAGACTATTTTAGAAGAAATGCTTTAGGGGAGTCATGAGGAAGCAGTGGTGTGTTAGGTCTCTGTGGTGCTACACTTTGGCCTGTAAAGCAGGTATCCCTTTAACCGCGGGGGGCAGGGAGCAGTCTAATTTTCTCTTCTGGTGCCCTTAAACAGCTAATTTCAAGCATAAACTGGATTTTCTTTTTTTTTAAAAGAAAACCTGGCGCAGGTCCAGAAACATTAAATGCCACGTAAGCAGTATGTCTTTGCAGTGCTCAGCATAATAGACTCCTGTTGCTTGGTGATAGGAGAGGGATGAAAGATGCAATGTGTATAAAGCCATTCAAGTTTAACTGCTGCAGTCAGATAAATATTGGAAGCAAATCCTAATGAATTTAATGGGGCTCCCTTTCATGTAAGAGGGCAAAGGATTGTAGTAATTGAAAGAATGGTTGGACAAAGGTACAGGTTTCCTAAAGAAGGTGTGGAATTCTGCTCCTTGTGTGGCTTTATAAACAAGTGTCAAAAGGAGGGTACAAACCTGTGGATCCTGACACATTATAAGGAGTTCTTTTGGGTAACTCTGGTGATCCCACCCCACCCTGGGATACTATGAACCTACCCCTTATTGCTCACTTCCTTTTGCATGTGGAACATATATTTTTCATAGGTTGTCATTTGCTTTGTAGTCTGGCCATCTTTAAGGCACTGGAGCTATGAATAATGGAACCACACAGAGTTCTATGTGTTCTATAAACATGTTCGCTGTTGCATCTTCCTGATTAACTCTCCCATCAATAACAAATGAAAGCCGATAGAAGGGGAGAAGATTTCCAACGTGATGAGCAGGGAATAGCTGGCCCATTGTCAGCTCTGCATTCTTCCCTTTTTAAATCATCCATGGGACTTTAATCCAAAGCCAAGGGTTCAGGAGCAGAGTGCACAGTTCTTTGCAGAAGGAGGAACAATATCACAAACTCCCCCTGATGTTATTGCTGAACTCCCTTTTTGTTTTTAAAATATTTTTTCTGGTCACTGCCAGCCTTCCTTTTATCTTTAGGTCTGCAGGGGCCTAGAATCTCTTGCAGTCTTCAGTATTTTCATTGAAGAGGGAGACCAAAGCCTCTAATTTTTAGCAGTGTTTACATTTTGTGCAAATGGGGAAGGCATAAATGAAAGCAGGCTAGAGCCCCTGCCCCTGGCTCAGCTTCCCTGCCTCCTGGTGTTGACTGTTTGGGATTATTTTGTAGTTGGATGAAGGCACCTTGCATGCCAGAGACTCTTCTCATTCTGCACATGCAGAGAAAAGCTATCTTTGCTGATGCATGCTCACGGAGATTCAGTCTAGGCTGAAGCCAAACTAGAAGGCCTTTAAAAAGCCTAGGAAGTATTCATCCTTATGTAGCAGAGGAAGCTTGGGGAGCACCCCTACTGTGCACGGCAAGACGATCTCCGTTGTGCGTGTTTAGATGGGATCCACTACAATGCTATGGTTAACAGACCTGATTTTCCTAGACAGTGGATAGCTGACCAGAAGCTGCAGACTTCATTGCCAATATATCTACCTAAGGCATGGCAGCCTTCCACGGAAGAGTGTGGTTTTGGTCCACAATAACAAGAGTCCTTGCATATGAAACAGGGATTTCCTAATTTGCTTTCTCTTCCTCCTCTCTTATGAATCGAGTTGAAGGCAAGAATGAATGAAAGACAAGATATAGTGCTTAGGCTGGTTCTGAACTGTGGTTAAGAATGTCATGCTTGTAACAGCAGCATCAGAACAGTAGATGCAGTCCACTTGAAAAATGCCCCCATCTAAATCCATAGGATGTAGGTGCATGTTGGTGCACATACTTGGGCCCTCTGACTCTCAGGGGGCCCTAATAATGAAGGTGATGGGGAAATGCACTGAAAAGTGTAGGGTGACCGAATGATTAATGGAAAGGTTTATAAACAACGCTGCAAGCAAATCAGAATAAATGCTCAACAAACCAAAGTGGGACTATTACAGTTAACAGAACTTTTGCCACACACAAAAATGCTTGCAAGAATGCATAATCGTAATGACGTATGTGTCACAAGAATAAGATAAGCACTAATAATTAGGTAATCCACGTTAAAGTCTTTAACGTTCGCCTCCTTAAATAATAGTTTCCAAAATACATGGTTCTGTACTGATTCTTACTCCCCCCTCCCCTGCTTTTCCCTTCCTGGTTTCCTTCCCTCTGGAGTAATTCCAGTATTCTGGAGCTGGAAAGCAGATGTTAACAGGGAAGAAAACGCTCAGACAAATGGAGGCCTCTCCCCGCCCCTTTTCTCCCGCCCCCCAGTGTTGTTACAGTTTGGATGCTAACTTTTCATTCAGCATTTAAAAAACTTTTTTGGAATTGCAGTGTAGCCGCTTCTATATATTACCACCTTCTTGTTGCATTCCACTCTCCAGTGCATCTGAGTGTTGTCCTCCCTCCTCTGCTCCATTTTCCTTTACAGTATTATGAATGTTGAGAAGGTTCACAAGTGGTTACTGTTCTAACCCTAAACTCTTAATTGAACTGTTGTCTTCCACAACTATGGGAAACTGTGCAAGCAAATAGCCTGCCAGATAATGTGCTTAATGCAACTCATGGGGGATGAGAATGCAACTCATGGTGGACGCCAACTCATGGGGGACGAGAATCAGGGGGCGTCTGCTTCTCCTGCTGTTGCTGTGCAAGGGAAAGAGGTCTGAAGCACATACACACCCACCCAGCTAGTGGTGGCAGGAGGAGGAGTGGCCTGCCATTGAAGCTGCGCTGCTGCTGTATTCAACTCTGCCCCTGGCTTCTCCTGATGTCCCGTCCCCCCATTGCCCTTGAAAGCTGGCACCTCTGGCTTAATGAAATGACTGCACCCTATTTAAAAGTGGGGGTTATAACTATTACTGTTACAGGGAGAAAGAGCAAGAAACTGCTTCGGTGGATGAACCTTGATACTTGCTACAAGATCTTGTTTGGCTTTCAATTTTGCTGCAATTCTTTGATCACATAGAGTGGAACAAGTTCCTGGGTCAGTCTTAGGGTTGTGCCATGCAAGGGAACTAGTACATCTATGCAATCTGAACGTAAGAGTATAAGCACATAAGAATAACCCTCCTGGATCAGGCCAGTGGCCCTTATAGTCCAGCATGCTGTTCTCACAGTGGCCAACTAGGTGCCCATGGGAAGCCCACAAGCAGGACCTAAGCGCAGTAGCATTCTTCCCTCCTGCAGTTTGCAGCAACTGGCGTTCAGAAGCATACTGCATCCAACTGTGCAGACACAGTATAGACATTATGGCTCGCAGCACTGATAAACTTATACCCTATGAATTTGCTGCTACCCAATTTTGACAAAGCCAGTGTCCTTTTTATCTTGCTCAGAACTCCTGTGCCTCCTTGCATAGGCATATGAGAGTTAATCGTGGAGTTTGTCCTTAGATGCAACTAACTCCAAGCACTTTTCTATTTTTTGTGCTGAGCTAGGCTTCTACGTTGTGATTACACATATGTAAAGCTCCTAGGAGCAGGATTGTTTGGGGGTAGCTGGATCTTTTGTGCCTGGCCCCCAATCATCTGCCCCTATTGCAATGCTGTTTTAAACTAAGGTTACCAGACGTCCCCGTTTCCCGGGGACAGTCCCCGGATTTACAAATCAGTCCCCATACAAAATCCATTGAAGTTGAAAAGTGTCCCCGGATTCATTGAAAAAAAATCTGGTAACCTTATTTTAAACTGTTTGGCCTCAAGGCCACTACTCTGATTTGCTTATCTTTCTGCAAATCACATTTTTCTTCCTTTAAAGCTGATGTGGGAAGATGCCTGCAGAGCTTCAGAATTAAATCTGAGCTGCTGCATTGGCTCTACATGGCTGTGATCCAGTGAGGCTCAGGGGAGGAGCCTCAGCCATGGGGTGTGCCTAACTTGATGACAAGGGTGGGGGGAGAGTGGTCAATGAATCTTGTATTAATAGTCACTGTGTTAATCAAAGGCTTTGTTTTTCTCCCCTGCTGTGCTCTTTCAGACTCCCAAAGGGAGGGGAGAGAATTAAGAGTGCACTCATTTGACTAACCAATCACATTGCTGTCCTCCTCTCAGAGTTGTTGAGCAAGTAAAAGTATGAGGCATTTGAAGAAAAGAATCTCATGTTAAGCCTTTTTTCTTCCTGTAGGCAGTTTCTCACTTCCACAAGTTCTATTTTCTCTCAGCCCCTAGTCCTGAAAGCTTTGCTCACCGGCAGTGAAGTGATCCCATTGCTCACTGCTGCCATTGGAGGGCTGCAAGGGGACTGCCCATGACAGTTGTAGAGTGTGGTGGAAGTGGCTTTCCCATGCTGCTCCCATGCTCAGTTATCCAGAATGGAAGTGGCCAAACCTGGACTGCATGCCAGTAACAGCCTCAAGACTTTTTCTCCCATGTCTTTTGAGAAAGACATCTTTTGGGTGTCTTCTGTGTTTGAGAGACCTGGAATTGTGAGTACTCTTTAACTAAAGCTGCTAGAAAAGCAAAAGGGGAAGGAAGAATATTGCAGAGGAGTAGGTTATATTTCTGCCACTAAGCCCATGGCATTTGTAACTCCATCTGGTTTTAAGTCCTTGTGAGCCCTGATTCAAAGTAAACTTTATTATTGGGTTAGCTCTCCCAATGCGGGGGGTGCTTCCAGATGGGCATCAGTGTTCCCCTTGCACGCTCCCCGCCTTTAAATGTCCACATGAAATTGTTGGCATAAAAGTGCCAACCCACCCCCCATTTTTCCATTTCCAGGTAATATCCCCAAGTCTAAAAATCCCTTCTCTAACTACCCATTTAGTGATATCTCAATGACCTCTTTGCAAATTAAGGACTGCCTGGAAGCATCCAGGATCCAGGGACTATTGGGTTTTGTATTTCCAAAGTAGGATTCTTGGAGCACACTTACCAGTTGCTTTGCAGCTAGGGCTGATGGGATTTGGAGTTTAACCGTAGCTAGAGGACCACAGGCTTATAATCTCTGCTTCATTTCAGTATTGCAGCACTGACCGGCAACTGTGTGGTTATAGTCACTTTCCATTAGTAGGTTTTTTCTGCATGTATTTTAAGGTGTGCATGGGGATTCTAATCCTGTTCCTGTACATCATCCTGCAACAACATGTCAGATTTTGAGGCACAGAAAACTGAATATATTTGCGTTTTCTATTTCTAGGTATTTAGGCAAAGAGGGCTGGGCCCCAGCCTCGTACCTGAAAAAAGCAAAAGATGACCTTCCATCAAGGAAAAAGAACTTGACGGGGCCAGTGGAAATTATAGGAAACATCATGGAGATCAGCAACCTGTTGAATAAGAAATCCTCTAGTGACAAGGAAACCCAGTCAGAAATTGAAACAGCAGAATCCCACATCACCAAGAAGGAAATAAGCTTGCCCATCTTATGCAATGATTCTAATGGCAATGCCATGATGACTCAAGACAAACAGATTTCAAAATTGGCACAGGGTTCTCCAGCCATAGCACGGATTGCACCACAAAGAGCTCAAATAAGTAAGGCCATAGTAGACTCCTAGCTGCTTATTTACTGCTGGGGCAGGTTGGAAGGGTCAACAATGTCTGATGGATTAAGGAAAATACTAGTTGAGAGCAGCTTCCTCAGCCCGGTTCTTCAGATGTTTAGGGGACTACATCTCCCATCAGCCCCAGCCAGCATGGCCCAGTGATCAAGGGTGATGGGTGGTGCTTTTACCTTGGGCCCTCAAAAGTTGTTGGACTCCAACTCCCATCATCCACAGTCATCTTGCCAAATGGTCAGGAATGATGGAAATCCAACAACATATGGGGACCCCAGCTCATTCTTAAATCTAGAAAATGGGTGAATTTAAAGTTATATGATTATACCAATTAAGCCATTAAAAACTATGATTGAAACGAGAGGTTTGTGAAAATGGAGTTGGCACAAGAAATATACAAAGGAGGAGGGAGGATAGATAGATGAATGCATATGACAGCAAGTCTTGCAGGGCAGAGTGGAATATTAATATGGAGTGCAGGCTACACCTGGCTTGGCCCCTTGGCTGATGTTTGTCTGCAAAAAGTCTGACAACCACCAGTCTGTGATTGGTTGCTATGATCCTGAATGTGACATGATTCCTGCATAGACTCATCTTTTGGGAAGACATCTGACGCCCCCTTCTGGTGAACTGCTCCTAAAAGTCTAGATTTCTATATTAGCACAAGGGTTTTTCAGTTGTTCACATCTAGAGTGATTGAACAGACATAAAGAGGGGGCATGGAATCATGGCAGCAAGCTCTGCTTCAGTGCAGTCACTTGAAGGTCAGAACAGAGCCCACAGAAGTATAATCCTGTCAGGGTTCCAAAAGCCATGGAGAGAGTCATCTGTATTTACAGCTCTGTTTTCATAGGCTCCATACAGTTCTTACTTGAAGGTGTGCAGAATGGAGACAGGGACCATATGGTGATTTTGTCCCCCTCTCTGCATGCAAAGATCACATGAAAGGAGCTCCATTGTTGTGAATAGCCATGCCATCTTTCTGGGCATCATAAAAAACAAGACAAAATTCCCATACTATGTTGGCTTAACTCCAAAAACCCACTGGTTTTATTTTGACTTATTTGCACCTTGCCCCCACCATCAGTTCCATCCAACATAATTTGGCAAGATTAAAATAATCAGGTGTTTTAATTATTCTTCTCCCATGTCTCAGATAAAGCAGATCAGTTCTGGCTTCAGCACATAATAACCCTTTTGGGGTGGGGGCAGGTGAAGACCTTATCATTTGTCTAGACCCCTTAGAGCTTGTAGACAAGCCTTTGCCAACCTGGTGCCCTCCAGTTGTTTTGGACCCCAACTCCCATCAGCCCCAGCCAGCACAAGTTGTAATCTAAAACATCTGGAGCTTGTGGGAGTCTTGGAGAGTTGTCAGTCCTGTTTTTATGCTGACTTTGCTGCTCTGTTGGTTTCCATAAGTATGTTATTTGTATTTTGTTTAAAAACATAAGGTGCCCAGGAAGGCTTTGTGTCTTAAAAAATGTTATTAAATTATTGTAACAAATAAATTATTTTATTTTTCTTGGACACGTTAATTTTTATTTTAATTGCTGGCAGAACATTGAAGCTTGGATGTGCATGTGTCTGTTCTGTTTAAATATGGAATATTTCTTCTCTCCTTAGGTTCTCCAAATCTAAGAACCAGACCTCCCCCAAGAAGAGAATCTAGTTTGGTGAGTGCCAATTTCTATTATACTTCCAATGGCGCTTGCAAATATTTAACTTTGCACAAATGCAACACCTCTTAATCTGTTGCACTCAGGTCCCAGTGGAACAGGAAGAAAGAAAGTGGGAAGAGTTACCCTCTTTTGTTTTCCCAGTTGTGCACATACTACTTTTACATTGTCTTTGGCCACATCCACGCCAAACATTTAAAGCACTATGATACCATTCTAAATGGTCATTGCTTCTCCCAAAAAATCATGGGAAGTGTAGTTTTATACGGGTACTGAGAGTTATTAGGAGGCCCCTATTCCCTTCACAGAACTACAGTTTCCAGAGTTTCTGGGTAGAATGATAGATTGTTAAACCACTCTCAGAATTGTAGCTCTTTGAGGGGATCTCCAAAAACTCTCAGCACCCTTAAAAACTTCAGCTCCCAAGATTCTTGGGGGGGGGGGGGAGAAGTGGCTTTTAAAAAGTGATATCTGAGTACCTTAAATATATGTTGTGGATGTAGCCTTGTCAAAACAACTTGTCAAAAATTGTTTGGAGCTATTAGTGATCCATGAACTACAGCTGTATTACAGAACTGAGTTTTATTCCATCCCCCCACATACTCCTGTCTCTTCATTTTGAGTTGTACCATACATAGGTTATAGTGTGCATATGTACGTGCAAGCTTCCACTTCTTTAATGTACTAGACCAAGTTTGTCCTTAAAATACCTATTTTCCTGCCACACCCACCTCTATCAAATGCAGGCCTGGATTTGCTCATTCCAGTGGCATGCCATTTTGTAAAGCATTTAATCTAGACAAATATAAACTGTCCGATGAAGAAAGGCTCTTCATCCTGTTTCTCTCATCTGCCCTTTTTCCCCTTCACAAAAAAGGTGGGAGAAGAAATATACACTGTCAAAATGGTTTAAGCAATAGTTAAAAGGTTGGGTTGAATAGAGATTCTTTTATTGTGTGTATTTGAATGTTTTCTCTGCGTTCTACCTCCCTCAGGTCTTATAATCTTGCTTGAGTGATTATAACTATTACTGAGGTGAACCCTCAGTGTTGTCCTTAATGTAAAAAAAAACACCCCAAAACCTAGCCACCTCTCCTGTAGGATTTCTACTATGAAGCAATTTCCACTTAATATTTTTCAGTTGTTCAAGGCTTGTGAGTTTTAAGCTCCTGTGCATCCATCCACATTATCCAGTCATTTAAAAACAGGGAATGGAGATGGCAGCACAGCGGGTCTTCCTGCTTCAAGGGTTTTCGTCTTCTTCCCATTCCGTAGGAAGTGGAAATCTCACTAATGTATTTGAATTGAGGAAGTTTAAACTGACTGAGAGTTGCGTCACTGGACTGGTAACACCCATTCCCCTTGATTGGCCACCAGGTTTAAGGGATAGCTGGACTACAGTTCCCATTATCCTTGGTGATCGGCCATGTCAGTGGTTCTGATGGAAATTGTAGTCCAGCAATATCTGGAGGGCCACATCCTAGCTACCCCCTGATAAAAGCTTATGAGCTTTTAATATCTGGGCTGACATTTATTCATCTCACTTCCTTGCTTAAAATGCAAGCAGCTTTCTTAAAACAAAACCTTAATTTTTCCTATTTCCCTCTGCACCCTATTGCCACTTTTAACTACTCTCCTTATCCCTTTTTCTCACTGCAGGGCTTCCAGCTGCCTAAACCTCCTGAGCCACCATCAGTGGAAGTTGAATACTACACCATTGCAGAGTTCCAGTCTTGTATCTCTGATGGGATCAGCTTTCATGGGGGACAAAAGGCGGAGGTAAGCCTAGAAAGGGAAACAAGCTAATGAGTGATGCGTAGCTGCTAAACCTTAGGCAGAAATGAGACGGTAGCATAGATAAAAAATAATGTGCTATAGTTTTGTCCTTTTCCTCCCAAACTAATCTCTATGTTAATCCCTCTCTAGGTTATTGACAAGAATTCTGGTGGCTGGTGGTATGTGCAGATTGGTGAAAAGGAAGGCTGGGCTCCAGCATCATACATTGACAAAAGGAAGAAGCCAAATTTAAACAGGCGAACAAGTACTTTGACCAGACCCAAAGTTCCTCCCCCAGCACCTCCCAATAAATCAAAAGACTCTGAAGAAGGAACAGTTGCTGGAACCATATCTTCAGGAGATGCCCAGGAAAAGCAAAAGTATGAGGAGCCAGAGTATGATGTGCCTGCCTTTGGGGCTGACTCTGAGTCTGAGCTGAGCCAAGGGGAAGATGGCAGCTTGGAGAGAGGCATGTTCCATCTACTCAAGCCTTCCCCTGTGTCATCCCTCCAAAGGGCAAAATTCCGAGTTGGAGAGTCATCTGAAGATGTAGCACATGAAGAGGAGACCATCTATGAAAATGAAGGCTTCAGGCCATACATCGAAGATGCTCTGTCAAGCAAAGAATCTAGTGGGGACTCTGATTCTCAAAGAAGTTCATCACTGTCTCTGATCCAAAGAAATTCTCCGTGTTCTGTTTCTCCCAAGTCTTCCCTCCTGAAGCCCCAAAGCGACAAGAGCATTCAGCCAAACCTTGGGAAGCCGCACTACCCCCGGAATGAGGAGACAAAGCCAAGGTCCGCTTCAGACGTTGGTTTAAGTAGCATGCCCAAAACTGGCCTAAAGAGGGATACTGGGGAGGCAGTGTCTAGCAGGGCAAAACCAATGGTGAGACCAAAACCTTTCCTGAACAAAGCAGACTCCCAAAGCCAAGAAAGGATGGACATCAGCACTTTACGTCACCAGCTGAGACCAACTGGACAGCTGAGAGGCGGGCTTAAAGGTTCAAGAAGTGAAGAGTCTGAAAGTCCACCTCGGACAGCTTCTGGAAACCCAGAAGAGTCATTCAGAAGAAGCTCTGCAGATCTCATTCCCACTCATTCCCATGCCATATTCTACTCCAGCCAGCCAAACAAGGCAGAGAATGAAAACAACTCCTCAAAATGTATCTATGTAACTACTGATTCTTACCAGAAAGTTCAAGATTCTGAGATCAGCTTCCCAGCAGGGATAACAGTGGAAGTTCTGGAAAAGCAAACAAGTGGGTGGTGGTATTTGAGATATGGAGACACAGAAGGCTGGGCTCCTTCTCACTATCTGGTACTGTCTGATAACCAACAACGGGAAACCAGTTTGAATGAGGCTAACATCTCAGTGACCAAGAACAGAAGGAATGAAAACAAATCCAACAGCTTGGAGAAGATAGAGAAGAAGGTCCAAGCACTCAACACCATCAACCAGAGCAAGAGAGCAACACCTCCCATTCCCAGTAAACCACCTGGTGGCTTTTCTAAAACATCTGGGTCTGTCAAATTGCGGAATGGGGTCAGGCAACTAGCAGTGAGGCCACAGTCAGTGTTTGTCTCCCCACCACCCAAGGATAATAACTTGCCTTGTTCCCTGCGTAGGAATGAGTCTCTTACTGCCACAGACCACCTGAGGGCAGTACGCCGCAACTCTTCTTTCAATGCTGCCCAACCTCAGACTAGTGATTCTAAGATAAAGCACACTGATCGGCTGGGTTCTGAGGGGTCTGAGACAAGTTCCTACGTACCTTCTGAGCGCAATGGAATCCCAGTGTCCACAGTCAGGCCCAAGCCCATTGAAAAATCCCAGTTCATTCACAATAACCTTAAGGATATCTACATCTCCATTGCAGATTATGAGGGGGACGAAGAAACTGCTGGATTTCAGGAAGGTGTCTGCATGGAGGTCCTGGAAAGGAACCCAAATGGTTGGTGGTACTGTCAGATCATGGATGGAGGAAAACCTTTTAAAGGCTGGGTGCCCTCGAATTATTTGGAGAAAAAGAATTAGAGTCTTTAAATTCCATTATTTATACTTTTATACTGTGTACATACGGAAGGAAGGGGGGAAATACAATGATTTTATTCCCTTTTTATTCTATCTAATATACAAGGGACTGTTGATCTGACCTTTGCTATGACCAGCCAGTCTGCCGTCTTTGAGGGTGTTTGAAGGAATTGGCTTGTTCAGCAAATATCAAAGAAAAAGGCAGCTGGAACTAATGGCATTCTCTTTCTGTTTTGGTGAAGACTTTCATAATTTTGAGTGCAACGTGGTTCATTATTCCACCATCCTGGTTGTCATAAAAGGAAACCAAATGTGTGCCTTTCACAGTATAGTTTGGACCTGTGCATCCACTTGCGAATGGTGGGGAGTTTGGTGCCAACCTGGACATGTTAAAAAAATTAGCTTGTTCATTTCTTCCACATGGAGTGTTTCCAAGCTGTGGATGAGTCTCCACCACCAGCGAGATATCTTTGAATCAGCAGAGCAAGTGGGGAAACTCAAGAAATCCAGTGTTGGCCCTTGGCTATCACATTCTTGTCTCCAGATTGAAGACTTGGAGCTTTTTCACTGTGCATTGCTAGTACCTGACATTAAGTGCATATTGTCAGTTTCCCCCAATGGCATCGGTCATACTTCTGTCCTGTGGTGATCTCTGTGTCAACTGTTTGGGGAAGGGGTCAAGTTTTTTTTACTATTATTATTGGAATTAGATGTGTAGTCAAACTTTAATGTGGTTCCTAGGTGTTTGTATGCACACTAAAAATCATGTGTTTGCAACACACCTCTTGTGCAAACTTATTGGTCTCAAAATTTAATGTTTTATTTTGAGGTTCTTCTGAACAACCAATATTGAAAGTACTTTGAAGGGGTTTGTCACATACTTTGCTATCCAGAGCCCCATATTGGACTATGAAGCAGCAAAGTTTCATCTGAATGCAGGGAATATCAGTTGTCTGTAGCTTAAAAGGGGAATCTGCAGTTCCACAAAGCCCCATTTGCTGGCTCATGGACCATCATGGGTTTGGCTCCTTGGCCATCCATAAGCCTTTGCTAGAGGGAAAGGGATTTCTCAAGAACTCTTCCCTTCCTCTTCATTTTGCCCAGGTCAGAATTACCAGGCTTGCTTCCACCAGTGCTTCTGCACAGCTCCTTAAGTTGTGCATGCACTCTGCTCCCATCCCAAAGCCCCATAAGGCTTCAGCTCTTGTGGCCGCACAGTGGCCTCCTGTGGCTTGAAAACCAGGCCAATGAGTCATGTAACACAGTGGTGATGGCTTCTCCAGAGCCATCTGCATGGCTCCACCTGCCAAAGTAAGTGAGTTGACCCTGAGTGGAGGGGATTTGCTTCCACATAATGGGCCTTTGTTTTGCAGGGGCTTTCCATTATTTCCTATGAAGGGAAGCATTTATTCATGTTCACAGGGATTGGATCTCTCTCTATTGTGCATGATGTAAAAACATTACCTTGCCAGTAGAAGACAGTGAGGGGTTACTTTTATGTAAGGAGTATCAGGGATACCTTGAAGCCACTGCATCACAGTCAATTGCCCACTCCAGGTGCTACTTGAGGTGCAGGAGTGTCTATATGTAAACATGGAGCTTCTCCGTTTCCATGCTCTTCCGCATGCCTTTCATTGATAGAGGAGTGATACCCCGTGTGCATCCTCATTGCACATGGTCAGAATCATCCTCATGTGGAAATGAGGCGGACAGTGCCAGTGCAGGAATTGTGCATGCATGTCAGAACGCTCAAAGTGCTTAAGACCAAGAATACTGGGAGTAACAAATTGCATGTGGCAATGCCTCAAATAAAAACATAGCAAGGAGACCCATACAGTTTGTATTTAAGTGTTGTTTCCAGATTTGAATGCCCAGAGAAGCATCTGTGTTTACAAAGTTGGGGCAGGGAAGAAAGAAAAAAGCCATGCATTTTACTGTCTGCACAATTGTTTTTAATTTGTATATTTGTGGGATGATTTTTATTTTTGAACCATCTCTGTCCTAAACTTTTTATTTCCCCCTTTTTAAGAGCAAGCAGTAGGAATCACTCTTCTGTTGTATTCACTTGGACATTACTTTGTGTTGGGAGAGAAGCACCTGATACTTTCAAAACCTGCAAAGCAATTGAATGAGAACACTATTGAGTGGAGAATGTACCTGTTCAAGCACCTGCTCACCTGCACACATGGGCAGTCTCTCCATTTCTGTTTCCACCCCCCACCATTGATATTTATAATCATGAAACTTCAAAGATAGAACATTTGTGGGAGAGCATGGAAAAAATGAAAAGCCACGGGGGGGGGGGAAGGCTTGGGTGCAAAGTGTATCCCCCTCCCCGTGGCCTCAAACACCAGCCCTTAAATAAACTTTATAATTGTAAAAAAGGAAACACCGGAAGGCCTTTGCTTAAGAATACCGACTCTCAGATGAGAGTTTGATGTCTCTGTCCTGAGGCCCAGCATTTTGTGTGTCAAGAGAAGAAAACCAGCTGTGTTTGTGTTACTGTGCAAGAATAAATAATATAAATAACTCTTTCATCTTCCAGCAACACTTCATGCCTTCCACTAGGTGAAAGATAAAAGAATGGGAAGATTTGAACGAACTGAATGGATACATTTCTTCCAAAGGATTCAAAATCAAATATATAATGGGGAGATGTTTGGTCTTTGGGAAACATTACATAATTCTCACTTGATTCATCTCTTTTTCTCTTTAAACAAAAATATGGTGTTACGCGTCTTGAATCAATGAGAAATGTTGGGGGAGGGGTTGATTTCTGCAGCTCATGTGCCAATTGTCCTTTCAGTTTGATCTATTGAGACACCATTAAAGTTTGGCTGCCACCACCTTCCATACTATTGCTTTATATTGGATAAATAAGCATGGAAGAAGGGTTGGCTTGTGTGAAACAGGAAGGAATGGAGAGGCCTGTGACGCACTCAGTGGAAGAGCCCAAGGGGAGAAGGTCATGATCTACACTGCAAAGTAAAAGGTGTAGGTGTTTTTCCTGAGCTTTTCTTCCTAAGGCCTAGCAGCTCTGCCTCTTAGAAGTTTCTCTTCATTTTAAAAGTCTGCTGAACCCTTAGCAGCCATTGTTAAAAGAACTGCCAGAGCTGCTGTGAGATTATAAATAGAAGTATTATGTTCTTCTGCTGGACAGTATTAAATAGAGCAAAACCATAAAGTAATCTGCTAGATTGCAGTACTAATAGTAGTGATTTAGCAACTCATATTAATGTTTATGATTTATTTTTTAACAATAATGATAAGGAAGTGGTTCATTATTTTTGAATTAATGCACTTTAACAATTTAAACCAAAATACAGAAAAAACCAAGTGCATTATTTAAAGGTGCAGTATAAATTGTCATTTTTTTTAAAGTTCACCTATTTATTAAAATAATTTATGATTATTTAAAAATTGTACTTTACAGTTTTGTTCTAAAGATGCCATCATCTCCTGGGAAAGCTAAATGTGCAGCTCCCAACTTTTCTACATTGAGCCATTGGACTCTCAAAATACAGTAGATTCAGTTAGCAAGTGTCAACTTTCTGCTAAGGAAAAGGGACATATATTTCGGATTTGGAGAGCAGTGGATCAGCTAGTTATATTCCTTAAACGTATGCAGCCCTGAGTAAATGTGAGGAGCTGATCAGAAGTAGTAATTGAACAATCCCCCATCCCACCACCAGATTCCCTAGATGTCTTCAATATATTCTGCTAGCTTAATGGATGACTGTTGACCATTCTCCAGTCCTATGTGCAGAAGATCGCGGTCTGCTAAATTGATCTAAATATGCTTTCGCAAAGTCCTCCTGAGGACATACGCCTTTCTTGCTGCATATTAAGCATGTGGCTTGTCTACTGTTCTTTCAGTAAGGGAAACTGCTACCCACAAAAAAAATATCAATTTGCTATCAATATGATACAGAGCAGGCATGGCATCTGTAAGCCCTGTTTTCTTGTGGAGGTCTCCTATTTATGAGATCAGTTTGCTCATTAATAATTACTGAAAGATGTATACAAATACTTGAGGAGTAGGATCTGTTGTGCATAAAAAAAGAAAGCAATATTCAGTTGCCCAACAGAGGCGGTCCAGTAGCCAATATCATAATATACTTTATGTGATTACGGTGATGAGGTTCTGAGCAAGTAGCAAAGTTAACTTCTGAGCTGCTCTCAGCTTTGCATCTACTTGCTCTTCCTGATGTTGTGCTTTCTGCAACACACACACAAATATATTTGTGTGCTTGTGCACACAAGATATAGCTTGTGCATGCACACGTGTTGGACAAGCTTGGAGGCGATTTCATGATGTATGAAAGGGGTGGAATAAAGGACACTAGAAAGCACCTTTAGTCAGTTTCACTGTTACTGGTATGCAATTTACGTTTCCCACCTTAGCTGATAGGTCACATCTAGGAAACTTTTTCGGAACTGGAAAATTAAATGCAGCACCAGGCCTATTCACAATTACTTGTGACAAGTCTTCATGATCTCACTGCACAAACACTATAGTCCCATTCAAATGCTTGTAAAATACCTGCAGCATTTTGGTGGGGGAAAGTATTTTGTACTTCTAAAAACTAATCAAAAATCAAGTTGCAATTTAGTAATAATTGTATTTGCAGAGTTAACTAATTCACTTTTTTAATTCTCCAGGGAGCTACTGAATAAAATATTTTGAAGTCGGAGTGCCCTCTTGTGGAAGGAGGGGTGGCTTTCTAGTTATTTTCCTGGTTATTTGAGATTACCTTGGTCATCCATGCTTTCCAAAAAAAAAAAAAAAAAAAGTGAAATGGGAATGATTGAGATAGCAAAAGTTAAAAAACAACAACCAATCATCTTTTTTTCCAAACAAAAAACCCAAAAATTTGAAACTTCTTTGTTCTGCTGTATACTGCAACTTTAATAATAATGAGCACTTCTGAGTTCGTTATTGCGGTTTTATATAATGCCTGAAAAGATACTCTTCCTGTTTTGTTTTGTTTTTTAATTCTAGTGAACACTATTTCTCTTTGACTCTTCCTGCATATACCTGTTGCCTATTGCAATTTCTTTCAAGCTGAGACTTAAGTTTATTTCTCAAAAAGCTGATGAGGTAGCAAACCTGTGTCTGCAATGGATGCTTCCATGCTTGAATGATCCACCACATCCACAAACTTACCTGCATAGGCCAGGTAAGGTGTAGCCTTGAAGTCATTTCCTTAACATTTTGTTTTCTGTATGCAGGAATTCTTCTTTTGTTTTTTGTTCTTGTTCCGTTTCGTTTTTCTGAGGCAGGTCTTTCAATCAGATCTTTCCCTATCTGCAGTCTGAAGTGGTTCAGTTTAGATAAAGGTTTACCACCTGGCTGTTTCTTGAGAACTAGGCCTCACTGAAAATTTGAATGCCTGGTTAACATATATCAAAATATCAATTTGGAGCCACCTGGGCTCATGTGAGGGACTTTTACCAGCCAAGAATTTGACTACAGCTGCCGCCCACCACACCGCTCCCAGCCATATCACTAACTGCTTGTGAAAGTTCCATATTTCTGAACTGTTTTGCTATGTAACATTGGGCTGATATGGGGAGGGGTGCTGCTGAAGGAAACCATGGGCGTAAAGTTCCTTGCACTGATGGAACTAGCTTCAAACCCTTTTTGGATTCTGGCCCAACTTTCCAGTGACTGAAGTCCTTGTCAAAACAGTTCCTCTGTGCAAAAAAAAAATATAGCACTTACTCCTTAACACATCTACAGGGAATTAAGTCCCATTGACTCCAGTACAAGTGTTGCTTAGGGTCATAGCCCCAATTGAATACAAAATAATTTGGGTGGGACTTCTTTAAAATGCTCATTTGTACAGGTGACTGGCAAGGAACATTACAGACTGGCTAATTCAGGACTAGATTCTGAGGTAGGCGATCAAGTGCATCTGTGTTTCAAGTTTACAATGCAGTAGCAACGTCTGCATTTGTCTCTGATGATGAGCAATTTCCAAAAAAGTTTCTTTCAGTAGCAACACTGAACATTTTGACGAAGGCATTATAGAATTGTTTGTTTAAACTACTTTCAAATATTAGTGTGGCATATTTTATTGTAAAATTATACTCATTGCTTTTCTCTGTTTAGAAATGTGTTAACGTGCTTTCTATCATTTATGAGAAACCGAAGGGAATCTGGGTTAAACATACATTATTTTCATACTACTAGCATTTACAGAATAGAAATACTAGTATTTAAGTTTAGCTAGTTTGTTCATTTACATTTTTCTCATGTGTATGTGTGTGTTGTTGGGTTTTGGTTTTTGGGTTACGTCCCCCCTCCCTTTTTTTTGCATTTTCAAGATAAAATCCAGTTGGAGGATATGTGCAATATTGAAAGAGATTAAACAGGCCCCTCATCCAGGACTTAAAAGTGGAACGCACAGTGTGATTTTTAAAAGTCTTGTCATTATCCAGTCATGCACTCTTGGGGGGGGGGGAATGAGGAATGAGAGGAAGGGAACCATTGAGAAAAAGAGAGGAGGCAGCAGAAAATTTCTGGTATAAATGGATTGTAAGTGTGAATTTACTGTGGTGGCTGAGTGCAGTAGTGGTTACACAAGTGCATCACAAATAGAAGTGTGACTTGTTTGTGTGTGTTAGTGACTGTTCAACACCCTTTTTCTTTCTAATACTCATTTTTTCTTCCTTACAAAATTCAGTTTGTTCAGCTAAGGCTGCTTTCTTATACTCGCCTAGGAGGAAGTCCCATGCAAGTCAGTGAGGCTCACTTCCGTGTAGACATGTATAGGATTGTGCGGCTGGGTGCTTTTAGTTAGCATGGAATACATGCTGGAGCTTGGAATGGATGTGTTGAGGGGGGAAATCACTCATGAGACAACATGGGGATTAATTGTATGCTTGAAGCACAGCATGTCAAATCAGTCTCTACCTCATGATCCCTTAGTGCTCCATGCCTTTCAGAATCAGGCCATTTGCAAGAAAAGATGTGCTTGTTGGTGCATGCCCTGCTGTATCTCTTTCCACTGATAAGAACAGGAAAGCTTCCTATCTTTAGCAGCCCAAGATCAGGCTTTTCATCTTTGTGATGGGCACTTGTTCTCAAATACTCAAGCCTTTGAACTCACGATGAGGCAGTTCCACAGCAATATCGCTTAAATGTTCATGAAAATAAAATGCTCTTTCAGCGCATTCCATGGGCATAGCCAGGCTTTTTGTTAGGGGGGCAGAACCTCAGTTTGCTATGCCCCCCCCGGCTATGCCCATGGCGCATTCCTATATATGCCTATTTGGAGTGAAGCCTTATTGTGTTCTATGGGACTTACTCCCAGATCCCAGTGGATCTTGTGCAGGAGCATTATTTGGTGATTTTTACACCTCCTGTGTTCTTAAAAGAAAAAAGAAAAAAGCAACTGAGTCCAGGAAAGCAACATAAATTTGCATTTGGCATCAGGAGACCCTGGTTCTTGTCTCAGTGTTTAGTTTCATGAAATTTGAACTCTGTGCGTGCACACACAAAGTTGGCAGGAAGAACTACACTGCTGACTGTAATACATTTTAAATCACAACTGGATTTTTGCTGCTAAATAGTCATAATTCATCTGCCATAATCCAAGCCTCCTTTTTGAGACTCTAGGCATACACGTTTGCAGCTAAATCAGGGGTACTGTACATAAACTAAGCATTTAGCAGGTACGGATTGGGAGAGCTGAAGTTTTTTGGGTTTTTTTGTAAATATGTGCTTTTTTTAAGGATGTGGGTATTTTTAAATTTTTAATTTTTTGTAGATGTGTAGAGATCATTGACAAATACACGGAAAACTCATTAGGTCCTAAAGTGATCTCATGGGCTTTATGTCCTTGCTTCAAGGTTCCTGTTAGTGTCTCGGTCAATTCCTTTACCATATCTGTTCACAGGTTGTTGTTATTTTTAATTTTGATTTTTGTGATATTTGAATCAAGTACTGTACATGTGACCTTGCCCAGCATCCTTGGAGGTCAGTAATTGGAGCTCCCTGAGCCAGCCCTTCAATTGCTGTTGCTCAAGTCTCCACAGCACTGTATAGAGCCTTCTGGAATAACAATTTAAGAGATCCCTCTTTTACTTTTTTAAAGGGTTTTTTAAAATAATAATAATAATAATAATAATAATGGTGAGTGCTTGAGTATGCATGTGTGCATGTTAAAGTAGAAGTGGGGGTGTCTGGTGAGGTTTGTATCCTTGAAGGTATTGCAAGCCTGCTTTGAGTAAGACTCCTATTTGGAATCAGGTTTCTGTTTTCAGGGTTTTCTCCTCCTAAGTTGTGATAAGATCTCTTAGGCTCAACATGACCAAGTAAAAGTGGGTCCCTTTCAGTCTAGGTTTACAGGGTGGGCTGGCCCCACACAGCAGTATTTTAGATGGTTGATGAGTGCAATTTTCCCTTTCTTTAAAACCAAATTGACTGAAAGTTTCACACTGTCGTTTTAACACATTTTCCTTGTGCAACATAACAGCCACTATTGTCCTGTGCTGAGACTCCTGTTTGCTATTAAACCAAATTGGCTGGGCCGGGGAGGCTGTAATCTTTTGGTAACAGTCAAAAGAGGTAACTGGATTATGACTGAGGAGGAATAGATTGGATCTCCATTTTAAAAAAAAAAAATAGGAACATATATATATATTTATGCCTGGTCTGACATTCTGGGTGCTTTTTGTGTTTTAGTGCATGAACATACATCACTGCTCTGTGTTTCATCTGTGTCTCCCATTATTGCCAAAAGTTCAGATTCACTTATTGCAATATATGAATCTGTATCCTGAAGTTCGTAATCTGAAGCAGTAATGTTTTCTATATCAAGTAGTCTAGAGGTTCATGAAATGACTGGAGCTGGCATGACAGCATAGCCAAGTTGTGTTTTTAAGCTGGCTTTAATCCAAGTGGCTCTACTTCACTTAAACAGCCAATTGTTGATGAGAAATGAAAGATGGAGCCAGCTGGTGATTTCATTTTTGCAGCATTTTAAAACTTGCCGTCTCAGCATTTTTGGTTTGGCAAAGCTTCACCTACACCTTTTGAGCCAGAAATTTATTGGGGATTGTGTGCAACAAGTTCTAACTGCAGCCTTTTACTATGCAAAAAGTTAACTGGAGAGTTGTTTAGGAGTTTGAAATTTAGAGACTTGTGCAGAAAACCAAAAGCAGGCAGCAAATTACTGTTTTGCCTGAAATCTAAAAAAAGAGTAATCAATAAAAAGGATTAAGGTTTCCTTTTTGCAAGAAACAGTCAGGACAGTGAAGCAGAATTTGCCTTGTGATTGTTACCAATCTTCCAAGTAGTTGATATTGAGTATTGTTCTTTCAATGACCCTCTTGAAATGGTTATTTAACATAAAGGTGAATGTAATTGTCAAAAGTCTGAGAGAGTATGTTGGTGAGGAGACGATGTAGGATGTGTGGTTGGTTCTTGGGCTGTGTGATAGAGATGGAGAGCGGAGTTTGCTTTTGGTTTTGTTTGGCTTGTTTTTTCAGAAGGTTTATTATTATTATCATTGAAGTTGGATTGGTTACTGTTGGGAGAGCAAGTTGAAGAGTGAATCTTTTTTTGTGGTTGGATTTGTTATAAGAAAGAATCCAGGAGGGAATCAAACTTTGGAGAAAGAGAAGATAAAGAGTCCTATGATAGATTTGGGTAGTCCTTGTCCATTTATTTTTCCTCTAGCTAAGCTTTTCAAACAGTTGAATGTTAAGTACTGTTAACAAAATATTGGGGGGGGGGGTTTAGTCCACCCCTAGATGACCACTATTGTTAAAAGTTGCATGTGACCTTTAGTGGATCTCTAATAAATATGGAATAGAAAAAAGCAGAAGATAAACAAAACTAGCTGTTGCATTTTACTGTTACTGTGCTCCTTATCAAAGATGACAGTGAGTTTATAGGAACAATATAAATCTGTTTGCATAGTAAAATGGTTTCTGCAAAAGGTTGTTGGCCACATTCATAAAAATCATTTGGGGCAAGTATTAGTTTTGTTTAAATCATCTCACAACAGAGAACAACTATGGTGAAATTACCTTAGCTCACATCACCATTTCTTTAATAGTGGCTGGGGAAACACAGTTAACCTTTAAAATATCACATTAGTAGCCTCTGTACAAAACAGGATGACACCTGTTTGATCTAACTTGGTCCCCTCTTAAACTGATTTTGGAATGTCCCAGCAATCAAATTCACAAGAGGTAAATTACCTTCTTATAGTTAAACAAAAAAATCTATATGAATATTCAGTCTGGTGCCCACTGGGGTTAGTAAAGTGGGAGTCATGATGGCAGTGCAGTCAGAAGGTGGCCTGGTAATCAAAGTCAGAGTGGTTTTATGATCACAACTCATCTGATAATGATTTATGGTCCCACTCTTGAGATCTTCAAATTCTGAAATTCTACAGGTTTGTCTGTCTTTGTTATGGCAACTGGAGCTTCTGAAATGTGATTTGGAAGAAGGTATTGTACTGTTGCAGTTGTTACCAATGTATATGTAGATCCATCCAGGTGGAGCATTTTATATCTAGGTATTATAAGGAGATTTTATGAGTTCTTGGCATTGGAATTTGAGAGGTGAGTGCTGCACTGGATTCTTGCATAGACTCATGGGGAAATGCTGTCAGATCAAATAGTTGTCATCTATATACTTGACTAAAAGACTCTAAGGCATATAGGTCCATATTCAGTTTTTCCCCTCACCAGCAACCATGTGCTATTAATGATTCTTAATAAACTGATCCCTAAAAATAGAAACTAAATCTTTGTACATGTTTTGGCCCAACAGTCCTCTATTTTATGGCTCTCTCTGCTATAGGCTCCTTGTGCTCACTTCAGTCTTGTTGGAATCTGTGTGCCTTAGATGATGGCATAGCAGAATGACCATGGAAACAGCAGATCATTTTTTGAAATTCCATCTGGTCTGCCTTTGTACTAATATTAGGCTGAATCAGAACCCGACTAGGAAAATGTCCATGTGATGTGCAAGATTCTATACAGCGAAAACAGTTCTAAGTGTGTACAGCTTGTCAATATACAGTTGAGGCTCAAGTTTTCACTTTGGCTAATGATGCTTTTTATAAGCACCATGTGGGCAACATGCAAAGGGAGATGTGTTCTCCTAAGATCCCTTACTATGTCTCAGAACATGTTGGGGCACAACTCTTCAGATCCTGTGAAGCAGCACAAAACAGAGTTGTACTCACCACTCTTAGCCATTGTGGAGCAGATATCTTTGGGTCTACGCAGTGCTTACACTTGGAAGGGAATTGAGGAATATTGCCACTCTAAGCGCACTCTCATATGGGGACACATACTAGGCAGAGGCTTTTTATGTTTGTTTTAGGGACTGCCAAGAGAGACTAGGCTGCAGCCTGTTTTACTCCCAGGTTTTTGCAATGTGAAACCACAATATAATATTCAATGTCTCAGGCAGAGAGGACTTGATAACTAACCATACCTCACAGTCATCTCCCAGTTTACTCATTGCTTGGACCAAAGGTGGTGCTAATAATATGAACTTTAATTTTTATATTTATGTTGTTGTTGGGTTTTGAGTGTGTATGTGTTAAATCAATGATGCAAGTGTCCTGTTAAACTAAAAAGATCTTACCCAGGGCATCAGGCACTTCAAAAACCCACAAAATACCTTTGGGATTCAGACATTGTACATTTGGAGAAGGGTAAAGGATACTCTTATCTTCAAATGCTTGCAAATTGTAAGTTGTTGCTTTTTAAATTTCCATTTGTTTACATGGTCTCTTCTATGTCCTATGAAAAAATAATAAAGTTTTTGATCTTTTTAATTGTGTTCCAATTGTTGCTTAGTTTCTTTTTATTGAGTTTGTATTTTATTTATTGTATTGTAGTTCGTAAAAAATTATATGCCACATGATTTTAAGAAGAAGAAAGAAAAAGAAATGCCAAAGCAGTTAAAATTGGCGTCCCTGGTGTGTAGGCTTCAACAACCAACCTTTATTTCTGCCAACAGCTGAATATGCAGCTTTCTACTGTAGCTTCTTGTCTGCACAGCATATCTTGTCCTTCCTTGCAAGGACAACAGAGGTCCCTAATGGCCAGAATGATCAGCATCCTCACAAAAATAAATTCCCGATAATCTTTTTTTTTTTTTTAAGAAGTACTTACGTTGGCCTTGCTGTATCCATAAAACTAAAGGAGGTAAGGAAATAAGGAATTATCATGGAGGTATAAATATGGAAAGGAAACTATTAAGGCAGAAAAGGTAGAAATCCTTAAACCAGTACACACTGGTTTTTAGGTAATTCAGGTAACTTCAGAACTCATGATTTAAGAATTGCCTTTTCTGGGTTGGAATGTGAAATGAGCCGAAGAAGTGGAAAGAGGGGAAGCTGCTTTAGGCTCAAACAAGCCATTGTCCATTGGCTCCCCAGATTCTAGACAGGGCATTCCCAGCCCTATCTAGAAAGGCTGGTGATTGAACCTGTTCTGTTTTGCATGCAAAGCATGTTCCACACCATTGACCCTTCCTTTATTTGTAAGACTCCCATCAGTGTTGTATGAGTGATATGGTTTGTAATATGTGATGGGCACTTGAGTTCAAAAGTACTCTCTATAAGTGCACAGTTGTGAATTCATTTGAATAGGTGTTGATAAACACAATGCACTTTTTGTAAAATATAAAGCTTTAGGGTAATGTGTACTTCTTACACAGTCCTTGGTTTCCGGTATGCTTATGGGTGTCCCTTGCAACACATTTTTTTAATGTGCAACCCATAGTTTACCACTTTGCCCTTCACTCTTCAATAGAGGGTGGCAGTCACTAAACTAGCCACTAGGTGGTGGTGTTGATCCATCACTAATGTTTCAGTCTCAGTTTCTCACTAGCTTAGTTTCCCCGTCGGGCTGCTTTCACAGGCTGCACTTAATTCCAGGAAGCGGTCAGGGCACTGAATTTCAAAGAGGTCAAGTGGGTGGGTGTGTTTGTGCAACAATGAAATGGCAGAGTTAAATCTACCCCGATCCTTAAAAGTATCCCAAGGAGAGCAGCCAGTCCTGGTGATTTCAGTATGTAGGATAAGAGCATAGCAGTAGATTTTCTAAATCAAGAGAAACTCTGAGGGGGGTAGTGGTCAGAAGGCACATAATGCAGCAAAACTCTTGAAACTATGCAGGTCTGTAACTGACTGGTCAGTGTCTGGATGGAAGACCACCTGGGAACTCCATGCTGCAGTGAGCTTCATGAGAAAAAGGTAGGTTCTAAATAACTCACAAAGGGTGCTGGGTTTCTGGTAGTACTTTCATAAACACAGGTGGTGGAGATGTGTTTAAGACCCTGGAGCAGGCTTGCTCAACCTAGTGCGTTACAGATGTTGCACTGCATCAGCCCTGACCATTGGCCATACTGACTGGCGCTGATGGGAGTCCAAAACAAGGCTGCCCTGGAGGATGCAGAGTGCCTGCTAACCAAAGAAGAGGGGGAAATTATACCACCACAAAAACCATAACGCCTCACCCATAAATAGCTGGCCATTTACCCATGAGGTATTGAAGGAAGTCAAATAATAATTTATTATTTGTACCCTGCCCATCTGACTGGGTTGTCTGGGTGGCTTCCAGCATATATAAAAACTTGGTTTTGAATACCACCTTCTGCTTCTATGATTCCCAAGGAACTTGTGGTGGAGGGGCAGTTGAGCTTCTACATAAAATAACTGGGATGTAGCCGCCCAGTTACTTCCTGTCCCTTTGGACCAAGAAGTTTCTCACTAAGAAATGTCATTCTGTGTGAAGGAATGTCTTGTTCATGAATGATCTGAAACAGTTTACCTAGCAGAAAAGGCCCTCCTGTGTTCAATAAGACAAGCTTCCAAGTTATGTGTGCTTAGATTAGTGGCATTTGTTTCAATAAGTGGAAATAGATCCACATACTTCACTGACTCCTGTGCTCATTGACCATTGTATTGTCCCCCCCCCAAAAAATGTAAGCATCCCACACCAGCACCTCCATGGCATACCTAAATCAACTTTATTCACAATCACTGTTATCCAATTCTCACACTGAATGGAATAGTCTTTTTTTATATTGTGTGTGTGTGTATATATTTATATATATATATAAACAAAACACAAAATTTGTTTTTAAATAAAGCAATTAAAAGATAAAATTCTCATTTCCATGACATTGTATCACATGAATTCTGGATCCTGACACAAAAATACAGAGGAAAATGAAACCGATTGTGATAATGCTCCCATTGAAATGTTCTTCTGCATGAACTGCCTTGCACTTCTTTTTCAGCTTCTGTAAGCCGCCTCCATCTTTGGTCCTCAATAAATACATACATATCCCCACACTAACTGAGTGGAAGGAGAATGTTCTCCCTTTCACACTCCTCCTTCCCTTGAGTCCATCTTCAGCCAGATTTCTGTATGCCCAAATACATTTTTGTGCACAGATTGGCCTTCAAGCTTTGAACTTGCATGTGCAAAAGGGTGCTGCTGCTAAGGGGGAGGAGGGGGGGAGTACTGAATATCTCTTTAGGTGGAGGGAGCTGGCTTAGGTACATGTGGACACAACCCTGAGCAAGTCAAAGCTGGCAGCAACATGATTGATTTTCTCTTCAGCTGTTGTATAAGGATTTGAATTGGGCCCTTGGCTTACCTGGATAAAAGAAACCGTTTGCCTCTAGCAATGAGTATGATTGACCTTAGTTATGTGCTCTTAGCACATGTTGCCAAAAGCTTTTGTTTTTAAATTAAAACTTTGCAGACAACCATGTACCCCTTTAGCATGAACATCCACCCTCTTTCAGACACTTGTACAGTGTGGGGTTCTCTCTTAATTCACTTCAGTCCAGTTTCCCTAACTGGAGTGGAACCAACTGCTCTGGTTGCCAAAAAGCTAATGAGTGGGAATATTTTCAAGTCAAAACAAAAATATTTCCTTCCACCCACAGTCCAATTATTATGGTTTCAGAATGCAGCTCCTGCAAATTAGCAACACCTTAGGAACACATGTAATTTAGTTACTTTGGTTTATCACAATCAATAACAGATTAGGCAAAAAAACAACCATTCTTTGTCAAGGCAAACCCTTTATTAGGGACATAAACTGGATCCATTATTTGTTTTAATAGGCTGCGATGAAGGAAGCATTTTTTAATCAACTTCAAAATATTCCTACTCATTAACATGGGGAGGATTAATTTTAAAAGTGGATAATATAAAGCAGCAGGCACTCCAATCTGAACAAGTTCCTTACCCCTTCTTTGACACTTCATAGGAGTGACTAAGTAAGGAATACAGCATTTCAGCCAAGAGCCCATTCCAGCAGAAGCACAAAAGGAGAGGGTAAGTATGGCTCACCTTTTAAAAGCCTTACATTCAGAGTTGTATGTGAACTTCCTCTCAACCAGTGACTGACATCTGCAGGCTCAGGGTTTTGTTTTCCCACAAGGGAAAATGGAATGAATAAATCCAGGCCTCATATTCCAAACAGGTTATTTGGGCAACCGTAGAATTGTAGAGTTGGAAGAGACCACAAGGGTCATCTAGTCCAACCTCCTGCAGTGCAGGAAAGCGGGGCTTGAACACAAAGTTGATTACTCTAGGTCCCCACCTGAACAGCACGTGAATGAAGTCCACTGTTGAACATGTGCATTTCTGGATTAGGACCCATCTATTCAGAAACTAATGACATTTAATTTACTAGGTAAGAGTGTGCAGTCATTTGAAACATGAATGAAAAATTAAATGAGCCTCATTTATTCATCTGTTTTTATAGTAAATGGGAATTTGAATGAAAATTAAACTAAAGTTCTTACTCTGTTTTCAGCTGCATTGCTTTAGAGGCATTGCTTTTGCATTGAAGAAGTCTATGCACAGTTCAGAGAAATGTCACAGTAAGGGGGAAAGAGAGAGACCAGTGAAAGCTGTGTTCAGTTCACAGAGCATCTAGCCTGTGTCTCGGCATGCTTCTAAGAACCTATAAAATGGGGACCCATTCAGTGGGTCTAATGCCCTGGGGAGGTAGTAGATTGCATACCAATTGGATAGAAAACATCCAAGTTAAAACAGAAAAGTGCCTGGGTCTTCCACTGAAAGCAATGGGAAAACAAATAGAAAATTAAACAAAAGAAACATTAAAAGTGACACTGAACCGAAAAACAAAACTATTCCTCACACACCCCTAGGTGTTTAGAAATGTGTGCCATGTAATTTTACTAGCCACAATTGTTTGTAAAATAAGAAGTGTGTTCCCCACAGAAGTGGTGCCAAAGGGATATTATTAAATGCATTTTCTAGAAAACATCTTTTCTAGAGGCAATATTTTTCTCATGCACAATAGCAGCATCAACTATACACAGCATTTTAATTATGAATTCATCATTTGAAGACATGTTGCTAGTTTCTATGGCATAGTGTCCTAAAATATGAAGCCCTGGGCTGAAGTTTCCCAAAGCACCTTCTCATATTAAAATACATTCTAGGGAAATGTGAAAACTGACTGGCAAAATCTGCCAAGCCTAGGAGATGTATGTGTTGTTACAGTACTTTAAGCCTTTGGCTATCCTACCCCACTGTCTCTATTTTTAAAGAATTGTTTTCTCCCCCTCACCCCATCCTTCTCTATCAATATGCAATAATAATAATAATAATAATAATAATAATAATAATAATATAAAATACGTTAATTCATCTTTTGATATCTCCATTGCTATTGTGGATGGAACAATGCAGAGCTTCACCTCTGATTTTAGATACTATGTGAAAGCAAGATATATAGCCACAAATACCTTGTTCCAAAGCCATATATATTCACTTATCTGCTCATGTGGGGCTCCCATCCGTACACTCTGCCTCAGTCAGCTGAGTAGCAAATCTTTTATTGGGAAGGAAATACACATGCAGACCTACTTCCTCTCTTCAGATAATGGGGGGAACTATTTGGGGAAGAGGAGCTCCTTGATCACAAAGAATCAGAATCAGATCAAGGTGAATGTGTCTTGCGTGAAATCTCCAGACAATGCCGGTCCTGTCTCTTCCCTATGTTACTGCCTATTATGTCTTGCCCCAACTGCTGAAACAAATGTTATCTCTCTCTTTTTATACTATAGCTGTGGAGTAGACTGGATTTGATAGGAACCTTGCAGAATGAACGCAGCCTGTTTCCAGCCATGATTGTACAAAAAGACTAACTCCAAAGTAAGTGGGCATATGACTACAGCCTTAGTTTGTAATTTTCTTATCTACTTATGGCCATTGGGCAGCTGTGGGGAACCTCCAAATGTTGCTGAGCTGTCATTCTGATCTTCCCTGACCCAGACTGGTCATGGTGGCTGTGGCTGATGGAAATTAAGCAACTTCTAAAGGGTCAAAGGTTCCCATCTCTGCTATAGAACATGAAAGGTAGTGCCAGATGTTCTCTTCATACAACTTATTCTGGAATAGATGCAATGAACTCAATGGAAGACAACACAGAGAGAGAGAGAGAGAGAATGGTCTTGTCAAATCCTGGTTCAAATGATCTTATGGTGCCACGGTAGGAAAGGGCTCCTGCCTTGAGGGGCATGAATTAACTTTCCATATCCTACTTGCCAAAGGCAGAGATAAATCATACGGTTGTCCCATCTACATCTGGTTTTCTTATGTCATGGCTATGGAGTTTGAGGCTTTGTGCTCATTTTTAAAAAATGCTTTGCAAGTGGTTGACACTGCAGAGGGCCAGATGCAAGCTACTAGTGGAATGGGAAGCTCTTTAGGGATTCGAGTGCAGTTAGAGAGCACAGATGAGCACCTTGAGGTGGCAAGACAAAAAGCAAGACACAATGGTTTTTGGTGGGGGGGGGTAGGAAAAATGCTAATTTATGTGGGCCAAGACTAGTGTGAGTGAGCAAACTCTTAGGAACTATAGCTTCTATTTTTGGTTTGTGACTAGGTGAGTCAGTTTTCCTTTATGCAAGGGATTGCTACAATCCACCTGCATTGTTTTTTATCCTGAAGTGCCTGTAACCTATCACATGGTACAATATCCATTGCCTTGATAAGGGTCTACTTAGATTGACAACCAACAGCAAAGTGCTTGCTGGCTCCCAGCCAGTGAGGAGTTGGCTGTGTGCAAATATTCAAAGTGGCATTTGCAGTAACATTCCAGCAGTTGGATCCAGTTCATGCAATGGCGGCACATGACCAAGCCAGCATGGACGGAGGGCCAAACCAAGCAGGCTTTTCTTTTGAACACCACATGCGCAGGTGGTCATATGCCCAAACAGAGGCAATTTTAACTGAGGCCTTTTCTGCACATCCAGCAACATGGACACTAAATTTCAAGAGGTGCCATTGCTTAGTATTGCACATCACAGTATCTTTACAGATCATGAGTCCTAGGGGCAAGTTGACTAGGAATGCCTGGATGGAGGGAAACCAGTTATCTATATTCTTTGGACCACACCTGCATGAGGCAGGTGTCAATGAGGTGGTTCAGCAACCACTGTGCTGATCCCCATAAACCAAGGATGGGGGAACTTGCGCCTCTCCAGGTGATGCTGTACTACAGTTGCCAACATTTCTTTCCCTTGGCTATGCTCACTGGGATGTATGGAAGTTGAATGATATCTAGAAAGCCACAATTTCCCCATCCCTATTGTAAACTGTGGATTAGCTAGGTCCAGCACAGGCTGAAGCACCCGCAAGTGCTCAGACAGCAAGTACTAGAAGAATCAGTCCAGTCCAGGAATATTACCATGCTGGGTATACTTCAGACAAGAGTCTCCTAACTTTTTCCTTACAGGCAGCGGCTGCTAGGTGTTGCAGGGAACTTGGGTCTTTTAGAAATGCTGTGCCCCAATCCTCGTGTTTTTTTTAAGGACATCTGTATTAAAGGGGTTTTCTGCCTTCCCAATATGAGTTGGCCATCATTATATTTACAGCCTCAATGCTATACAGGCAACTCTCCATTTGCACAGGGGCTGCATCCCGCAGCGAAAAACGGCGCACACACAACATGGGAATTGCCTGTACATTTAGCCTGGCGTGACTCTGATGAGGGCAAAACTGTCCACTAAGTTGGCAAAGCGAAACACTTTTCATTGGGGGAAATGAAAATCTCAGACACCAGCAATCTGCTGTCCCTTTCTGAATGCTTTCTTAATCTACCTCTTTCCTTACCTAACTCTCTCTGGTGTTCATATTAGGGAGCTGAGGCTGATGAACTGGGCTGCGGGTTTCTCCCAGCTGGGGTATTTGGTGGCATTTCAGAAGTAGTTAGCCCACTTGGTGCCAGGTGACGATAAGCTGCAGTTCCGGATGCATGTGGGATTTGTCAAATGGAACACAGAAGATATGGAGCTGCTGAAGAATGAGGCCTTGTTATTGTCCATCACAGCACAATCAGCTGCAGCAAGGCATGGAGGGAAACGCCAAGAATTCAGTCAAGCCAGGTAGATTCACAGTGCTGGGAGCAAGAAAGGCCAGAACAATTGTCCTTCACATGTTGGGAAGAATACTTTAAAAATCCTTCATAAAACCAAATAAACATTTTTTAAAAACTAAGACAAACTGCTTCAGGTCTCTCGTTTTTCATGATAACAAAATAGATGCAGCTCTGTGTCACACATTCAGCTTGGCCAAAGGTGATTAAATTACCGATGCTTTTACTTTCCTTAAAAGCAGAGACAGATGTTCAGTGTCCTGATAAAAGGCCTTTGTGTGCCTTCTTCCTTATGGCTTCTAAAATGTACTCCATCATTTGCAGAAAACAGGTGTGAAGGCACCCCTGTTGGCCATTGAAAAAGCCTCCTGGTGCAATGCTTTAAAAAGAAGAAGGAAACCAGCAGGGGGAAATGCTCATAAAGGATGCAGTGTCATGCTGTAGCACTATCAGCAGCTGCTTCCAAGGGTGGGGTGAACAGACTGGAGTGGAAAGGAAGAGAGCATTTATAGAAAGTAGAACTTGAAGGCTGTCAGTTAACAGTGAGACTCCCGTGTGCAGCACAGTACAAGAAGAAGCACCCAAAGATCACCTTCCTTAGCACCAGCATACGCCACATTCTCTTGGATCCAGCTGCCACTGATGTGCATTTGTGGCCACTAGGAAAGCTGGCAGAGGCAGTTCCTTCCCATTGGAATAGACACTTGCAAGAGCTATTTCTATGGGGGGAGGCCATCCCTCTTGCTCCGGCAAACATGGCTTGTTCTTTTTCTACTCCACTTAAACGTCCAAAATGTTGAATTCATTCACATAATGAAACTGCTAACATACCCAAGAAAATCTGATTATTCTGCATCATTTGATCCTTGCAGGAAGGTGGGTGAGTGGAGCCAGAACTAGAGAAAGAGGAGGAATGCAATTCAACCTTTCTTGACAGATGCACATCAGATTGTTGTCAGTAGCTCTCTGCTAGATGCCAAGGAAGGAAGGAAATGTTTAGACCTCAAATTTCTGGGATTTGCCCACATGTAGCAACATTCAGAGTTAGTTGCACAGGGAAGGATGGGAATTTTGGCAAGCTGGACAGCCCCTCCCCACCCTGTTCTGTTGAATTGTCATAAGACAGCATGTCCCCTGCTGCCCCTACCCTTTTCCTGCCATGCTGCTCTAGGTGCTGCGATAGGTCTTGATGATGTCCTTGATGGCACGTCTGCAGATAGGACAACAGGCATTGGCCATCTTCTTGAGTTTGAGCCCGCAGGTGTAGCACAGACACATATGTCCACAGGAGTAAATCACGGTATCCACCATGTTCTCATAGCAGATGGTGCACTCGTCATTCCAGGAACCTGAGATGGAGGGGGAAAGGGGGGACTCTGGCATGCTGACAGGAGAGTTTGGAGCTGTGCCTGCAATATAAGAAATGCTGTCACTCTTTTTTATATGTAGTCATCTCTACCCAGGGATATCAAAAACAAGATTGCTGGTCCAACACATCATATTCTAGAGGTTAAGACAATGAGAGAGAGAGCATCACCCCACACTCCACTTCTTTAACTCCCAGATGCATCTATCTGACCACTATCAGGAAGGCCAATACTGTGCCAGATGGACCATTCATGGGTTCCAATATGTCACTCAATGTACTCAATTTCCTGCAGAGGTCAAGATTATCCCTCTCCCCCTTGCAGTTTCTACTAAAATGTGATGGCCAGCCATGACTCGATAGGATGCTGCAATACCAGTGCAGAAGCGCAATAAGGACTTCAGAACATGGCGTCCTCCCCCTATTGCTAGTAGATTTCCCTAGCTCCTGTAGTCTTTTCATCCATCCACCTCTCGGTCAGTGTCAAATATATTCCAAAGTCACCGATGGCTTGGATCTTGGAAGCAAAACCCATTTGTGCCAAAGAAAGAGGTGTATACAAATTAGTGCAACAAAGTCTAGTCTCAGAGTCTGGGGGCTCGTTGGGCATATAAATTGGATTTGAATGTGTAACCTGCACACAAACATGCAACTGCAGAAGTGTTACTTTTCTCCCATAAGTAAATTTGGTTCTCTGTCCGTGTCTGTAAGAACAGAAGTACAAAACTGCATCTCCACACAACTGTCTCATTGGTTTGTTAGGGTGGAGGGTATCTCTTCAAAGTGATGAACACTGGGCATTGATAAATTTCTAGAGAACAATAATTTGCCACAAGGCCACTTCTAAAGCCCCCTACATCCCTTATCTGTGTGAAAATATCATCCTGCAGAAGAGTAGAAACAGGCTCCGGACCTGCCTCTGGCCTTGGGCATGTGGCCTAGACCTGCTTATAGATGTCAATGTGGTTGATGTAGTTGTCTGCAAGGAAGAAGCAGCTGCACATTTATAGGGCTTCACACGATCCAACACCTGCTTGCCAGTGTCCCGAGTGCACAGAAGCCTAAGTACAAGCTTAGTGTAAGTCAGGCCTTGTTTATGTGCAAGGGATAAACAACGGCAGGCAGTGTGTCTGATCATTGGGATCCACTCATCAAAATTCAAGTACAAACATAAGAAAAGCTTCCTGGATCAGTCCAGCATCCTTTTCTCACGGTGGCCACCCAGATGCCTGTGGGAAACCTGCAAGCAGGACCCGAGCACAAGGTCACCCTTCCTTCCTGCAGTTTCCCACAACTGGTATTCAGAAACATTACTGCTACCAACTGTGGAGGAAGAACCAACATGGCTCGCATCTAGATTTGTGTCTCAACTAAAGCATCCACGACAGATGGGCATCCAACCTCTGCTTAAAAACCTCCAAGGAAGGAGAGTCCACCACCACCTGAGAGAATCCATTCCACTGTTGAACAGCTTTCTCGAAAGCTTACCAAATTATATTTGAACAACAAAATATCACCAATACAGCACCATTATAAAATCTAAAATCACTTTTAAAACAAAGAAAAGAGGAGAGGAATTTTGCAATGGCAAATGAGCAGAGATTGAAGCCTGCCCCAAAGTGCAGCTCCTGCACTTCTTGAGGCAGGAAAGGAAAATGTATTTAGCAAGGGCTCTGATGAGAGGCTGGAAGGGGTATAGTTTGGTGCTGTAGGAGTACTTACCACTGAGTGAGCTGCCAAGTGGGCCAGATCCACATGTACTCAGAATGGGATCAGAAATGCCACTGCAGAGGACGGAGGGAGAGTTTGGAGATGAGGCGGGTGAGCCGGGTGCAGAGGGGCCCAGTCGCTCAGCCAGGAGAGTAGAACCTGCAGAAGGAAGTGAAATGCTGGTATAGTTTCAGTTTTCTACTGAGAGGTAGTGTGACATAGTGATCGGAGAGGCCCAGATTCAAATCCCTGCCACAACAACTGCTCAGCCACAAACTCACTGGTTGTTTCTGGACAGTCTCTCTCCCAGCCTATCCTACCTGACAGGGTTATTATTAGGAGAAGTGGGAGAAAGAGAACTATCTATAGGTCACCAACCTTTTTGGACTAGTGGGCACATTTTGAATGTTTAAAGAGTGTTGGGAGCGCCGGTCATAAAATGGCTACTCTAGGGATGGAACGTATAAAATTTGAGAGACAACCAGCCCTGACAACCTTATGCTTACCATGGGAAGACAGCTATGTCCTGCTGGTCATGGCTATGGAAATCACACAATACTTAGACGCACACAGAAAGAGAGAGAGAAACCCACACTGAGGCTGTCGCTGTCTAACAGCAACAGGGGGCATTCCTCAGTATCAGGAAAAAATAACAAGGTCACCACACTACACTGACTCTCATTTCACAAAAATTGCTCAGAAAGTATTTGCACTTTTTATCTCACAACTTTCTTTCTGGGAGGGCAAGAGACTTGGCTATTCTTTTCCTGAAAGCTCAGAGTATTGGTCATCTGCCCAGGGGCACCAGTGAAAGCCTTCCTGGGCACCATGGAACCTGTGGGCACATGGTCGGCAACCCTGACCTACACAGAGAAAGAAGTGGGTTATAAATAAACCAACACATTATACATATAAAATAGTAAGATTTGGCATTGACATTAGCTAGTTAGCAATTCTGGGCAAGAGCCTGGAATCTTAACTAGGGATTTGAACTGCTGGCACCATTGTTATTTGGTAAGATACCCACCCATGCTGCTTCGCACAGCTCCTTTTTTGGCTAGCAGGAAGCCCCAGTGGCTGGGACGAGGGGGCTGGTGGAACTGCAAGTATTGAGATGCGTGTTATTCTAGATATCTGAGCTGTGGAGTGAGAAATAGCCGTCATACCCAAGGCTCAGAAGACCAGAGGTTTGCGTCAAAACACCCTGTGAGCAGTATCTGCATTCTCTTTGCTCTAAACACATCAATCACACGTTGTGCTTCCGTTGCCCAGCACTCACTTATTTCTGTTTACATGGAAACAATCGCCATGACACAAGCCTCACGTAATTGCATACTTTAAAAAAAAAAGTCAATGAACAGAATGAGCATGGCATCAGGTGTGACGAAGAAACAGAGTGACAAAGAGAGAAGGCTCCAAAGCACAGTGGCAGAGTATATGTTCTGTGCACAGAAAGACTCAAATTCAGTCCCTGGTATCTGCAGTTTAAAAGGATCAGGTAAAAGGTAACGCGAAGATCTCTGTCAGTGACCCTGCAACGCCGTTGACAAGCAGACTAAATAAGCAATGCTGGACCAGATGCACAGGTATAAGGCAGCTTCCTATGTTTCTAAAGAACAGTTTTTGCCTCCGTCTCAGCAAGGAGATGCACAGGCTAATGTCCTTGTATCAGGAGCTTAGCCATCTAAGATGCGAGCGTTAAACTGGACCACAAGAGGCACCATGGAGTAAATTTATACCAGGTGCAGATGACCTTCCCTACGGAATCCCTGGGAGTTAAGATCAACAGAAGGTCCCTATTAGTTGTTCCAGGGGTTTATGGGTGTGTAGCAGCCCAAGAGAAGACATTCTCAGTGGCCGCCCCTAAACTGTGGACCTCTGTCCCCACAGAGGCATATCTGCTGTCTTCATTATACAACTTTTGGTGAATGCTGAAGATGCACCTCTTTACCCTGGCTTTTGACACCTGAGATGTATGTTTTTAGGACCCACCTTGTTTCTGTGATTGCAAGTTGATTTACACTGTTTCTAACATTGTGTTTTAGTTGTAGCCCACCCTGGGACTTTAGGGTGAAAGGCAGGAAATTAATAATACCAATACTATTACTATTACTACTACTAATAATAATAATACATCACTATGGTGGAACAAATCCCATACTCATTCAAATTCTCCTTTTTACATTCATTTTAAAGGAAAAGAGGCATCTCAAAAGTCTAGGCTTGGCAATCCTAACAGAGAACTGAAAGCAGCAGTCCCAAATCCATTCCTGAACCCTATTTTATAGGCCAGGGGCGGCAACAGGGTCTAAGCTGTGTTCCAACATTTGTTCTTTGGAAACAAACCTTATGACAATATTAGGCTTTATGGTAACTGTTTCAGCTCTTTGCCATTGCTGGTTTAACAATCTGCTGTGTTGATTTTGCCATTTTTAAGGGGATATAAATGGCAATAAAATAAGCAATGCTTCCCATGTAACACTGCAAAATGCCAAGGTCATTGAGGACAACGTTCTGAGGAAAAGCAGCTGTTTCTAATGGACCGTTACTCAAAGTCAGATTTTGGCTAATCATGGCAGAATCCTTGGCTATTTTGTTCTGGCAGCCAATGCAGCTCTGCTGTGTGTGTGTGTGTGTGTGTGTGTGTGTGTGTGTGTACTGATTAGCATTAAGTTCAGTAAAGTGGGTGGGCAGGATGGGCAGAGAGGAAGGGGGAAGCGATAGCTTCTGGCTCAAAAGCTGAGCAGGGCTGACCATTCCCAACCAAGTTCACAGGCAGATTTTGTTTTCATTGGAAGGCAACTGTTGATCTCCATTAGAAAATACTACAGTGGTACCTCTGGATGCAAACGAGATCCATTCTGGAGCCCCGTTTGCATCCTGAAGTGAAAGCAACCCGTGTCTGCGTGTGCGCAGGTTGTGATTCGCCACTTCCACGCATGCGCGTGACGTCATTTTGAGAGTCTGCGCATGAGTGAGCGGCGAAACCTGGAAGTAAGACACTCGTTACTTCCGGGTCACTGCGGAGCGTAACCTGAAAACGCTCAACCTGAAGCACATTTAACCCGAGGTATGACTGTACTTCCATGAATCCTGTATTGCTCCAATTGGAAAAAAACAAAGTGTTTATATGTAATGGAACAGTGTTGTTGTTGTTTTAACCAGGCTCTTCAGTGCATTGAAGGTCTTTGGCATGTGCACGAGAGGCCCATCAATGCAGTACTTTCTTGAAGGTGCCTAGAGCAAAATGTGGAAGCCACTCTGACTGCCACAATTCATAATGTGTCGGGATGGGGAGGTGCAACACAGGAAGCCACTGGCCCATATGGTTCAGCATTGTTGACACTGAGTGGCAGCAGTTCTCCAGGGTCTCAGACAAAGATATTTTCCAGAGCTACCTACAGATGCCAGGGATTGAACCAGAGACTTCTTGCATGAAAAGTAGGTGCCCTACTACGAAAACAATGGGACAGTATGGTCAACTCAGGGCCATCTGTGGTGCTGCAGTTCCTTCTTTTCTCTGTGCATCCCGCTTACTGCTTCCAAGAAACTTGAGGCTTTCTTAGACATTTTAGAGTTTCTTCTCAACCACCACTATTATCAGTGTCATGGGATGGTCTGCTGCAGCCCTGTGCATAACCCTGTGGAAACAGGCCTGTTTGCACCAGTGACTACTATCTGAATGTTCTTGGAGGCAGCCTACCCCACACCCATTCCTCCAATCTGTTCAAATGAAGGGAATTGCATTGTATATTGTAAACACCCTAGCAAGAGAACAGATCTCATATACGCACAACAAAGAGAGAGACATTAAACAGCAGCCAAGAAGTATACAAAACAAAAGGCTTCCTCTCATATTTTTGACCTAAATGAGGCTCCATACGCAGGGAGCAGCATGGGTTATATGTCCGTGCATCAGAGAAATACCAATTTGTCTATCTTGTGGCGACGGCAGCAGCAGGAATGCTGGGCAGCTTCACACAGTGGAATCAAGGAGCCTCCATTTTAATTCCCCATAATGTTCCCAATGTACTGTAGCTTCAGGATATTCTGGGAAATGAAAATGGCAGCCCATTTCCCCTAAAAAGGGGAAAATTCTAGCAAATTAACATGGTGATTCCCAGATCCAGGACGGGCCTCAGTGGTGGGTTTTGTCAGGTTGCTAGAGCAAACCACGTCCACATTCCCCAAAGGAAACTGCTGATTCTGCCCCCACACCCATACCAGAAAGGGACTCTAGCATGGAGGGTAGCAGGGCTTCAATCTTTGCCTCTCATTATGGTCCTGATCTAGCATTCATGAAAAAATGGTGTTCAGTGGCAGCTGTGATTGCCACTGCTGCCAGGAACATACCTCCTAGACTCTGCTGGGTTTCAGTTAGAGATGTACTGTACTCATTCATACACATGCAGTGAAAGTGCTTGTTCACATTTTCAAATATTTTATATACACAAAGAGCTGGAACCCATGCTCCAGGCTGATTGCTCAGAGAGATCTTAAGCTGCCAAGATGGCAGAACCTATGATGGCCAAGAAGGTGCAAGTAATATTTCTAGAGCACTGAGGCCTCTGTGCTCTCAGTCCAAACAGGTATGTTTCTTCTCCAGGGTGGAACTCTGGGAGAAAACATGGAAAAAACACACACACACACAAACACAAACACAAACACACACACACACACACACACACACCAGGTCTGGAAGCTTGAATAAGAACTTGGCTATGCACAGTACAAAGTGGTTAGCCTTTCAAGTCCACCGTCACAAAAAATCTCCACCCAGCCCTCCATCCTTGGATTAGCTTTGCACTTTGAGAAAGTTAATAAGGGATGAATGAATGGCTAAAAGCGTGGAGTTTGGACAATGATTTTTTCAATGCAAAAGATGTAAACCTGCTGACAGCACAAGGAAGGGGCTAGATTGTTTGCTGAGACAGCATTCAATCCACTGGTATGGTGGCAAGGCCAGGTTCACTGGGATGCACTGTGTGAGCTATCTTTATCTGATTATGATTAGCATGAATGTATGAATAACCTTTCACATAAGTCTCAAAAGTAGGAATAAAACATTGCCCTGCAGAATCCCATAGCATAACTGTCAGGGGGCTAACAAGCACTTTCCCAATGCTCAGTCCCATAGGTAAAATAATGCCTCCATGATGAGCTTATCCAAGCATGCTTACTTAGGTGCTTGTCAACAGGGCCTGCCTGCCCATGAGGTATGCTGAGGCAGCTGCTTCAGGTGGCCAAAGTTCATGAATAAATGTAGTTAAATGGCCATTCTCCTGCACTGTTGTTGTGGCAACAGCCTCTAATGTCTAGGCATCAACACTTGCAGCAAACATCAGCTCATACTCATTTCATTTTCTTGGCTTTATGGGTTGCAAACAGATATGTACAAATGTCTGCCTGAATAGCATTTCCTGCCAGACTCACTCAAGTTGGACATTTTTGCCTACAGACAATATTCAACTAAATCAAAGAGCTAGTGCATGGATTAGCTCAAGCACAATGGGACTTTCCCTTCTTCTCACCCCACATGCACCCTATGTGATCCATGAATCTCCTTTTGAGGTTGAGGGAGCCCCCAGAACAGATAAAGGGGGGCATGGGAGGAGGAGAGGGGGGTGACATTCTGTTGTGCAAGGAGAAATCAACAAAGGAGGTTGAGACAGCCAGCAGAGCAGGATGGACTAGCACTTTGCTCAGAGTTATTTTACTCCCACTAATTCACTAAAAGCACACCAAAAAGTTTGATGCTTTAAAATTTACTGCAGATTTTGCTGGAAGCATCAACCTGCTTGTTACCAGAAAATTTAGTCCATTTTGTCACTTGCACGTATGCAGAAAAATCTAACCCATTCCAGCATTTGTGCAAGAAATGGGGAAGCTTTGGCTGCCATGAACAGGCAATTCAAAATTCAGAGAGGATAATAAACTATCTTGTTTCCAATTTATTCGATATACCCAGGCAAAGGCATAAGGGAGCTAATATATAATTATTACTAACATCCCATTTCATCCAGAGCTGTTTTATTATTCTGATGGAGAAGACGATTAATTTGCAGTCTCACAGAAGGAGAGAACATAAAGTTTATGCCTGGTGTGTAAGTCCCTTGACTATAACTTCATATCATTTTTGTTTGTCAAACTCAATCTGTTAATTTTCTCTTCATTTCTAATTTTTTCAACCTTAAGTTCAGTTCTTTACATTACCACATAAGTGGAATATATACTTTTTAAATACAGTTTTTGCCTACTGTATACATTTTTTGCAAGCAATTTCCCCTAATATAATTAATTTTGTATGCTATTTTCACAAACATATGCACAAATATATGCAAATGTCCACTGATATTTGAATTTCTATACACATTATTTGGTTGAAGAACTGAATCACAACATTCAGAGAATTTCAAAGAATAGCTACAGTTCATCTGTTAGTAAGTTCGTATTAAAATGAACAGAATTTCTCCCCCATTTCAATCATCTTGTGGATTTTGTCCATCATCCATGCAGCTGCAAGCAGATGGGCAACTGGAAGCAGGGAGGGGCACCAGAATTGATTTCCCCCTCCCCAGCTGCAGGGTGCTCTACCAGCTGGTGTGATCAAGAATTCCTAGGTCAAGGATAAATTCAGATAGGAGGGTGAGATCACACCCACATTTAGCAGCCTCAGGTACTTGCAAAGGTGGCAATCACGGAAATTCCTTATACCAGGCTGTGATGTTTGCACATCTAGTCCAGTACAATGTGCTCTGACAGGCATCACTGAATCACAGAACTGTAGAATTGGAAGGGACCTAGAGGAGTTAGTACTCCAGATTCTCAAGTAGAGGTCTTTCCCATCACATGCCACCTGATTCTTTCAATGGAAGTACCATTGGACTATGTTCTACCACAAGACTTTGGTTTCTCCTGTCGCTGCACACATGACCCTTCCTCTGTCAAAATGAATTATAATATTCTAGGGAGACCCACGCGAGGAAACAGTCTCCCATGCACATCGTTGATTCACATGTCCATCTGCTTTGTGGTTTAGATGTACTTAGCTCAGCGGTGGCCAAACTTGGCCCTCCAGCTGTTTTCAGACTACAATTCCCATCATCCCTGACCACTAGTCCTGTTAGCTAGGGATGATTGGAGTTGTAGTCCAAAAACAGCTGGAGGGGCACGTTTGGCCACGACTGACTTAGAATGTGCATCCTCATCAGAGGCAAATAGTTGTTAAATGCAACTGATGGTCCTGTATTTATAGCTGGATTGAGGCCATTATTCTGAAAGGACAGATTATCTAGAGGGAAAGAACAACTAGACACCAACACAATCAGGATCAGAAGCAAGGAAGGGAGAGAGTGGCAAAGAAAAAATGACACCCCTGAAACCTCTGGAACAGATAAGCTATAAAGATGTTGCAGGGATTGAGTCCTAATATGATTATTTCCCTGCCATCTGGGGATTAGCAATCTGTGGCCCACCACATGTTGTTGGACCAGAATGGCCAGTTGTCGGGGATTGTGACCACATCTGGAGGGCCACAGGTTGTTAATACCCACTTTAGTTATTTCAATGCCACTGACTACGAATGTTTACACGGGTGATGCCTAAACTCATTTCTGAATAGAAAATTTAGAATCAATTTAGAAGCAGCAACTCTTTTACATTCTATCCTTTACTAGCAATATTCACAAGTGATGTTCCAGATGAAAAGGCATTCTTAGCATAATTTAAGAAAACACATTGAGAAGGAAATGGAAAGCCAGCCCTAAGCCTCTTCACACTGCATGTTTCTCCTCAAGGAAGGCTCCCCATCTTCACAGAAATTATAAAGGGGCAGATTCAAATTTGCACTAATTTCACTTTTAAATGATGCTAAAAATGAAGATCTGCTCAGGATACTATGTAATGTCAGTGCACAGCCCTTTAGCACGTGATGATTAAACCCCCTCGAGAAATGCTTGCTAATCATTTACATTACTAATGTATACTTAGCTTACAAGAGAAGAAAAATAAAAATAAAATTGAGCCTGATGAAATGGCTCACACAGCATTTAACACAGCTAATGCCTTTCTAAGATGCACTTAAGGCATTTTTTTAATAAAAAAAATGTTTTTAGACATATACCAGAAACCCCAAAGCTGCTGCTTCCAAACATATTTCTATTAAAACACTAAAGTGCTGTCTGCCCTGCAGTTTTCTGAATGCTTTAGGCAGTGATGTGCCTCAGATGATCTGCCTGCTACATTTCTGCCTATTTAATGAGTCCATTTTCTAGACACAAAATTAAATACATGGCTCACAAAACTTGGGGGCACCCCAGAACAAATGCTACATAAAGGAAGAGACCCATTAGACACATTTATGTGCATTCATTGTCTGCATTTGCCAAACTTCTATTGTGGTGTATTCATTTTAAGTTGCTGGTTAATAGCATTTTTCCAAGATAACACAATTGTTGCAAGTCTTAAGAAGGGTGGGTTGTTGTTTTTTTTTTAAGGAATGAGGCTGCTTCTGTGATGAACACAACTACACAGGTGTCACCTTCTCATAATTGATCTGTGGCATAAAAACTCACTATTACGGAGGTATCTCAGCCGTATCAAAGCGAATGCATTCATTCATGTAGACCCCGAAATCTGGTGAATCTCCTCAAAATCCCAGAACTACTTTAGGAATAGGGATATGACACTAGCAAGGATACTCCCTCCTTTTGCAGAAAAATGGCCCACCATTTCATGAACACTTTTCCTTTCCTTATTAACTCATTTTTAAAAAGGTTCTTTAAAAGCCGTGTGCTCTACTTCTACAGTACTGAGGAGCACATTTCCCTTGGTGACTTAATGATATTTTTTCTAAGTAGTATATACACTGTCTAAATCTTTAACATCATCACAACATGCCATTCACAGTTCCCAAAATGCAAGTTTGCTTGTTAGCTCTGTTCTTTTTTGGCATAAAATTATTGTTTGGGAGAAGCTATAAAGCAGTAAGGAGTAGATTTCTCAGAGCAAATAACCACTTTCTGGAATTCAAGTCATATTAGACAAACATTGGTAACAAGCCATAAGAATGAACACTCATAATAGTATGTCTATGTAATATATTAAACTGTGTGGCTGGATTCTTAACTTCACATTTTATAGCAACATAAGGAAATGTTAGGCTGTTTACTTCAAATGCTATTACCCTTATGTTATGTACTGAGTTGAATAGGATCCAAACTGCAGCAGTCTGATTGGTCCTAGAACAATGCAGCAGTATGATTGGTTGGCAGGAACTACCCAATCATGCTCCAGATAGAAGTGAATCCACAACCTGATTGGCTTACAGTAGAATTCCGGAATTAGCCAATCATGTGCAGCCCATTGTGTAAATAATGTATATAAAGCAGATACTTTGAGGGGACATTCATTCATTCCTCCTCACCACTATGAGCTGAATAAAGAGCATGAAATCACTTTGCGACTCTGAGTACATTTCACTTTACAAGCCTTGCTCATATACTATAGCACGGTGTACCTCAATGATAAATGTGTGACATTTTAATGTTATAAAGCCATTTGCTTATTTTCTTTTTTTTGCTGAAATGCTGGCTGCACATGCTGTTTAAATGAAGCCAGTGGTCAGCTATATTATTTTCTTTCAGTCTGTTCAATTTTGTGGATAATACGGAAAAAAGAGAAGGTGAGTGCCTCCATAACCCCTAATAAATAAAAATTACTTACCCTTTTTGCCATTGGAAAGTCACCACTGGCAGTCTTGATGGGATGCCCTAGCTGGAACTGCAGGTATTGAGAAGCAACCCTGCTTTCTCCATTCTCTCACCTCCAACATCCAGTGCAAACAAGAAAGGACTTGCCACAGAACCTACTTTGCCTTTTCTTTGCTCACCCCAGTGCTATATTCTAGTGCTACCACTAGCCCACTCAGCCCAATCCACCCATTTACATAACACTGCATGTGGAAAGAGGCACACATACCCAGGACACGGATTTGCATGACTGCTCCATGTAAACCAAAGAACATCCACAGTGGCTGGGAACAGTCCACGCACACCTGCATGCCGGCGTTTGCTCCATTGTGGCTCAAGTGCAGTTCGCCTTCTGAATTCACCATGAATCCCAAAATGTCTCCACTCTGGAGAGGCACCAGCACCCTACAAACTGCCCAGAACTCTTTCCGGTCAACCAAAGACTCTGGATTATAAGGAAGGTCGCTGGGCCTCAGGGTGCTGGGATCGCAAGTGGTCACCCCGTAAGAGAGTGTCCCAGTACGTGAAGTGTTGGATTTATTAATCTTGACAAATATGGTCTCATTGATTCTAAGGGGCCTGCTGGTGAAAACCAAAGTTCTCTCTTCTCGAGCATGCTCCAGGCGAGCCACTGTCTGGTCATCCAGGATTTTAATATGGGCTCCCCTGAGCTGATGGAAACGGAGGTCACTTTCAAGCTGGGATGGGAGAAGGTGGGAATGTTGAGAGTTGAGGGAATTCTGTGGAATGGGACACATGGCAGCCATGACATGGAAGTTCTCCTCCTGGAGGTTGAGGTCGCAAAGGCTCACAGACAGACGGGTGTCCTCAGTCTCCCTGCGTAGTGAAGGCCGCCGGATAGCCGTGAAGGATCTTGGACGGAGACAATCTGGAGCAATAATTTCACTGTCTGAAAATCAGAACAAGAGAGGGAAGAGATCACCTGAGGATAATGTGAACGTCTAGTTTACATTATCAGTTCCTCTATGAGCAATGCAAGCTTTTGCTGTTACCAATGTGTTTCCCCTTCTACATGATAAAACAGATCAGTCCATTTTCCAGTGAAATCATCTCTGTAAACATTTCAAGTACCATTTCAGGCAGGCTCTCTCTGAGTCAGTATCAGATATTGAGGGTGGGGGGCAACACTTGGAAAAGGGAATCAGATGGTAAATAAGCACGATCCATCAAGAAAACACTGGCAGATTGCTGGAGAGCCCTGAAAAGTTACGCTCTGTCGACATCTAGAATATGTTTCATGGTAAAAATGAAAAGGACAGCTGAGCAGGTATTTGTCTTTAACATTTTAGAAAGAGGAGGGTGAATCCACAGCTATGCTTGTCCAAACACATTCCCTTTCTTTCCAGCTGAGTGGGGAAAATGGAGTTATGCCATATAAAAGGATAACTGATTCACACAAGTGGTCTTGCAAATGCATATCCAAGATGAGAATAATGGCTCTAACTCCACTCAGAAGTTGTGAGAAATGCCTAGTTTACTGGTGACTGTTTACAATGTTGATGTACTCTTAAATTTACTGCTGTTCTTAGGCTGAAATCCTATACTACCTGGGAGTAAATTCCATGGCACTCAATGCAACTTCTGGGGACATAGGGTTGGATCTAGACTTGATCTCACTTAAGAGTAGATCTACTGAAACCAATGAGGGAATTTAGTCATGACTTACTTAATGCCAACTGATTTTAATGGGTCTACTCTAAGCAGGACTAAGTTGCAGTCCAACCCAGTTTTTTAAATAGTATTTTACTGCATTTTTATTATAGTTTTATGTTTTTGTTATCAGTTCCATTTGGGTGCCATTGTGGCAGAGAACACAACTCATTAATTTATAAAAGAAATGAATAAGCATTTCAAATTCATTCATTCAGCAAAACTGAGTTAAGATTAGTACAACTGAGAGTAATGGAGTGGGACTCAGTTGTGGCTAATATAAATCTCACTGACTCCAATAAGACAGTCATGATGAACGTCACATGTTATCTGGTCTGTGTTTTCCCCTTCAATATACTTTAGACTGTATTTGTTCTACAGTTTAGTACAGAGGATAGTGAGGTTGGATCAGTATTTTATCTGGATTTCAGGTAAAGTTTCTCATGCATTTTATCTACTTTTTATTTTTATTTTATCTTGTCATATTTTCAAAAGTAACAGAAAGCAGACAGCAAATCAGGAAAAACTAAATCATCACCATCATCCCATATTAGCACAGTAAAAACAACAAAAAGCACTACACACAGAATGCAATGAAGAACCTTAAAAACTTTTTTTTAAAAAAAGAAAATCATGGGGGGGAAATTTGAACAGACCTTTTAAAATAACTCAGTTTTTTACTAGCTTCCTAAAACAATAAAAAGATAGAGCCTGGCAAATATTATATTGCCAATGTGATGCTCTCCTGTTGGATACCTCCCACCAGCCAATGGCCGGGGATGATGAAAAGTGCTGTCCAATAATATACAGAGGGACCATTTCAGCCACAAGCAGAATTGTAACTGACATTCCACACCTTCAGGAGTACTTTTTCTATGTATACAATCTGCTAGGTTCTATGTACATTGGTGGGTGTGGCATAGTTGCTGTGGGCAGGGCCATTTGAAGCTTTACCACAACCTTTACAATGGCCAACTCTACAATTCTATGATTCTATGACATCATTTATGACCCCTGCTTATTTGTGCAAGTAATATTTTCATTAGCGAAACCTCTTTTCTAGCCGTATGTTTTAATGAAGGGCAGGCATGACCCTATTAACACCATCGTGCTATGATGTCAGTTGATTTGTGGGCTGCTCACTGATAGCGCTTCCAGTCAGCAAGACACCTCACCAGGGTTGTTGTCTTGCCAGCTTTTTTGTTTCAGTGAAGTACTTCCCTTAGGACCACAAAAGTATGTCTCAAGTGAGTGCTGACAGGCAAGCCATCTGTCTTTGATTTGGTTTATAAAAAACATTTCAGCTACAGGGCTTGTTCACGCTTATGGTTTACTCCTAAGGCTAAGTAATTAGTCTGTTGCTCACTATAAGCAGAAGTATGAATGCAGCCATTCAAGGACAGCTGTCACAATCCCTTAGCAATTCCCCACCACTGCCACCCCGGTATAAAGTTTGGATTAACCTGCCTTATCCAACTCACTGAAGTTGTCTGTGAAGCCTAAATTAGACATCATTCTAATTGAACAGCTAGCAGCCACATTCGGGTGTTGTTGCTTTTTTAAAAAAAAAACCCCCAATACCAGGTCCATTTTCATGTGTAATGGCAGTGCCCAGTGAGGGTCAATTTAACCCCTTCTTCCTCAGCCAAACTCCACACACTTACGCTCTGCAATGAGCCTTAGGAGAAAGAAAAGCCTGCACTGGGGCTAATCACTCAAAAGACCTAGTTTCCACATGTAGCAGCATGGAGTATTGTTCTACTTCAAGTGTGGTGTGTGTGTGTGTGTGTGCGTGCGTGCGCACACTATTTTTGAAAGATACTTTTTTTAACTCTCTTTATAAAGAAAATGGTAAATTATCAGGAACTGGGCTAGGTTGGGCTGATTTTTATCCTCATTGCAGTAGCTGTATAATGGCAGGAATTTTAAACACGGGGAAACATTTAAAAGTTGTAGCCCTCACCTGTAACCTGAAGTTTAGAAACTTGGGTAAAGACTCGGTAATTAAAAGTTTAGAAATGAATTAAATTAAAGCAGCCCATTTTGTCAGCTCAGTGTTCTACAATCTCATTCCCATTTTATGAAGTAAGAAAGAGGTGATAGAAATCTTAAGAGAGTAGGATACATTCTACCACTTGATATTGCGATCACCTAGAAAAAGCATACTGTTGTCTACCCCACATCACATTCAGACAGTATTTGAGTTCTGAAGCACCATGCACACAGGTTGCTAGAAGAAAGGACACCACTTCTCTGGTGCAAAATCCAATGCTAATGTAAAAATCACTGGAGCCACTGGCCTGGGCAAGGGAGAGTTAAATCTCCCTCCTCCATGCACTGCAATCCCCATGAAAATTACAACTTCCCCCCAACACACTTTTCTTAACAACAACAACACATGGGGTTGCTAACCATGCAGTTATTCTAACACCCTGCATGACCCTCTGCCTGTGCTTGCAGTGCTCTGTATGCAAGGTGAGAATGGCAGGGCTCTGAGACAGTGGGACCTTTGCAGAAATGGAGCCATGACTGTGCCACTCTCTAAAACATGGTCCTTGTCTGGAACCAGTCCAGTTAACAAGAATGTATGGAGAAGCAAAGCAATCTTCTGCACTGAGATTATTCAAACAATGCCTCGGTAATGTAGATAAGACAATACAGCAGAACAAAAAAAGGCAGATGATGCAGGCAAATGTAACACCAGAATGTAGAAAGCCATGATTACTAGAAAGAAGCAAGGCAGAACTAACAGATTCAACAGCATTATTGGCACTTTGTGTCAGATCTGGTATAATGAGAACTATACAATTATTATAGAATAACCAGATTGACTGTGTAAAGGGCAACCACAAATATATTGATACTCAAGCATGGAGGCATCTAAAGTACAAAACCTATCTGCTGACTGGGTGACTGTACTTTCTATAATAAATAACTGTAGAATACTTTCCATTTCATAACAGATACACCAGTTGCCAAAATGTTTGTGAGCACTTCTGATTATTTTTAATGGCACCAGGAAGGATTCAAACTGCTACTTCAAAGACGCAAGTTTTCCATGCCAATGTTCTAACTCAGGAGTCTTATTCTGCATCCAATGTCAACCCAAAGGGCATGTTCAGAATTTTCGTGCTTCCTTCATGCCATTTGGCCAATTTGGCTGCATTTCAGGAACAAATAAATGAGTTTGCACATGTGCTTAAATGCTTTTCTGCAGATACCATCTGAGACTCTCAAAAGCATTCACTAGGAAGCACAAGAGAGATGGTCGGATGATTAACATTCATGGACATGAGCCAAGTGGCCCAGAATGTCTTCCTTGTAACAGGAGCAATTTAAGTGATACCAGTTTTTGCCCGAATAAGTGCTCATTTCCCAGGCAAACCTACTGCAAATGCACAAGTCAAAATTTGGAAACTATATTAAGATACACACTTTTTGCATATGTGTACAAATTATATTACAGGAAAGTAAAAAAAGAAAATGATGAAGACCTAAGATGAATCATTTGCTAGTCTTATCTATTAATGTCAATTTAAATGTTCTTTGCATCAGGAACAGCTGCAAAGCAAATAGCTGAAACAGCAGCTCTAATCTGTAACTCTAGCTCCAAGGGCTGGTTGAAAGAAGAAGGGAACCAATGAAGGGCATCTATAGCTATCCATGCCAAATGATGCGTCTGAAAAGCTCAACTATTTGGTGAATTTGCATTGTATGTTGGGCTGATGAATGCTTGAGAGAGAATCTTGGCAGGCCAGCTAGTAACTTTTGTTCATCAGCGATACACATAAAATTATGTATGTATGTATGTATACTTTTAATACAGGAACTGCACTTGAAGCATGCTCGTGTTGTTACAGATTTGATTGTACACACCAAAGCCTCTGCATGAATGCTTGCTGGACAAGTTCACTTAAGTTTGCAAATTTCTTGCCCCCTAAACAGCCTATTTAGTCATCTTTCCTTCATGTTCAGATTGAATAACCTCACAGAAGTATTAAGAGGAAGGATGAAA